>NC_136810.1:32262282-32452282 GCF_951216825.1 Electrona antarctica
CTCTGATTTAATGGATTAAATAACCGAAGTTCGGGGTGTTAACCAATTCTAACCCTACCCTAATCCCAAAACAAGCTCTTGAAAAGTGATGACCAAGAAAAATTTACTCAGTTTCCATAGCATTCCTGATCTTTTTATCCTTGTGAGGACATCTGATTCTCACAAAGATGGCTGTACAAGTACCCCCCCCCCCCCCACACACACGCACACGCACACGCACACACACACACACACACACACACACACACACACACACACACACACACACACACACACACACACACACACACACACACACACACACACACAAAGGAATGCTGTCTAATTCGTTCACTGAACATGCAAGACTGTGCCAAAGACATGCCAAGCTAACATACAATCATAACGTCCATACAGACACACAGGAAGACAAATGAAAGGAAACATTCACTCAGCTTTGTGTCTGTGTGCAAGCTTGTTTCACTCACACAGAAGTTATGGTCTATTATGGTGAATGTGGTTCAAGGCTACCCCCAAAATAAGTTAGGTTTCTCAAAGGGTAAGGCTTTTCTGGTTTGAAATAAAGCCATGAGAACATTTAATGAGTATTCTCTCCCAGTCTCATGGTCCCTGGTTCTGGCTGTACTGTCTGAAGCAAGTTTTTCCCCCATCCTCTCCTATGTCTCGTGCCTAGAGGGCTCCATATGTGCCTCGTCTCTGTGTGTGCCTATATCAATGTGCACGCTCTCAGCCATGTGATGCGGGAGTCTGTCCATCTCCAGCCCTCCTCTTGTAGGCTCCTCAGCCCTTGGACCAGCTCAACAGACATTCTCAATTTGGGGGGAAAATATGCAAGTCTGCAGAAAAGAGAGAAAAAACCCCCCAAACCTCACAAACCTCAATTACAGACGCCGTTTGTTGCCCCCTAACCTTTCCAAACTCCCCTCCCCCTGTCGGCCCAACCTTCGCTTTGAAGCTCAGACTTGGTGACGTGCCCTGAAAGTTCAGCCAACCCCCTCTGGTGCCCGCCGGCTCGCCGCGACATCTAAAAAGACTTTGCCATCCTCACCACAGTCTGCCGCCTCATCACCAAATCACGGGCCCAGCCAGCCCCGATGGAAGCTATTAGCATGCGAAGCCTCCCTGACTCAGCCTGATCAGAAGACCAACATGCGATCAGGCACAAGCAATGCGTTGGTTGGGCGAGCTAGACCCTCAATGTGCTGGAATGCTAGTATGGACAGGGACAAATGAATCATCGCTTTGATGAACCATTTATGCCGATCAATTGGAACATTGGCCCTGATGACTACAAGGTGCGAGAAGTCACCAGACAGCTGAGCAAAGCATAAACAAATGGCTCATGCCAACAGTGCGCGGTAGGAGGTCAACTCTGACGAATCCAGACGGATACCCAAACAGCTGTCTTGCTTTTCCTTCATCATAGGAATCCATGCTCACCTCCCTTCTGGATCACGGTCTCCTTAATAAGGCTTATAAATGGCTTATGCCAAGTGTTTTTCTTGCTCTGTGTAGAATGTGGATGTGTGTTTTTTTGTATGGGCATTAAGGCATGACGGTGTGCCTTTATGGTCCAAATGGTGTATCTAAATGTAATGGCATTCAATGGATGCTCTGGTCAACACGTGAGACAGTAAACACCAATTAGATTCTCAAACCTCCTTTTGAGAGCAGCTCACATTCTCAGCTGTGTGGAGCGGCACAGAGGCACACGGAGGCATTTACAAATTTGGAATGGTTTGTGAGATCTCTTCAGCGATTACACAGGAACTTCCGCAAACTACATCCTGTCCCACGGCTTGCTTTTAAGGACAACTCACTAACCGGGCGCAATACTGACACACTTTGCCTGCGAGCACAATTCCATCAAAAACAATGAAAGATTGTCTGCAACACACTCAAGGCAGACGTGTACACAGAGCACATAAAATGAAACACACCAGTTTTACAGTCACCAAAGAAAACAGCAGTATGCTCGGAAGATTTGCCATTTTATTCGCGCTATGGAATATGTGATTCCTAAAATAAACCATTAGTTCCATTTTTTCAGTTACCTCAACAGTGAACAAATAAAGACATTTTGGGCTTATACATCTCCACGGTGAACTGTCCCAGATTGAGGAGTAAACTTAAACATCACGCCATGAGCCAAGCACCATGCTGAGGGGTAGAAGAGTAATGCTAGGATTTGTATTGAGTGGTCTACACACTATGTGAAAGCCAACTGGCCACCCCAAACTCAAACAAGCTGTAGTTACCTGTCACTCAAATTAGGAGACATCACGTTGCAAAAAGTCATGGACATTGATGTAAACAATGCAAAAAGCGAAAAACAACAGTCAAAATGGAAAGATTTGTGATGTATGAGAAAGAATGCAGTTGTAGTTGACAGGCTGTATTGCTTGTAGGTGAGGGGGTGAATTGCTTATAGGTGACAGGGTGTAATGCTTGGGAAAGGTTTAGTGTCCATAAATTGACCCGTAACTTGGTATAATGCCTCCATGTACTGCTAATAAAAACAACATGTAGATGAGAGTGAGAAACAACAGAGAGAGTCTTTGAGCAGACCAGGCCAAGTTGACAATTTTTCTTGGAATGCTTAACTCCTTTTGGACTTCCAAGTGCTGGGATGACCTATTTCTTTTTAAAACACAGCCTTGTGTATTGCATTTGACACAGTGAGCTCAATCTGTCAGAATATGGCTAGTGCAGTGGTTCGTAAGTGCTTTAGGTACCATTCACCTCCAGCTTTTAGGGATTGGGGGCCTAAAATAACGAGCGTTGGCCGACTGGCCACCTCTGTACTAAAAAGCCAGAGTAGAGCGGACAGGCAGGATTTAAGGGCTGTGTCAGAAAACACTGTAGCTCACCCTTGACAAAGCTGGGGGGGGGGGGGGGAGACGCGGAACAATCAAGAGCATCTTAAATTCCCTGTAGTTCGCTAGTTGCTATGACCTTCAGAAAAGGGTAGAATAAAATATTTCACTGATGCTGTAATGGGTTCAACAGTATTGGATCCAGGGTAGTGCGGAAATATAGCAACGAGAGCGAGAGAAGGCAGACAGAGAAGCAAACAACAACATCAGCCTAATGCAAAAAACATTTGGGTTGTCCAGATTGAAAGACAATAACCAACTGTACAAACATGGATATTTCTCCAAGTCCTCGTCTGAAGCCATCAGAGCATTTCAAACTGACCGTTTTCCACTTTCACTTCACGTGAGATCAGTTAAAAGCTGAATAATGAGAGCACACAATGTTCAGAAAATGACGAGAGACATTTGGATTGCTATCGCCTATTGAGTCGCTGTTAGGCATGGGATTCTCAAAAGTGATGTCTGTGACTGCATCAGAATCCCTTTTCAAATCAAAAACATTTATTGGATCTGAATGCAGGATGGCACCAATTCCCTGCTGTAGATCTCTGGAGCCCAGCTGTGCACCAGACCGTTACAGAGCGAGTGTGTTCGAGCTCTGAAGAGTTCGCTTCACCCCTGTCTTCACCAAAGTCTACTGGGATATCCCATAATACCCCCCACAATCCGACACAAAACAACACCATACACAAGGCTTTTTCCCTTTTTCCTTCAACTTTGTGTTCTTGCTTTAAAAAAAGAGCAATACTAATCTGGTTCCTATCATTCCCTGTGGAATACCTGCTCTTCTTTCAGATGTTGACAGAAAATAAAAGAAAAGAAATCACATGGGGAAATGAAAAACAAAAAAAGCAGCAGCATTTGGAGTTGGACTTGTCTGGAACTTCCTCCCGGCTTCACAGCCGTCAACAACATCTGCAGCCCTCCTGAGCCGGGACAGATGTCCAGGACAAACCACTAGCACTGAGAGAGAGGGAGAGAATGAGGAGGCGGCACAGAAAGACAAAGTTTTGGCCGCAACTGGACTGTAAAGATGCCCATAGACACAGTATAGTGTCCAGTAGTGTCCTTGTTTAACCTTCAATGGAGTGGGAAAATTAACATACTGGGCGTGGGGCATAGATCAATGTCTTGTTGCGGTCGTCCCTTTCCCCAGCTGTCTTCTGTTTCGCCACTGGGTGTGAGGTCTATTAAAGGTCTCGCAACATGATTTAAGATACCACACGGGATAAGGAGGACAGCATGTTATTAGTTTGGCATGGAACTTGGATATTGATTTGTGAATTCTGTTACTCGTTTGAGATTGTTGGCTGAGAGGTTGGTTTCACCCCTACCTGATAGCGAAGGCGTGGGCCGTGGCTCAGCGGTCCAGGCACCTTGGCTGGTAATCCAGTCTGGCAGTGTGCCGCGGGTTCGACTCCCGATCCCGACGGCCCTTACTGCATGTCACCCCCCCCATTTTCCTGTCAGCCTACTGTCTATTCCTCCATAAAATAAAGGCGAAAGCCAAAAAAAAAGAAAAGAAAAAAATAGAGAATGCCTCCTGGTTATAAATCTGCATAAAACGTGCAGGAACAACCCGTACCTAACTGATCCTGCTGCTTCCCATCTCCACCCACACCATCACACTATTTCTACACCACAACGTGACACCTGGTCTCAATCAAGCCTTCCCTCGCATCTTCTCAGCACTCCCACCAGCAGACTGGGACACATATTGGACAAAACCAGCTTGGCAACACTTGGATCCAGGACCAGCAAATCAAAAGGGGATGATGACAAAAATAACAGCTGTAATTAAGCGTTAGGCCCCTGAAAAAAAGGAAGAGAGTTCCTGTAAACACTTGTCAGTTGCCTTTAGCCTGAATACAAGCTTGGCCTTCTGATCAACATAGGGATTTTTACAATGTCAGTAAAATGTAGTATTAAATTCAGATGATGACTTTATCATGCTTCTAATTATGCTATAAGTGTAATGCTATGTGAATAGACGGAGTCAGCAGAGATGATATACAGTACAAAGGTTGCAAATTCCATTTGCAATATAGGACCCTGGGCTCTGAAAGCACCCTGAGAGAAGAACACAAACAGAACCCAGCCACACCCTCACCCAGCACTTTCACACAATATGACCCAGGTCTCTAATGAAAGACCATGAAGACATCTGTCATCTGAGATCATCAAGTAACCCATTAGATTATCTAAATCACTGAGACAACACATCTGTCACATTCAACTCATTTTACTGCTTCTTTGTCAAGTGCCAGACTCATTAAATAAGGAAACAACACTGCTCTGAGAACTGTTCTCATCATAGTATTATTGTTTGTGTCAACGTCCACGTCTTTTCTCATCTCCTGTTCTCTCGGGAACTGTCTGCGGACAGCCATGGGAATGGACAGCCAGGCAGCTGAAACCGTGTCCCTGTCATGATGTGTTGAATGAGGTGTTGAATCTTAAGGGTTCATGCGCCTGGGCAGAGCGGGATTGGGCCTGGGACCAAGGAAGCATGGCTTGGTGAAGCTTGGCCTGGGCATGTTGAAGAATGGCATAGGTCTGGTGAGAAAGGACCTGGATGTACTGAGGTAGGGGACTGGGATTGTTTTGTTTTCTCTTTTTTTCCCCCCACGATTTTGCAACCCATTTTTTCACCCAGTGTCAATTATCTAATGAAATCCTGGGCGCTACACTTCCTCTGCCAACCTGGGGAGAGCAACGAACTGACCTAATGCTTCCTTCTATGCATGAGGAGTCCAAGCTGCTTCTTTTCACCTGACAGGGGGGAGTTTCCCCGGCTGGACGTAGCGCGTGGAAGGAACACGTTATTCCAAACAGTTCCTTTCCCCTCCATCAGACGCGCCCCGGCTGGACAGGGGGAGGTAGTTTAGAGACCTGGAAGTACTGAGGTAGGGCATGGCCCTGCGATTGTTCTCAGCATGGCCTGAGCATATTGAGGAATTGCCAATGCATGATGAGGAATGGCCTGGGCATGTTGAGGGATGGCCTAGGCATGTCGGGGTAGCGCCTGGGCCCAGGGAGGCAGGGCGTGGGACCAAAGAGGAAGGGCCTGTTCTAGGTCTGCATTATTGGTGAGTCACAGTCAAGCACATCTGTCAAACAGACTCCGGGTCCACCCGGGAGAGAATACCACTACCACTGGTGCTAGCACCCTCTGCGCTGCTCTGAAGTTCTGACTAGGATACACACGGGATCCGATGGTAATTCCGACATGCGCGAACAACGGTCGGAACATGTGCTGCTCCCGTGCTCGCGGTTATGGTTAGGTTAGGGTTTGAGGTAGGTTGTCGGGTCTAATGACTGTTGGACCAATAATAGTGTCTGAACTAAAGCCTGTACCCCAACCCAAGCAGAAAGACAACTCGAAAAGTGATCTAAAAATCACACCCCTGTGAAGTGAGGGGCGCTTTTATCATGATACATCATCTCATTCAGGCTAGTCTCGCGTTGCCAGACTGTTGCCTCTCGCAATTTTCAAATACTTCTGTCATACAGTCTGGAGCAACGGAAGCTCTATCATGAGTAAACGATAAAGCGGAAGTGGAGACTCCTCCCCACTTCCGTTTCGTCTTTACAGTCGCACAAATTTAATATAACTTAATATAAACTTAATATAAATAGAAATTATCTAAGCATTGTGTTTACATTTACACAATGTTTGTGTTTACACAATGTTTGTGTATTCAATATTTGTGTTTACACAAAACCTCAAAGCTGGAGGGGCTATATATTTAAAAAAGGGAAAAAACCTTCCAAGGAAGGGACTACACACTCCAGGGAACAGAGACGGACAACTTACTGCATCAACTTATTTATTAGCACGACGCCTTTCGCTGTGAGCTTCGTCAGGTATTCAAAGCACCTGACAAAGCTCACCACACAGTCCTTTCCTTGGAAGGTTTTTCCCTTTTTGAAGTCTATGCTTGCTAACTAGACTTGCACCTCCCACGGGTTTTTTTTGATGTGCAGGAGTCCCTTTTTTCTCTCAATATATATATATATATATATATATATATATATATATATATATATATATATATATATATATATATAAAATACATCGCATGGATGCACCTGGGACGTATCCTCAGTGATGTTTCCTGAGGTCAACGGGGTTTCGGGTCTCTCAACATCATACCCCTCACTCAGGCGACCCAGCCGGGGTTGATCAAATCCCGACTTACATCCCAGTAGCTACCCTCGATCAGTCCATCAGGGAATGAGCAAGGCCACACAATCCGGACTGGGAGAACCAAATTATGGCACGTGGAAGGACTAGGCTCTGTGGGTTGACTCCTGTCCGGGCCCCTCCTACGTCTCACCAGGTCCACTCCTGCTCTCACCAGGCCCAGGACCTGTGCGTTGCACCAGACTCCCTGGTGGATTATAATGGCCCTCCTAAAGGCCTCACCGAGGTTTGTTGGGCTTCCTCCTCACGGAGGACACAGGCTGGGGCGCTAGCCCATACTGCTCACCTCCTCACGGAGGACACAGGCTGGGGCGCTAGCCCATACTGCTCACCTCCTCACGGAGGACACAGGCTGGGGCGCTAGCCCATACTGCTCACCTCCTCACGGAGGACACAGGCTGGGGCGCTAGCCCACACTGCTCACCTCCTCACGGAGGACACAGGCTGGGGCGCTAGCCCACATGCTCACCTCCTCACGGAGGACACAGGCTGGGGCGCTAGCCCATACTGCTCACCTCCTCACGGAGGACACAGGCTGGGGCGCTAGCCCACATGCTCACCTCCTCACGGAGGACACAGGCTGGGGCGCTAGCCCACATGCTCACCTCCTCACGGAGGACACAGGCTGGGGCGCTAGCCCACATGCTCACCTCCTCACGGAGGACACAGGCTGGGGCGCTAGCCCACATGCTCACCTCCTCACGGAGGACACAGGCTGGGGCGCTAGCCCATACTGCTCACCTCCTCACGGAGGACACAGGCTGGGGCGCTAGCCCACATGCTCACCTCCTCACGGAGGACACAGGCTGGGGCGCTAGCCCATACTGCTCACCTCCTCACGGAGGTCACAGGCTGGGGCGCTAGCCCATACTGCTCACCTCCTCACGGAGGACACAGGCTGGGGCGCTAGCCCACATGCTCACCTCCTCACGGAGGACACAGGCTGGGGCGCTAGCCCATACTGCTCACCCGGGTGCCGTCTACATTCCGGCTCTCCGTCTCTATATATATAAATAAAACAAGACAATTAAAAACAAAAAGAACACTAAAACTCGGCTTCCAATCATGCACCTGTAACCAGTTGTAGTTCAGTGTGAAGTTTAGGTCACCCCGGGGTATTGTCCGTACTGATTGATTGACAGACAGACAGACAGACAGACAGACAGACAGACAGACAGACAGACAGACAGACAGACAGACAGACAGAGCTATTCATTGGAGACTGTGTGTCACCGCTGACATTATTGACAGATACGTCTTGATCACATGACTACAGAGAGTGGTGTCATGAGCCAAGGAATCCAGCGGGAAATGCTTTGATTGTGCGAGTTATAGGCCAAAATGTGAACCGGCCTATTATAGCTCCACCATGAAGCCGATTAGAAAGATCCTATTGGGAATGTGCGTGCAAGGTTTCAAGGCAATTGGACGCTGCATTCCCAATTTGTTAAATATTGTGCAAACTGGGCCACTCCCTCAAAGGCTCAAACCTTTGAAAAATCTGACAGATGTTTCTTGATCACATGACTACATAGATAATGTGCTTGGGGTAGTAGCCTGGTGGGATAAATATACACGTACACTCACACAGCACACAAGCACAAGGAGAGTCTCTCACGAATGCACAGATACAGAGCTGCACAGATTATGTGGAGGATTTCCTGATCTTGACCTCTTATCTCCCCGCCATGATGCCACAAGGACACAAAGCAGACCACTGTTCTTTTGAAACAGGATCTACCACTAATAGAGCTCTTATAAGCATCGCACAGACAATAAACGTACACTATACAGGCCCGGGTCGTAAAACCTCCTCGTTTGTAGCTCTCTTTCATGCTCCCCCCATTCTTATCCCACCAAAAAGCCTCACCTCTAACTTCTTGCCCTGGAATACAGGACTTTGAACAAATCCATGCACACTATCAGCAACATTCCTGGGCAGAGAGAGAAATAGAGCAATTACATAGCCTGTGCTACAGGCCAAGGGTTTGCTCAAGAGCTAATAACAACAAACTACTCCTGTCTAAATGAGTCTTACACACTGCTCAAGCATCTTGCTTTGTGTAGTCGAACATGACAAATCCAGATTTGACCGCTGACCAAAGCTGCCACACCTTTGCTGAAGCAAACTTGCTGCACCCATTATGAGGTGACGTGTTTGGCGGCGGTTGGACGCACACGCACACGCACACGCACACGCACACACACACACACACACACACACACACACACACACACACACACACACACACACACACACACACACACACACACACACACACACACACTATAGTTGTGAGGACATCAACATTTCATGAATGTTGTCGTTAAAAAAATGCATTTTATCCCTAAACCCGAACATAATTAACCGATTTAGAAGCTCACGAGTCGCACTGGGATATTTTGTGAGCCTGTAGATCTGCCATTTTCGTTGTGTCACTGTGAATCCTCAGTAGAAATCAGTTAGAACTACAACATTAACTCCTAAACATACATAACCTCTAAATGTCTAACCCTAATCCTGACTCCAACCTGAATCTTTTCCCCACAATGTCTACTTCTCACATTCTATTAGATTAGTGGGGATAGTTGACCCTCGAGTATACACACACACATGAGCTCAGAGAAAATCGGATCCAAACAGGCAGAAGAGCCAAACATCAACACTGCCTTTCCCCTAATTAGTCTCTCTCTCTCTCCCTCCCCCCCCCCCCCCCCCCCTTCTCCTCTCTCTCTCTCTCTCTCTCTCTGAATGTAATCTGACCGGGCCTAGTAGTTGGGTTCTGTGTTGGCAGGTCCTGGCTGGTGGGACTGGTGGTGCCGCGCTGGACTCCCAGTTCCCACACTGACCCATAACAAGGCAGCTAGGGAGGCTCTGACAGATGCAACGCAACATATGCTTGGCAGGAAGAGAAAGCTGAGGGGTTCGCTGGATGCGGGCAGCGTGTGCAGTGCTTGTGAGGAGTGTGTTTGTTTAAGCGTGTGCGGGGGGATTCTGAGCGAAAAGAGAAGTGCATAAAAACTCAACATCCACTTTCTGGCCTGTCGGGGGGGTGGGGGATCCACCCCCCGACAGGCCAGGTCAAGATCAGTCAGTGATGCAGGACTTTTTCGATGGCAGGGTCTGCAAATGTAGTAGAGATGTTTATGGCTCTCCTCCCGAGGGGAAGATGTGTTGGATGTCAGTGTGAGACAGGCAGAACACCATGAACTTGGTGAGAACTAAGAGGCTTGCTGGAAAGGCACGCTTTGCTGCCCTTGTTTCATTTTAATACATGGGAGAGCTCCCATACTGGCACTGGATACGACAAGTGTTGTATGTGTCTGTGTGTGTGTGTGTGTGTGAGAGAAAAAGAGAGAGGGGGACAAAACATGATATTCCTTTCCAGTTCACAGCCACTCTGCCCTCCCAGATTTCACTCAAGGACAACAGAGAACATCTCTTCCAGACGGTCTCTCCTTTTGCCTCCTCGCCTCCTCATAATCAGTCGCTCCTTTCATCATTCAAACCTTCCATTTGGTCTGCATCAGCGCAGCGTTAGATCACAGCAGAGAGAGAAGGGCACTAGATAACATGTTGAAGCAAACGGTGGAGTGCAGTAAAACAACAGTTAATTTACAGTTGCCCAGGACAGCTCTCTCTTTCTCTTCCTCTCTATCTCTCTCATCTTCTCTTTCTCTCTGATCAGCATGAAAGGCTTCGCTTTTCATTTAATGGGACAGCATAAAGCCCGGGATCCGGCATTGTCCAGAATTGTGGCGCACAGTTCGAAGGCTAGCACAGGGTTGACATAAACACTAAAACACTTCTGCAACAATGCAACACACATTCAATCCACACACTCAGACATGCACAAAACACTTACAAAATACTACAAACCACTACACTTCTGCCTCGTAGCAGGCTATAACTCTGCTGTCATGATACAGAGCGGGACCGGGTGGGGGGTGCAGAGAGTTCAGCCTAAAGCCTTTGCGAGGTTTTAACAATGCCGGTTTCTTCAGCTACAGAGAAACTGATATCTCTGTGACCAGTAAATCTACAGCAGGGAACTAGCACCCAAATCCTACATATGGGAGTCAAATTCCTCCATGGCTGCACAATTAATTGTATATATTTTATTATGACAAAGTCTGCAATTAGCATTGACAGCACGACTGAAGCTTTAGAGTTGTGTAAAAGCCCTACTACAGCCGAGAAGGGTACACATGGGGGTTCGAACCCACCGCGGTGCATCAGACTTTGTCGAGCGTCTATATACGAACACAATTGGCCCGTGTTGGGTGGAAGGTGCGGAGGGTGATATTATTCATTGCATGTATTCCCACGGGCTGGAGTAGCACCTGTCAGCTGGGAGTGTTGGGCAGGAGAAGTAAGACGGACTACGGGGAGGCTCTACATCCTCCCGGTGGGGACTCCTCACTGGCAGGTGAGCCAGCAGGACACAACAGCAGTGACAACACACAGCATCAAACAAATGGGTGAAGGGAGGAATCAATTGACATAACGACAAAATTAGGACGAAAAAGGGGTAAAAACTAAAAATGGAAAATGGCATACCCGTTATACTTTCCATGGATAGAAACAATGGATCATTTTACTCCCTGAATCACTGAGACACATTTGATTAAAACCTGTATTGGTGATCTGCTCACCCATGATCGCACACGCAGCATTACTTCCTACTTCCAAGAGTAAAAAAGAAACCTGCAACATCGAGGATAGCGTACTTAGCGCCGGCCGGCTAAGATAAACTTGCACAAGGAAGAGACACGCACGCAGCCACGCACCCGCACGCACACACTTCACTACACACACACGCCTGCCCCGGCATCATAACCCCACACACCAGGGGGCCACCCGACAGCTGTGTTGCGGAGGAGGGCAGAGGAAGTGAGGTGCGCTGAGGGAAGCACCCAGCTGCTCGCCGGAGAGGAGCGTCTATCTATAGCACAGGGAGATGAAAAGGCATGGGGGGGGGGGGGGGGGGGGGTAAAGAGGGAAACGACCTCCAGAGGGGGGGAGAAAGTGAGAGAGAGAGATCTGTGGCAGGGATCCAGTGTGATATATAGTGTGGGCTAGGCTCTACTGACACAGCCTCAGCACTATCCCGCTGGATTGGAACAACAATGACATCATGCTTAGGCCCATCAGATGTAGCCATTCTATAAACAGACAAGTTAGACATGGAAGAAAATATCAGGATTAAAGCTGATCACTAATGTATTTTTTTCTGGTGTTTTTCTAACAAATTTGAGGCCTGTGTTATGTGACAGCAATTAACGCAAGAAAACAACCTAATGTGTCTCATTCATATTCTACACCCACTATAATTAATATCATACTCAGGTCTCGCCGCATTTAAGTGTCTCTCTATGTCCTTTTCTGGGTTCCATCAGTTTTAAACGCCGTCTAAATCGATGACATAAAAACACACCAGGCTCAAGTTCACGGAGCTATTCCTGCCTCTTTCCATGGGAATATGCAGGCAAAGGGATCCAGCCATCGAGGTGTGTGTATGTCTGTCTGCGCGTGCGTGCTCGCACGCGTGTGCGTGCGTGCGTGTACAAGTGCATTGTGTGTGAAAAGCTAGACCTGGAAAACGAGGTTACAAGTCACTTGTTTGTTTTGGCACTGGACTGGTATAATTTTACAGACACTATCAAACTCAAGCTAAAAGGAAAGAGAAAATAGAGAAGCTTTATTGGAAGAGGCAACAAGAAAGAAATCGTGAGGGGAATAACCGCCCTCGTCCTGTTCCTAGTACTGTGTCTTTTCTTTAAGATATTTGTGGGGCTTTTTCTGCCTTTATTTGATAGTGTACAGTAAGCTGACGGGTAATGGGGGAGAGAGATGGGGAGTGACACGCAGTGCAGGTCGTCGGGATTGGGAATCGAACCCGCAACACACTGTCAGGCTGGATTAGCAGCCTAGGTGCCCGGACCGCTAGACCGGCCCGGGTCTTTTCAAGACACAGATAAAAGCCTTATCATACTTTGCTGCGCTATGACGGGCTGTGTGAGCTTGTATATCTGCAATAGTTGGTGCGCAATAATGGCACGCAATTAAGTATAAAACCGGTTTAAAGCCTAGACACATTCCACATGTCACTCAAAAAAATAGAAAATAAATAAATAAAGTGTCATACGGCCATCTGTGGATGGTGTTTATGCAGTTCTTGGTAAGGCACAATTACCATATAGACAGGATACCTTCATAGAAACCATGGCAAATTCACACACACAAATCAAAACCTGTCCGATGATGAACCTTGTGAACCTAGTTGCACAACGGCTGAATATTTTTGTGTTGTGGCGCAAAATCCGAACCAGAATTTGTCCAAAACCCTGTGCCAAGATCCTAGAGAGACACAGACTGGAATGCTGCCATGACGCTCAGTGAGCAGGTTATTTTAGGACACAAGTAAGAGAGTGTGACTGTGTAAGAGAGAGACGGACGCGAGGATGTGGACCGAGTACCTCGTAATCGATTGAAAACACATATCCAACCCCAAAGACAATAAAACGAAACGCAATTTCTCATATAAAGCAGATGTATCAGTGCACACATCACAACAAACATGTGTCCAGACACACACACACAAACACACACACACACAGCCAGGACACATCAGGGTGACTAAAACATATGAATAAATTGGATGACATAGATCCTAATCGTGATTATAATAGAACAATAGAGCATCCAACAGCACATGGGAGCCACTGTGCATGCAGTTCCAGAGTTTGATTTGAGTTGACAGTGGGCTGGCTTCCAAGTCTTTCTTCACCCCAGAATCTGAAGCATTAAGCAAAATGGATGCCGACCGCCTGGCTTATCGAGAGCAGCTCTTATTGGCTATCCAGCAGTCAACATTCCGACCACTGTTGCTTACTGAAAAGCACCTGTGCCCAGGAAGAGCAAATCCAAACCACGGCAACCTTTAGACAGAGGGGGGGAGCGTGAGAAAGAGCTTCCTCCCCTAAAGCCGTGCTTCTATTTTCTAGACCCACATGATGAGGTCATGAATATGAAATAATGTGCTCATCTGCGGCGCCCATCTGTGATCTGTGATGGTCACACACAGGCCTGCACCGCTTTGATCGAGAGACTCCCCTTTGATCCCGGAGGCAAGAACAGAGAAACAGGAAGCGACTTCAGTCCAAAACATTGAGGAAAAAAATAAAAAGAGGCAGCGAGCACGGGAGAGGAGAGCAGAAAGAACCACTCCAAACACAAGCAAATGGGTAAAGCACACCATAGGTTACGTGTTTGTGTGTGCAACTGCGTGTCTGTGCCTAATATAGCCTAAACCACTGGTTCCTTAATGTGGTGGCTGTACCTCAGGGGGTCGCCATGGACCCGCCATGGGTGAGTGCACAAATGGAACCAAATGTCCATTTCAGTTTGTTAAATTAACATATACTAGTCTTTACCCGTTTTGAATATATGAACAGCAAATGATGTTCAGTGTGGGTAATGCAATGTAATAGATCACATTACTGATAGGGGGGAATTGTTTACAGATGGTCTAACAACAACAGGGTTTAAGTCCACCCGGACAGGGAATTGCCTTGGCAACAGTTTCAGGTGCCTGTGCCACGCAACCCCCACGTTGGCCGCGATGCTTCCCCAAAGAAGAAGTTCTGTCGACTGACGCAAGAGTAGCTAGTAGTATCAGGGTCCGAGCACCCTGGGCAAGACCTACGCTGAAAAGACTATCATCGGAAGTTGCGGGATTTTAGCGGAAGTATCGCCCAAGGAAATGACGTTGATGCTTTACAAATCAGTTTACATTCTCCGTGAATGAAACAAGTGTTGTGATTGGTCAGGAAAATATCGTATCCGGGGGAAATACATCTGACGGATGTTCCGGAGGATACATCCGCCGATAGCTTCTCTGCCTTACGTTGTGACCAGGCTTTTCTTTTCGCAGATAAGTAAGCCTGGGACCGTGGCTAGGGTCCGAGTTGTTTTCCCTGTGTGGGTCTGTTACACGGAGAAGTGTGTCCCAGTATTAATCTGTGTCCGTCCCAACATGCATTTCACTGGTGACCCGGAAGTTGTCCGTCCCAACATGCATTTCACTGGTGATACAATGATCTTTTCACAATGATCATGTAAGATGACAACTGCATTCATGTGATTGGTTAACCTATTTGCTCGTCTATATATGACGTAAATTTTCCTTTCATTGTCAATGGCATTTGATGTTTGCTTTGCCACAAATGTATGTCATATTTCACTTCAAGCGCATATGAGACGTGACGGGACGAAAAGCTGTATATAGGAGGGGCTAGTGCCCCTCAAAAAAAAGATTGAGAATCACTGAAACATCTGTGTCTGTGTGAGAGAGCAATGGCTCGAGATGGAGATTTGTATCTTGGTCTGGAGGGGTGGGGGGATGATGGAGCGCTGCCCGGCCATATCCATCCATGTCTGATGCATCAGCAGAACAAACAGCCAGCTCACACAGGCCAGAGGCTACAGGACGCTGTGCCATCAGGCACGTGATGAGTCAGCTACAGTATGGAAGATCTGACGAAGGCCCATGTATCAATCTGACAAAAAGGCCTGCCGACTGGCTCTTCTGATACCACAAAGCCACACACGCTTAACCCTAATGTTATTTAGTCTCAACTACTTGCATTGAGTAGTTGTGGTGTATACACAAAATGCATGAAAATTGCTGAGGAGACGGGAACATGGTTCACCATCTGGAGCGCGGCTTATTAGTGGAATGCAAATGAGTCAAGCTTATAAGTGGAATAGAGTTGTGCGTGCGTGACTACACACATGATGGTGTGTGTGTGTGTGTGTGTGTGTGTGGGGGGGGGGGGGGGGGGGGGGGGGGGGGGAGGATGTGTGTGTTCTTACCTGTCCATCCTGACCAACATGCACCTGGTGAATTTGGAGATTACCCTGAGAAAGAAAGCGGAGACTGCGGTAAATTAAAACAGTCCGATGTCATAATCTCACACGCACAGGGACATTTGAATGCTCATTTTCAAATCTCACAACACATTATGTCCTCACCATAACGGGTAGCACAGGCATATCAAATGTAATATCATTTTCTGGATTGTAAACAGATGGTGCTCACAACCAAACCTTTAGAGAACACAAATGGAAACACTGTGCAGTCTTTTGCATGGACTCTGCATGCGCAGACCTGGCCACCTGAGAGCCTCACATAATTGACCTGTGCAGGGTGCTAAACATGAAGACCAGTAGCTGCCACATGCAACCTTGCTGCAAGCCGCCTTCAGTCTACAGCCCATTTCGAACATGAACCCCTGCCTGAACCCATCAACAATAACACATGGTTTGTTAGTGGCAAACATGATGCGAGTATTGTTGTTACAGATTTGGACCATGCATTGTTTCACGGACTAGAGGACTGTTTACACTCCATTACAAGGGAATGGAAAGGATGCCTGCATGCAATACCCGAGTATGTGAAGTCAATGCTTCTGTCACTTCTGGCTATTATCAAGACTCCCGTAAACAAAAGCACGCGTGCCCGCACCCGCATACCGACACACACAACCTAATGATGTGCCGAGATTAACAACCTCTCCGCTGCCTCACACTGAAATAAAAATGTCCACGTGAGAAATGTATTATAATTATTATAACCTCCATTTATCCTACTGTTGCCTATTTTCAGACTTCTTTTCTCCATAATTGTATTACATGTACACATACAGCGTCTGTCTGAGCAGGAACGAGAGGCACAGTGATCTCTTAAATAACTAATTTCCTTTCTGAGTGTGCTGAAACCAACAGCTTTGATGCGAGAGGCCCGTTCCTAATGAAAACACACTCTGTGACTGGCAGTTGGGAGAAGTGGGATTTTGTTGCTAAGCTTTGAACTCCAGAAAAACAAACAATATCATTGAGTAGGAAGCAGGGAAGGGAGGGGGGGGCGTCACTGGCCTCAGCCACAAAGAGCAGGAAAGGCTTTAGTCTTCTCTGCCTCCAATTCTTGCTGTCTCTCTCACTCAATCGTGCCATTTCTTCTCGCGTTTAGTACACGGGGTAGGAAGATGAGAAAAATGCGCAGTCAATGTGACAACTGCATTTGCCCTGAAATGCCCCTGTCTTGCGATGTGCATCACATACATGCATGCATGTAAGTGCACGTTCATCTGTGTGTGCATGTTGTGCACACACTGGCGCCTCAGAATAAATCTCTCTCTCCCCCACATCCTTTTAAAATCATTAACAATGATGCTGAGGCAGCACTTGGTGCGGTTTTGGAGTCGGATTCTCTCGGGTTTCGGCTGGCTGGCCGTGTCGATGTGTGCACAGCGAGGCTGTCTGGTGGGGGGGACACGAGCCATCTGGGCATTATGTGGAAACAAATGTAATAACCTCTGCACATGTACGCAGATATATAAACATTTGGGCACTCTTAATATAGAACATCTGCTCATGCGCAAGCTCCCCAATGACTTCAGAACTGTCAGCTATCGCTGGCGTGCCCCATTCCTCATTGGGATGACAGCGGCTGACAAGTAACCACGATGACTGACAAGACAGAAGCATGAAGGCAGATTAATACTTTCCATTTCTTCCTGGTTGGAAGAGAACCCAGTTTGAGTCGAGCTGAACAGTTAATGGTGTTGTTAGGGTTTTCTTTTGTTTTCAATGTGGGTGAAGTAAATTTCAATCAATGAAATCACTGGAAAATGGAAATGGGTTGAAAAGTTTGTAAAATAAAGACAATCAGTTCTGAAGGGCTTGCATAGACGTGAAGTGACCCATCACTCAACACACAACGGGCATTGCTATTGCCAAGAGGAAGGCAATAAGCCGCAAAATAAGTCTGGTTGGAGCATGGTGCAAAATTACACACCGTCACTGGGCTGTCAACACAAAGGTAATTTATACAGCCATACCCTCCAACATGCACAACAGCCCACACCCACAGCCTTCCCTTTTGGAGACAACATTTCCTTAATAACCAGTAAGACACCTAAGGGCGAGATGCATCCGCCTCGTTGACGGAAGACTGCTGGACGAGCACTGGCGCTTTGGCATGGGGGGGGTCAGATCAACATGAAATTAATTCTGTACTGGCCATTTAAGGAGAATGTCTTGAGTGCAGTGTTTG
Organism: Electrona antarctica; assembly: GCF_951216825.1. Taxonomy (NCBI): domain Eukaryota; kingdom Metazoa; phylum Chordata; class Actinopteri; order Myctophiformes; family Myctophidae; genus Electrona; species Electrona antarctica. The sequence goes on from NC_136810.1 coordinate 32,280,486, forward strand.
ATGAGGTCAGATCAACATATGGAATGTCAGAACAGGTCAGCTCCATATATGGAGATCTATGGGTGGTAGCGGGGACATTCTCTTGAGTGTAGAGGGTTTGATGAGGGCCGGGCCTTAATTTTCGGGCCTGTTGAGAACTCTAGTTCTGACATATATCCATATATAGAGATCTAAGGGTTTGAGGGCAGATGTAGAGTTGCTGACCAATATTGATGACATCTACAGGGCGGTGCTCTGTGGATTCGTCTACGTCTACTTGCCTTGACATTTCTAACATAAAAACTTTAGGTTACTCAAAATGTCCGGGTTCACAATGGGGCTCTATGGGACGGCAGGGAGACTAATAGGCCTATCTCACAGCCCGCTTTCCACGCCCACTTCCGGTAAATAGTGGTGTCTTTAACATGAGCATTTACACGTTTTTTTCTCTGGAGAATCTAAGTACATTTTCTAATGTAAAAATGTGACAGACCAATATTATTATGAAGCAAACAAGATGGTAAATCAGGTCGAACAGATAGAACAAACCTTACCTTGAGAAAACAAAAGTTGTAGACTTCTTAAATTACCTCTGTTAACATGTAGCGTCTATGGAGTGACGTCACGCTATCACCACTAACCCCGAAAGGGGGCGTATTTAGGGGGGCGGGGAAATTCTGTGAGATAGGCTTATAGCGGTCGCATTTACTATGACATCAGGGATCTCCCTATGGGGGCTTTCCAATGTATGGGGATTTGTACTTGTACTTGCCTCACTGTCCTGTGTGATCTGCACCTCCTCTCCTTGTGGCACATTGGCAATGTGCAGCTGACCCTGTGGAATCTGAGATAGAAACACAAAGAAGAATAAGACAAAGGTGAATGAACGTACGGTATGACCTTAATCCCCATGCATCCCCCATGCATCCCCCAGTGCAGGGTTCCAGACTAACCTTTATCACCAACGTCCCGGAACCGTCCCAAAATACAATTTGAATAGTCCCAAAGTAAATTACAGTCCCGGGAAAAAAAGTAAAAAGAAATCCCAATGATAATTTGGGATAATTTATTTTACCCAGTGAATACAATCTAGATCAGTCTAGTTCATACTTTGGATGACAGTTTTGTATCTTCAAACTTCAAATTCCCTTTTCTCCATAGCATAATTTCACACTTCCTCACCCAATATGAAATTAATGCTGCTTTTCTAACTTGAGCTGATTTCAGTTTGGCAGAACTAATACACACCCTGTGCAGCCCAACTTTTTGTTGTTGTCGTTGTTGTTTGTTTTGTTTTTTCAAATTGACTGTTCGGAAATATTTTGTTTTTACTATTCTATTAATACAAAAAAAAAGAAATTGCAGCGTACTAGCGCCTCCTCCGCTATAGCTCTATGCTCCTCGTCATCATTCGTGTTAACAACAAGTGCAGGAGCAATAAAACACAACGACCCAGTAACTAATGTGACGCCCCAAGCACACAGCCTGGGGATGGGCGGGCATGTGGTGTGGTGGGGTGTGTGAGTATAAGGCTCTGCCAAGCAGAACATTAACTTGCAGCGGACTATGTTAACAAAACTATGGATTATTTTACCTTAATAGAATTTGTGTCGGGATTTGAGGCAGTTCGCTCACGTGTTTTATGCAGCGCTGCTAGTCTCATACTGCCCGTCGGTGCGCACGATATGTGCATTTTTAATGCTAAAACTACTCCCCAAAACCGGCCCGAATTAGATAAATTATAGTCCCAAATAAATACTTTATATTCCCCAGGACGTCGTTAATCTCGAGCCCTGGCAGAGTGTCTTGTGTAATGTGAGAATACATCAGCATATCGTGTGGATATTTTGACACATTTTGTGCAATGTGCATTATTATCTGTATCTGGGTGTGTGTTTTGTGCAGTTTAGCTCAGTGCTCTCCGACTGCTCCATCATCCGAGACACAGCCCAGCCCTGCAGAGCTCTTCCAGAGCATGCGCATCATTTCCTCTACCGCATTAGCACCACTCATAAATTTCAGGCCCAGCTGCACCCTTTAACACTGTGGAACATCAAGACAACGCAATGAGCTTTCTTCCATCTAGGTCTCATCTCTTTCCTGTGCACGTGCACGCACACACACACACGTCGCACACACACATATATTTTTTTTTTTTCCCTGTGCCCTAATTTCTCACATCAAGTCAGAGAATTCCATGCTAGAAGGCTTTCTTACCTTTATTTGTAGTTACGTCCCCACCAAAGAGGTCTAGGTGTTATTTAGCAAAATAATGCAAAAGAGCAGTATTGGCCATTTCCCCTAATATAAGCCCTCAATGGGGGTTGGGTTTTTGTGCTAATTCGCTTATTATTATCGAAATAAGTAGTAAAGTGTGCCGCTTGGGATACTATTTACATTATGAAGAGAGGATATATACAAAAAAAATTAAAATAAGCAAATTAGCACAACACCACAATGCCCCATTCAATTCAATGCAATTCAATTAATTGAGGGCTTATACTAGGGTAAATAGCTAATAATGCGCTTTTGCACAAAATAACACCTGGACCTCTTTGGTGGGGACGTAACAACTACAAATAAAGGTAAGAAGCCTTCGAGCATGGAATTCTCCTTTAAGACCTACTTCATACTTTGGCTATTCAAAATAGGCAATCTACAAGCTCACAAGGTATTGCATGGAGTCACGTTGTGAGCTTGTATATCTACTTTCTTTCAACAAAACAAAATGGCCAAAAGAGGGAAGCCAGGGTTAATGTAGTTAAGACATTGCTGTATGATTTTGTAAGCTAATAACAGCTAACATAATTTAACAGTGTCATGTACTGTACAGCAGAGAGGGGTCCTGGAGGCACCAATCAGTGTGCATATCGCCTGCCTTCAGAACCAGAACTTCATACAATAAACACAATTACTTTAACAATTCATAATTTTGATTGCACAAAACCCGTAATTATAACACTATGACAAGATAATCTAAGGGGATTTCTCCATGATGTGCTCTCTGCCCCACCAGCTGTGTGTATCCCTTCATTTATTGTTTGAATCTACAGTAAATAAGTGAGAGAAAATCAAGCTGCTATTACTACGTTAGCAATAACATGCTGTGAGGTGAACTATGAACCCGATATCTGACAATTAAAATGCAGATTTTATGATCTCACGCAGACACCGCGCCAACTTCCAAACGCTGATGTATTCAATTTCCAACCCACAATAAAGATGGAATCCTCGATAGTCTTTACATATTAGCATCAGGCTAAATCTCTAAGAATAAGACCCAAAACAAACTGCCCAGGATTTAAGGTTGTCTATTGTGTGGCTGAACATTTCCGATATCACAGTAGGACCAGTTACTTCCTGTTCGCCAGCCCACTCATAATGCTGTGGGCCTGGCTCTGACCTCTGACCCTTGCAGCTGTACAAGGTCGTCCAATCCCCAAGCAGGAGCCACTCCTACGGTACATTGACATAAGTTGCACTATCGTCCTATCAGGTTGTGTATGTGTCTCGGCAGTGGGTGGTGAGATCTACCCCCATGCATTACATCCCTGCTCTCTAGGACCTTACCATGACAACAGCTTCAAAATACAACATTAATAGCAAAAGAACAAAATAATAAAGGCCACAGAAAGAAAGAAAAATAGATTTTCTGAAAAGGTTAAAGATTTATACCCTACATACTTCATCACACTACAAATAGCGAAAATAGCTGAGCTATAAGCTCACAAGTTGACGTGATGCAACTCCTTGTAGATCAGCTTGTAATCTGTAGTTCTTTTCACTAATTATGACATTTTTTGAAAGTTTCCTTCTATAATGACATGCCAAAAAAAGGGAAACTTGAATGTTCTTGAGAGAGTGAAGGAACCGAAAGCATCATCACAGCTAAAACACAGGCCATCCATTTGTATCTCAAATTCAAACTCTCATAGTGTCATAAACAGCTCAGCAAAGATAAGTTATTGGCACTCACCACCTGAACCTGCCCATCCTCTCCAATCCGATGGATCTGGACTTGCTGATTGGCCAGGGAATAGTGTAGGGTTTGCTGGTTAGCAACCTCCATGTGAGTCGTATTCGTTTCAGCCGCTATACCTGCTTCTACTTATGGGGACAAACATATAGTAATTAGGGATGGAAATTATCAATTAATTCATTAATTGATAGTTGATACGTTTTGATTATCGATCGATTAACCGGTTAGTTGATAAGCAGCGTTTTTGTAAAAAAATCAGAGAATCTTAATTTTCCTCAATGTCTAACATAAAAATCTACATTTTGTTGATATACAGAAATAATACAAAAGGCATATTATATTCCTTAATCAAATAGGCTAATGCCTGGGCTAACGTGTTAGGTTTCTGGTCTAGAGGGGCGGGTCGCGGCTGAGATTTGCGCACGCCCTCATTGGTTCACCAATCTGTCCGTCAGCCCCGGTCCCTCCTCTCCCCCCCTAGTGCAGCACCAGAGTAATCTAGTAAGAGTGGCGACACTAGCGTTGACTCCCATTGTAACAATGGAATGCGGAAGTGCTCATTCTATCTCAGTGGGATAGTTCCAGCCATAGCAGCAATGTTTGGAACTATAGCCCATAGGCACCCGCTTTGCGGCGAGATCAAAGCGTGTCGCTACTCTCCTACTCTACACTCTGTGCAGCACTACGTCACATCATTTGGAGCGACGCCCACCCGGAAGGGTTGACTCCCACTTCTAGACCAGAAACCTAACACGTTAGCTCAGGCATTAGCATATGAACCGTTCCTGGTTCATTTATTTCGCCGACGAAAATGAAAGCCTGGGTACCGAGGCTATTTGACCATTGACGATACAGGGCCAGGCAATGACATCTTTGTATGTGCATTCGTTGGCCACGCTCGCAAAGCAAATACATTCACAGAAAACCACTCAATGATAGAACCGCAGACTTTGATTCATTACGATGAATTATTAACTGTTAACTCCATTATTGCTCGCTAGGTGGTAGCATAAGCACACCTAACCTGTGCCACCCCTCCGCTCTCACTCTATGATCCTTGTTTAATTTCCGGGTTATTCAGTGAGGTGGACTGTTGTTGTGAGGACATTGATCGTTAGCCGTAGCTCATACGCCTGTCGCCTAAGCTCTCGTCATAAATAGTTACATGTCCGCAGCATGCGAGACAAAGTCACAAATGATTTACGATCGTCGGGATGTGCGACAGCTCACCATGGACAGCGCTCAAAGCTTTAGAGTTACAAGTCTTTGAAAATCCTGTTATAATGGAGGCTCAATGGAGCTGGATTTAAAAATCCCATAGCTGGTGAGGACGGAAGCTCTCCATAGCAACCGGAGCAATGCTAAAAGGTACATTGACGGTCGCCGCTTTCATATATGGAGTATACAGTTGTCTACGAACATGTACGTAGATGGCAGATGCCGTACCCTAGCCTAGGGGGTACGATTATAATCGTAGAAAGCGGAGAAAAAGTTAAGTTCAATTGATCGTTAAGCGATTAATCGATTAACGATTAACATCCCTAATAGCAATAAAGTATGATGATGAGTATTATTCACATGTAGGAATTCACTGTAAACTATTTCAGTGCAGAAACTATGTAAAGAGTAAGTAAAGATAAGTCCTCTGTGGTGAGATACAGACAGACACTTGCATGCCTTCACACCCACAAATGATTATTGTAAAAGCCTTCTTTTTTTTTGGGGGGGGGGGGGGGGACTTGGCCAATTCCCAGGCCATCTGCTGGATGATGCCGTGTTTATACTTCATCAAACACGTCTAAATACACAACAAGGCCTCTCCAGCTAGACGTCCAAACACACTCGTGGCCTAGCAGCCAAACACAACCTCCTGGCCTCAGTCTAAACACCCACAGTCAGCCTGGCAGTCTAAAACCTTTGCACCCATTGCCCTGCCACAAGCCCCGCCTACCGGCCCGGCAACTGTGAAGGTAGATAGGCGCGCTAGGTGACAGGAGAGCATGCACCGCACCCTGCAAGATAAACACATTCGGCCTGGGCCATGGCTCAGTGGTTCAGGCACCTTGGCTGGTAATTCAGTCTGGCAGTGTGCTGCGGGTTCGACTCCCGATCCCGACGGCCTTTACTGCATGTCTTCCCCCCATCTCTCTCCCCATTTCCTGTCAGCCTACTGTCTGTCCCTCCATTAAAAATAAAATAAAATAAAAGGCAAAAGCCACAATAAAAAAGAGCATTTGGGAGAGGTGTGGACTGAAGATGATTCAGTGAATGAGTTCTTTGGGGGAAAATGTATCATTTTTAAATTTCCGAAAGTGTACAAATCGAATCACAACCCCAGAGAGAAAGGCTGTCTGTCGACCATTTGTGAGACAACACACAATATAAAAACATAAAGCATGAACAGGATGACCAAAATTGACATACAGTATCAGTATCTCTCATGGTGAACTGCTGTTCCTCCTCCTCATCCTTCAGCATTGCATTAAGTAAATAATCCCCAGTGCAATCGTTTGCCAGAGAGAAAGAAGCTACAGCCAGGTGGCTCGTGGAGACTACAGCTGTCGGTGTGAGCGCTCTTCACCGGTCCACTGATAAATGATGTATTTTTTTTTAAAGGCACAAGATTCCCCCTCTTTCCGGTCCATTAGCGTGTTCTCTGATTAAGGGGAGTGTGGGGTTGAGTGGGTGCTTGAGAAAATGCATGTGTGTAGTGTATGTCGTCGGAACTGGTGTTTGCATTGTCCACTTCTGGGCGTGTGTGGCCGGGCCAGGGGCCTGACAGTTCACCCCTGATGTGTGCTCACAGGATATTTGGGTTTCCCCTGCAGTCTCACTCTCCCTGGTCAGAGGTGAAGGGTGATGGATCACTGAGAGGGGAGGACAGCAGGCCGCTGTTGTGTGCAGATTACAACCATCTGCAACAATACAAACTGCATCTGCATTGGAATTGAACTGCCTTCTAAGAATGTGCCTGCCTTCTTCTAATGTGTGTGTGTGTGTGTGTGTGTGTGTGTGTGTGTGTGGGGCCCCTGGCAGGCATTTGCAAAGCAATCTACACTTTGCCACAGTATAGGCACAAACCAACGAACCCTCTGTACACCTGTATCACACTGGAATTGAATGCGGTAGCAAAACTTGGGTGACACATGATGTCACCCAATGTTATGCACACACTTCCACTAGCTTGACTACATAAATAAATATCGTGGGAGTGTGCTTATGTTTGCTATTTGTGTTACAGGCATGATACCTGTGCCTGTTGCACGAGGCGTACGTTTGGAGAAGCTCTTGACGGCCAGACTTTGACCGCGCTGCTTGCGTCTCCAGGCAGTGCGGCACTTGGAGTCGATGCTTTGCTTGATGCGGTACCAGTCGGACTCGCTGATGCCAAACTTGTAGAACAAGTGACCTGTGGGGACGAGAAGGGTCAAAGGTCAACATGTGGAACATGACCCCCTTCTCCTCCTGAAACATACGTAGTGTGCGGAACAGCACTGACGCGAGAGGCTGTTTATGAAAGTGTTAATAGCTGTCGGGAGGGTGCAACCGACCTGACAGCTCATTTCTACAGTACATCAGCTCAAGGGGCGGCTAGAGCCTGAGGGTACGAAACAAGACAGAAAGGCGGGGAGTGGTACAGACAGGCGGCGGTTAGTGTCACACTCCCCTACACACTTGACGGAACCTGTGTGGGCAGGCAGGACAGGTGCGTATTCACTCCTCTCTCTTTCAGGAACGAGGCACGAGTCACATGGAAGTCACCCAGCCCTAATCCAGTCTTTACATACCTCAATGTCAAGCCGTATCTGCCTCTAATAATAACACACGCACATACATCCACACAGCTGAGGGGAAACGTGGGTAGCCTAGCAATTGTAGTTGTAACTATGTAAATAAACTGGCACATTAGAATAGAGAAGTATGCATAACCACTTTACAGGAAAATGCTCGACAGAACTGCTTTTCCTTGATTCCGTTTCATAATCATTCCAGCAGAGGGTCTAAGGTCAACTCCTAGATCTCATCCTTTTCATCATCATAGATCTCATCCTTTTGCACAAGAATAAGCACCTTCTTAAGCATATACTGTATCGCCACAGAATAACCCTCTGCCTCCTGCCACGTCCCCCGATTCGGGAAAATACGCATCAAAGAGCTTGATGAATTAAGAATGGCCCTGTTAGGAAAACAGTGACCAACATATGCTTGTCATTTAGAGTTTGGTATGTTATAAAATGTGTTACGCATTAATGCATGTATGCAATGATGAATGTGTGTTGTTGTAACCTGCCCTGCAGATTGCAGCCCATATCAATTCTGTGGAGCTATGCGGCACGGGTCAGTGTCTCTGATAGGCGGTAATACACTGATTCGTAATGGGGATGAGGGTTGAAATGTGGAACGGGTGAAGTTCGGGTTTCATACCAGAGGGTTCAGGAAATGCTGTGGGGAGAAGAGGAGGGGTCTATATCCTGGCTCACTGAACTCTATTAAGAACATTTAGATGATCAAGATAGCCTGATTAGTGGTGGTTATTAAACACTTCCCCAGCAATTATCAGTTGGTTTTCTTGGCTGAGAAGTTGGAAAGCTGGTCAAATGGCTCAGAGATACTTGATGACATCTGTTGAGACCGTCTGCATAATGCTTTATGTATGGAAGATCAAAATGCATTTCTGGGGATTAGTTCCTAAGCAAGAGCATAAATAAGGGGTACAACATAATATGACCTCTAAATGTAGACTGGTTCATGATGTAAGGTTGCGTTTAGCACCCCATAGCATATAAAGTCTATCACAAGAACATTGATAACTTTATGCTACGTGTCCACCAAACTGTTTTTTTTTTTTTTCAACACCCAGTTGAAAAGATTTAAACTCTCAGTGACTAGATAAAAGTACCAGATGTGCACACGCAAGCACAGAATACAAGCTGAGTGCCTTGTCATGCTGTTGGCGTATCTAGCACAGCGTAATTATGCATCGCCCCCAATTGAAAACAATTCAAAACATATGTTGCACACAGGAAAAAGAAACTCTGTGACATAGACCCTGTCATTCTTTTCTTTTCTACAATGTGGGCATAGTCCAGTGACCAGTAGTTTAAAAGTGAACATGGAATGATGCATGTAGTAGTCAGTGGCAGCAGGTCAGGCCTAAAGCCTGATTCATATTTTGTCATACGACGGAAGATAAATCAAACATAAGTTGGTGGCATGCATGGTGACACTCACAGCGAATGCCATAGATCATCAGCGGGTCCAGCTGCTTCTTCCCGTGTTTGCCCTGTCCGGAGAGGTTGGACATGGCTTGGACCTCCCGGTGAAACAGGTAGTCCAGCAGTGTCAGTGCCATCTTCTCCGCCGTACGGCAGTTGGTGGTGATATGGAGCATGTCGGCTGGTGACACGGGACACCGCACACGCATCTCTGGGTTGTTCTCGTCTCCCAGCCAGGTGCCTGATGGGTAGTCATCTACAGAGGGCAAAAAGGAGGAATTGCATGTTAAAACACAGCTATGCTGTGGAACCGCATTCCCTTGCTAATGCTATTAGCATGAACATAAAGCTTGCGGTAGGACTTCAATATATAGTATATACATCACAAACGTGGTCTATCCACATTCGGCAGATAAGAGCATGCATTCACAGGTCATACAATACCACACTAGCACTGAATGTATTCTGTGACCTCATATAATGCCACAGCACACCCATGTGGTAGTAAAGGAGATAAACAACTTGTGTGGTACTGAAGATATGTGGAGGCACGTCTGAGGCTGTATGTTACATTTATTGCAGTGAACATGTAGGTTTCAGATGTGGTAAGCTAAAGCTGACTGGATTCTGGTAACTGGTAACTCAGACCTCCAAATAAAAAGAAACAGATCCTATTCAAAACAATCCACAACAATGAGCTATGCTCAATTAGGCATGAGTTATTGTTCCCCAGGCCTGGCATCAGCCACTGAACAAGCTACCACATTCACTGATACATTCAAGTGCACGTGAAAACGCGGTTACACAGTTGAGTCTGCTTTTTTTATTCAATATGCAGACCTTATGAAACAGTCACGCCAGGTCTACACAAGGAAGGGAGAAAACATGTATTACAGAGAAAATAACTTATGTCTATGTGCACACGTGCGTGCGTGAGTGCGTGCGTGTGAAGTCACACCTTCTGAGTTGAGGGTGATGAGAGTGACATTCTGGCTGCTTTGTCCACTTTGGCCACCATTGGAAACAGTATCACTTGTCTCAGAGCCACTCTCTTGGTCATCTTGATTCTCGTCAGGCACCCGCACTTTCACAAGGATGGTGTTTTGCCGCCGCCCGCTTGCCGTACTGAAACACACGCAAACACACACTGACTGGGACCAGCAAGATTTTGGGCTGTAAGCCACAGATATGAGTTCAGCAATTATGTCAGCAGGTCTCGAAGTTGTAGCCATTTTTATCAAATATGCACAAATGTAATCTTGAAATATAATTGGGAGCGTTTTTGCAAATGTTTGTGGTGCGACCTTTTGTTTCCAGTCTAATGTTCTTTGTCTCACTCTATTTGTAGGAAATAGGTGCTATGTAGTGTGGGGATAGTTTACTCATTGGCACACAATACATACATGATTGGCACAAAGTCGCGGCGATGTCGCCAAACGCTGCTGCGCTGACATTGACATTCCAATGTTTTCTGTGCAAGCTTAATTAGCGACAGCCCGAGATTAATGTCCCCTGTCTTCAACCTCTCTGTCTCATAAAGTTTCTGTGTTGATTTCCTATGCTGTTAATTTGCCTCAGATGCAATGCATTTCCAAGCCATTCCTAATGAAAGTCAAGCCAAATCGTACTAGGGAGAGATTGAAAGAGCCCAATATTAATTTACCTTTGGCCAGAACACATCTCATATTTGTCAATCAAAACTTTTTTGAGGCTCTGCGCACTAGTGCTACCAGTACCAAGTTAAAAAAAAGGAAAGAAAAGTACATTTCAAGTGTAAGTTACAGTTATGGTTAAAATTATGTGTATATTTTCAAACTCAAATTTAGTGTATTCTATTTTTTCTAGTGTCTATAAAGTGTCATTATGTATGCACAACATAAAAGCGTGAATGTGAATCACTGACTTGCTGAGAAGGTTCTCCAGTGGTGTGTCCTCGTGGACCGGCCCCTTTGGACGGTCACTGCTCACGATCACATTTGTCTGTGGAACAACACTGCAGGAAGACAGAAACAATATGAAAATGTGGAGTACATTGATGGCTAATGCTTTCTTTTCCATTTCTGTTATTGCAGAATTGCAACATCAACCAATAAAAGATGTGCAATTACTCTGCCAAGAATTGATCCATCTGCTAATGTGTTGATTTAGTGGCATTCTCAGTTTGATCCCTTGGTCAATAAGCTTTGAGCTTCAGCCTATGCCTTTTCGATCAACTATAAGAGAATGTGAATATTTTAGGTAATGATTTATGTTACAATGTTGAATTGATCGAAATAAACTAAACTAAGGAAAACACAGGTGCAACGTGTACTGTCATGCAGCTAACACCATGGAGCTCACCAGCGCACTTTGTTCCAGGTCTGAGTTGCTCCCAGGGGAGATCCTGCCACCATGGGGACTTGGATGGGACTCTGGCCTTTAGTGTTGGAAACCATGCAGTCCAGCTTGCGTCCCAGGGCCTTACAGGTGGCCTCGACTGCCTGCAGCTTAGCCTCAATGCTCTCCAGTCGTTGACAGATGGTTGAGTTGATGGAGAACAACAGGTTCTGGAGTAACACAAAGTATTATTTATGACCACTCTCCACTAGCATTTATTACCACTCTCATCTGTATGTCTGGACGCCTATTGGGCAATTGGGCTTGCAAACTTCGACTCGGTGGTCTCAAACATCTTGAGTCTCAAACATCTTGAGTCTCAAACATCTTGAGACCACCAAAGATCCGCCATGTTAGATGTGTTGTGTCAGCTTCAAAAACTACTTGGAAAAGTTGAACAGTGGACACGGATTCACAAAAGCGACAGATTGTGTTTAATAAATGGTGCGGACTGCTGATCCGTACGAACTACCATCCAAAGAGTGGAGCTTCAACCGTGATCTGCTGCATCCCGGTAGAAGAGTACGATATCATGGATATTTAGTCAGCGGTGTAATGGTGGGAGAATAGTTGTTCGAATAGTTGTGTGAACCTGTGAAATAGGAAAAGAGAAGGGAAGCCGCACATGCTCCAAAGGATAAATTTATTGACGACGTTTCGAGCCAAGGCTCTTCATCTGGTCAAACTCAAGATGTCAGTGATCCTGTGAAATGACAGCGGTTTTATAATAAATCCTGTGAAATGACAGCGGTTTTATAATAAAATTATTGCTTAACACTGTGTGCAGACTTCCCATATTTTTACCCTGTTACTACCTTTAGTCTGTGAACATACATGCATCCTGCACAGTGAACATACATGCATCCTGCACAGCAGAAATCATTAATTTGCATAGCACTTCTCAACCACATTATCCCTGCGGTCCCCATTACAACAAATAAAACACACACATTGACATTGCATCACAATGTGATGCTTGTAGATCTACTATTTGTAATATAGCCAAAGTATAAAATACGGCTTAAGTGGTTAAATAGCATGATTTAAAATAAAAAAAATAACAAAAATGGTCAAATTGCAAAAGTAAAAAACAAAAATAAGGAAGAAAAATAAGCAATTTTAAATATGCTAATTATGGGGAGGGGGGTGATTTTGGGAATAATAAAATAACATAATTTCTTTGCTGGGAAGGTGGTTAAACGTGTTCAATAAAATCAGTGACATACCTTAATAGACGTCATATCCTGGCCATTGCTGTTCTCCTGGTTCTTGTTCGATTGGTTGTTGCTCAACTTTCTTCGTTTCTTCTGAGGTTTATCGTCCTCATCGTCATGATTGTCCAACATGTCTGACAGAAATCCAGTTAAAAAACTAAACCCGGTCACACAGGATAGCCTTCTGGTTACACAGAACGGTTTGTCACCGCTAGTAAATCATGACCCATACAGCCCTGCAAAGATCTAATCTTTTCTTTAGAACATTGTATTTTGTGTATTTCAGAGAGATCTTACCTGATTGCTCAGCCTGGCCAAAGTCCTCCACTGTTATTTGCACAATTTCATCCAGATCTTGTTCAGACATCATTCACACCTGAAATAACAATACACGGCATACATTTTAAAATAGGTTTTTTAGTACCACAGCATATCCCTCTAATAATATATAACACTACCATTTGTAGCATTTGTGGTGCCCTCTATGGGTGGAAGTGAAATTGCTTTTGGCTCTGCATTGTTTAGAGGCCCCCTCAGTGTGTGATTCAAATGTAGGGCCAGATTGTTTAGTTTTGTATTCAAAAGAAAAGAAAAGAAAAAGCCTGGGTGAACGCACTAGGAAATGTGGTATAGGAGCGCAAACCAATAAGTGCAGAGATCCACCCCTCTATGCCAAGAAAAGGGAGCATTCTTTCAGGCTAATATATTAGTGACACTGGCCACCTTCATTCATGTCTATGCAAGGCAGAATAACTTGAAAAGTGAAAGGCGAGCACTCAGCAAATGAATAGTTCACAGTTCACGTGTATCGGGGGTGTACGGTTCTGGTAGAAACCTTATCTTTTCAAAGACATTATGCAATGCAGGGCCCACGGGATGCACACGCAGACTAGACACACCAACGGACCGAAGAAACAACGGTCGGACATGCGGTCGAACATGTGCTGCTCCCGTGCTTGCGGTTAAGGTTAGGTTAGGGTTCGAGTTAGGTTGTTGGTCTAATGACAGTCGGACCACTGCCGCCCTCATAAATAAGTGTCTTTTAGACTCCCTTGTGAATAGAGCTTGAGTGACTGGGCTACAGGTTCATTGACATACATCAATTATGAGTGAACTTCATATTTTTCCACAGTACCATTCAAATTCTAAACTATTAACGTCACATACTTTAAGTTGAACAGAAACTATAGTAAAATACGCACATCACTTCATGGAGGTGCTGGGTTAAAAAAATAACATAGGAAAAGAGAAGGGAAGCCGCACACTCATATGCTCCAAAGGATACATTTATTGACGACGTTTCGAGCCAAGGCTCTTCATCTGGTCAAAAAGTTTAAGTTGACTTTAAGTTGACAACTCTTGTGTGTTGTGTTTATTGTGCAAATTCTATGACTATGCTATTAGTTCTGCTAATTATGTAACTGCTTCTACATCACATTGGATTAAGGATCCAGTATAAACCAGACCGGCAACATCATTAAACAAACATACAGTATATCTATAACCAACTACTACCTCCATGTGAGTGAATGCAACACATTGCACTCACACCCTAAGGTTCAGGGCAAGTTCACACAGTTCAGTCATTGGTTAGAAGGAAATGTATCATGAAAATGATATATTGTGGCCCACAAAATTGTTCTACAATGTTCTACAAAAGACAAGATCTGGCTCACGGGAAAAGTACATTCGTCAAACTTTTATTTTATCTGAACAGATGTTCAGTCTTGTAGTTGGAATAATCTATTAGTGTCTCTGTCTGGGAGGGGAAAACCATGACCATGTGGTATTTATCAGGAAATTGAATGCAATTCAAAATATATTATTTTATTTTTCATGTCATTGCAATCACTGGTCAAAAAACCTTTCTAAAAACTGTGCCCGCATATAGCACTGCACATCAGTGGCCTCACTTTCACTGCAATGCAAATGTGGATGATTACCAGGGGGAACTTCGGAGAGTTAAATTTGGAAACAGTATTCCAAAGACATCAGAGTAGATTTTTACAGTCAAGTCAAAAATATATTTAGATTTATATCTATTATCTACTGTATATATTATATTTCAAATAGTATACACTACTGGAAATTCATGTTTTTTGTTGTTTTTGATCTTTTTTTATTGAATGTTTTCTGGTAACACGTCACAAGCGAGGAAAATGGAGTCACACAATACTGTCTAAACTCTCATTTCACACCATAGACCAGTGTAACACCCGGGCGTTATGCACATATGATCCCTTTTGTTTGAGAATCTACACATGGGGACGAGGACGACTGAGTGGTTAAAGGCGCTGCCTGGAAAACAGAATGTTCATGTCCCCGAGCAAGACACTTCAGGTGTTGACACTAATGGTTGCCCACCTGCCGCTGGCACTGGGTAAATAAAACTTTCAGGCAGGTGAAGTTTGCTATCAGGTTGCCCGACCGGGCAAGTGCTCGTTTGAGAGTGGACAGAACCGTCTAACTACACCTGAACATGGCACTCTGTCTTCTGGTCTGTGTAATTTTAGGATAGGTAAATGCAGAGGGGAAGCGATAACCCAAAAGTGGGGACAGAATTATAATATTATAACCAGTAATGGCCCCTACACACTGTAGGAGTTTTAAAGTTGTGTGACACATCTAGGGGCCGCAATCTGCATTCAAAGATGTTTCTAGAAGCTTTGTCATTGGTCGAAAAAAACCTGGTCGCAAAGACTAACCAATCAGGAAGTAGACAGGGAAATCGACCAATGATAAAGCTTGTAGGAAAATCTTTGAATGCAGATTGCGGCCCCTAGATGTGTCACAGTCACAGAGACTAGATTTTTTTTGGGGAGCATTCTACCCATTGCTGGCTGTCTGAATACAAAAAAAAAAAAGGTAATTAAAATTTTGACATATTACTGCTTATAGCAGCTTTAAATCGGCTGTCATTATATCTTTGTGGCTTTCACACTAAACGATTGGTCGCCGACTAGGGATAACAAGAGTTCACCAAGATGTGATCCTTCTTGCAGCTCCTTTCACACATAGCAAGCAAAAACTCGGCGATCAAAGCCCGATCTGGCGTCAAATCAGGAGTTTTGACGGCGAGCGCCAAAAATGCTCCCCGACAGCATAATCGGAGCAAATATCGTGCAGTGTTGTGTGTACGAGCCATAAGACACTTGAGGGCGAGAAGCGACCTTGCCCTAAAGGGCCTAGGTGACAGCAGACTGCTGGGTGAGTGCCGGCGCTTTGGCATGGGGGGTCAGATCAACATGTGGCATGAATTCTGTACTGGCTATATATGGAGCGTGTCTTGAGTGTACAGGGTTTGATGTGGTCAGATCAACATATGGACTGTCAGAACAGGTCAGCTCCATATATGGAGCTCTAAGGGTGGCAGCGGGGGCAGTGTCTTGAGTGTAGAGTTTGATGAGGACCCAGTTAGTGCCGGGCCTTAATTAATCAGGCCCGGAAATTAAGGCCCGGCACTAACTCTAGTGTGGCAGCGGGGGCAGTGTCTTGAGTGTACAGGGTTTGATGAGGGCCCAGGTAGGGCCGGGCCTTAACTTCCGGGCCTGTTGAGAACTCTAGTTTCCGCTGGCTGCGGCTGCACTTTGGGGCAGGCCCGTCTAGAGTTTAAATGGACAGGTATCAGTCAAAACGAGGATGGATGGAGAAGGATCAACATATGGAATGTCAGAATAGTTCAGCTCCATATATGGAGATCTAAGGGTTTGAGGTCAGATGTAGAGTTGCTGGCCAATATTGATGATTTTACTGTGACATGTAAAACTAACTGTAGTAGAGGGTATCAGCCACAAGGGGGCACCCCTAGTTCAATGGTTGGCTGGTGGGTTATGATTGTATAATATACACAGCAAAATACTGTAATATAACCACGAAAATAACAGTAAACAAAACTGGCAACTTACTGTATTGGCATTTAAACAATAAGTTTAAAAGCCAATGTAAGTGGGTTTTGGCTATGTACGTTTTTGATCCTGTTAAAGTCTCAAAGAGCAGTTTTATTATCAGTTGCAGTTGGTTTCTGGGGCTGTTATCAGTGACTTTAGAGCTGCCAGGACTGCAGGCCAGGGCCTAATCTGCGTCATCTGGCTAAATAAATAAAATCATTATATGAATATGAATAAATGTATGAATAGAAACCATTTCCAAAGCTTACAATGTTAAAAGCGAGGCGATATATTCGGCAAAGTGCCCAGAGCTAAATATTGCTAGCAGGATAGCAAGCCAAATACGCGCATATCAGGCATAATGGTGAACATACGATCGGTGCATTTAGAGTTATTAAGATTAAAGTGGTTAATTGATGGTGCATTGTGCTAAATAATGTATCCAGAGACAAATGTATGCTCCCATTACAACAATAAATAGCAAGCACCATATCCCAGGCTAACAGGAACGTTATGGAAGTCAAGCTGCTGGCTCGACTGCCCACTGCTAATGTTAAGAGCTAAAACAAGGCAAAGTCATCATGGTGCCCGTTAGCTTGTTGGTTAGCTTGCTTAGGCCTCGTGGCGACGGAATGCAGTTATGTAAACACTTGTTAATGTTTTTTAAATAAACTATGGTTTCGGTGCACCCTGTGTCTCCACTCCTGGCACGCGACATGTTACCGTGTTAGATTGGGTTATATTACCGTGTGAATGATGAATTCTCGTGTTGTTTGTAGGGATTTCGATAACGGCGTCGTTCCTCGCGAGAGAAGAGTCTCTTCGGTTTTCTCCTTCGCACCCAGAATGTCGTGACATTCATCTGACAGAAGGGGCGCCAGTGTTCAAGAAAAGCATGTTATCAAGATCTGATCCTGATGCCTTGGCAGTACAAATGCAGTAAATCTATGCAAGAAAAACAAACCTTTTCTGCCTACACCTTCAGAAATGTCATTAGTTTACTTTAACTTAAAGCACCTATTGACCACTTAGTGTCTTGTAATAACTCAATAATGCATGATCCTTGCCAAAAATGCCTTATTGATCTTAAATAATCTTTATAAAATGCTCATACAGCATTATGTTTATGAGTTTGAATAAGTATAATTATAGAGTTATAAGCAGGTTAATGCATTATAAGTATGTAAAATAGAAAATGTATAGCCCATCTGAAAATCTACCAATGGTAGCTTAAATAAATACCCATGTGTATTAGACAAATGACTTCAAACATTAGCTTATTACAAGTTAAGTATCTATGGGTGGCCGGTAGACGGTAGTGCAGACACACCCCATGGAGAGGATAAAATACAATATGGGAATTTCCAGGGAAGTCACTTTCCCGTTTTAGAACAGCAGCAGTCCATAACTTAGAGGTGATAAACACTAATAAGCTACCAGTCAGTGATATAGGGATGTACAGTATGGGAATACAAAAATCACATCTCGAATTTGCCCACCCAGATAGTACTGATACATTTGGTGATTAAACCAATTGTGATGCCGGTCCCGGACCCCACTTTGAGAACAACTGTGTTAATACACATGTGCCATGGCACATGTATGTCACAGTGGATCTGCTGCCACTGGCTAAAGCTGACTCCCACTGCTCTGCTCCACTCCTCTGCAACAGGGTATGATCCCTTCTTCCCCTGGATGGATTGCATCCACATTGTTGCTGCTACATCACCTGCAGTACTGTGGTACAGAGACTGTTCACACAGAGACAGAGTTCTACTTCCAAGGCATGTGGTGTACTGTAGTGAGCAGGCGTGTGTACTTGTACATCAATCAACCTGCCTCACACACTACAGAAACAGGAGATCCTGCCCTATGGGCCTCATGGCTCAGCAAGGCTTACTTACAGATCTCAAAAGGTGCCAGCACACAATAAACGTCCTTTTCACATGGTTTATTACCTCTGACGAGACAACAGACGTGTTTCGGCCAGGTGGGCCTTCCTCGGCATTGTGACAATGCTGAGGAAGGCCAATGGGCAATGTTTCAAGCAGATCAGAGACTTCCATTATAAAATTCAAGTTCAATATTTAAGTACAAAACACACTAGCTCTGCCAATGGGCTAAAATATGCACATAGTAAGCTGTGTAGGATACAAAAACAAATTCACATGCCATTACTTTCTTATTAATCAACAGATTTTATTTACAGAAAACAAAAGTATGCAGGTGGATTGTTTCCATAGCATTCCGAGCAGGAAAACATTTCCTCCCCAGATTAATAGAAAGAATGAATTTACAAACAGTGAATTGAATACAGACTTTCCAACCAAAGACCAGTTGTGACAGTTGAGACAAAGCCTTCATAGAGTTCTTGGAGTTTGACCCCCCCCCCTTCTCTTCCAATACAACACATTTACCTTAACCCCAGGCTCCCCCAAACCTCCACTTATTTTGTCAAATGACTGACAACTCAAATGCAACCCTTATTTCCTGAAATAAATGCCATGGCTAGGAATAAACCGTTGTGTTGTAGCATTACAATGTGATGACAAACGGGAAGAAGCAGAGTAATTAGTAGGGCAAAAAGCAGGAAAGATCCAAATACAATCAAAGACCAGATATAATAACAAAACATAAATGCCCTAAAGCAGAAGAGAGTTCCTGTTCATTCCACCACCCCTAAACCCCACGCCAGTCACAAGCCTACATTAGGGTCTACACTGACAACAGTTTTAAAAGTTATGTGATAATGGCAGGCTCAGTTTCATATTATTGTGTGTTTCATGTTCAAGTCAGATGTGATAATTGTGTTTCTTATTTTTTTTTAAATTAAAAGCAGGGCAATGATTGTTGATGTGCTCATCTGGGCATTTTACACAGAATGATTCCATGGTCTGTGTCCAGGGATACAGTATGTCTACACCGGACTATTAGTTAGCTGCTTTTAATAAACAAACAGCAACACAAGAAAACAAAGTTAAAAGAAAAGTAAAAAGTATACCATACTGACAAGAATGAGCCACTCTTTCCTGTCCAACCCACTTGTAACCCCGCCCACCCCGCACAACCTCACAAAAGAAGATGTGGGAAATATACGACACCCAAGTATTTTTTTTGTTTTTGTTTTTAAATGCCCTCATTGAACAAGGTTAGCAATAGCCTCCCAAAATCAATGGACAAAGAAAGCCAGGTGGATCTAAAACCTCTGCCCATGCATTTAAACAGTAGTGAATTATCATTTAAACAAAGACAAGTCTTTTTTTCTAGTGTGCATTTAAATCACCAATTGTCAGCAGTTGTCTTTTTTCCTTTACAATATATTCCTTAATGTTTGTTTTATAATATATATTTTAAAGAGGTGTCCTTTAAATGCAAATGAAGTAGGAAGAGGTCTTGGCAGAACATGAGAAGCTGTTTTCACACTTGACTTCCACTCGTTTCCCCCACTTGTTGCGCCAATCTACACTTCGATGTTGTTTCCAGCATAAAGCCTGGTCCATGTCCTCGCTGTAAAACACAAAATGGTTAACACGATGTCGAAACACATTTAACTTGATTTGTAAATGGCTAGAAAAATTCACATGCTTGAAGTGACAAGGGTTGAACGGTGCGTCGCATGACTAAAGTGACATCCACCATGTGTACCTCTGAAAGAATTTAACTTCTCAGACGCCACATAAAAATGTCACAAACATGACATGATTGGTTGGGAAGACGAGGTAAGCTCCACTATGAGACCTTCACCTCCTTGTTTAAATGTTTTGGCCCAGGCAGTTACAGTATGAATGCTCAAAGCAAAACATGTATTGAGACAACGTGAGTGTAACGCGTCGTTCGACACTTGTTGCTGACAACATATCGCGATCAGCTTGTTCACTTTCGGTTATTCGGTGGGTGAAAACAGGCTCTCTCTCCCTGACCCGAGTTCTGATCTTACATCACATACATCAGAAGCCCTTTCTAACAATGTGATTTGCATGGCCAATAATTGACGATCTCCATGCTCAATACATGGGCTACGCAGCACGCAGTGCTGTAGCCTAGTTTTTTCAGACGATATACCATAATTATTCCCTTCACGAAATGCACACGTATAGGCTATGAGCTTGCGCGGTCAATGGATGAAATGACTAGCAGACCGTATACGCTTTTCCCCAAACTTCGGCACGGCATACTACGTATATAGCGTATAATGGTGGACTACACCACTGGTGTCAGACTCAGGCATGTCCAAAAGGGCAATACATAGTGAGTAGTGACAAGCAAAGCTACAAGGTAAGAATGATTCATGTTTGACTGTAGGGTGACCTTTCAAAAACTGATCTGACCAGATCACAGCTCTCACCTGTCTCTATGGCTTGAGCTTCATTGGACTTCCACTGCTCTGCAACATCATTTGCTAGGGGATCATCAGGGTTGGGTGCGCTTAGTAACGCCTGGATTGATAGCAGCACTGTACGAATCTGCAAGGCTGGAGACCACTTATCTGAAAAAAGATATAAACAGTTTGGATACAGAAGATGAACAAGAAAACAAAGGTAGTTAGAAAGAGTGAGTGAAATAAGGTATATAAGAATGCTGTATCGTATTTTCAGACGCCAGGGAGGCATAACACCAGTGGAACGTTGCTCCAGTGAGAGGTCAAAAGTGTAATCTGAGAGGCCCGTGAGCTTTCAAGCGAGATTAAATAGGTAAATCCCTCATTTCATTCACAGTATAAACATTAAGTATAATACACCATACATGTTCCCTTCTACAGTAACATGCCTGACCCGTCAGACCAAAGACACAGAGCAGGTGTAATGTGGCAATAAAGCCAGGGCTGGGAAAAATAGTCTACCAGTTAACAGTTAGCAATAAAGCTCTTTTAAAGCAGCAGTTCTCAACCTTATTGGCCTCAGGGATTGGTATACCATTTTAATTCTTTATGTGGACCGGGTGGTGCAATGTTCTTCATTTTTACAACAATATTTGATAAGAAGTCATCACAAGGTTCTCAAATACAGCTCTTAACAATAATGTAACTTTCAACTAGTTCTTGTGAGTTCTTGAAATGAAGGTTTGGTTTCAACTAATTTCTTAGTAATCTTTTACATTGAAAACTATGCAGCGTTATACTGGATCCAATTTCCTTGTGAAAATGAACAATTACGATAAATATGTGAGGAGCTTAACTGATAATTAAGTCATGAAACTAGATAATAAACATTCAGAGCGTGCAGCAAATGCCATGGAGGGAAGTATTTGGATAAATACAAGGCACACACAAACACACTGTCTGTAAACAAACATCGACACTTGAGTCTGCTTCAGTGATGATGCCGAAGGCCGAAGCTCCCGTCAGCAGTGCCATGGTGACCATTGATGGTAACAGCACGGCGCTTTATTATTCTATGGCGTTGTGCTTCTTGTAGTCTTGAGGGTCCACAATCGTCTTTTCATAGTATTATTGTGTTCAGAGAAACTTACACAGGGATTTCGCCAGATCAGTTCAGACTAGGGCAGCACACCACCAACACTGAATGGGCTCTATGCACACACGCCATTTTGGAAAGAACTTGGGCCCCTTCCCTACTTCCATTAGAGGTGTTACCGCTGATACTAATGAAGGCTCTGTTCCATTCTGGTCAGAGTGCTGCTATTGTGCATATAGGCTCACTGGAAAAACCAGGGGGTCTCAAAGTGTCCTTGAGAGGGTTCCAAATGGCCCCGTACAGGTGTGTACAAATGGAACCAAATGGACTCATAAGCCCATGTGCCCGGGGAAGGTAAATAAAATGGTCGGGCAGGTGAAGTTTGCTACCAGGTTGCCCGACCGGGCAAGTGCACATTTTGAGTGGGGATGCAACGGTCTTTAGTTCGCTATAAACACAACACGAGATATAACTGTCTTGAACGTGGTCAAAGCGCTCTGCATCTCTCCCTATCCCTCTACCAAGTCCTTCTTTGGGTGTCTGGTTTAATTAGTTATTAGTTTAATTAGTTTTTCACTGACGTGCAGTCCGTGCGTCAGAAAGTCAGACACATCCACCACAACATCCACAGGCTGTTGAGAGCCACCGTTTCATGTACAGTATTTATTTGCGAGTTTCCTTACATATACATTATATTAACTTTTGGCTATTAAATAATAATAATACAACTTTATTTGTATAGCACCTTTCATGACATGAAATGCAGCTCAAAGTGCTTTACAGAGCAATGGAGAAAGAAAGAAAAGAAAAGCAAGGCATAAAACATCAAAAATAGCAGTAATGCAATACAGTGAGGACATAACCGGGACGCAGACACACACGCGGTGCATTTATAGTTATAGATAGATTTAGCATCGGTCACCGCCTCTCACAGTACACAAACCCGTTTGTGATAGACTGTGATGGCTTTGAAAAATCGACATGTCGATCGTGATCAACAGGTTGTTACTTACCAGTACCACTAATCTAGACCTTTTTCCCCCCATGCAGGGAGGAACCCAACCCTGTTAGAGTAAACAGAATGGCAATGCACATAATGATCACCATCTTAACAAACTTGTCCGCAATAAGCGTATAAACCAGGCTTTCAAAACGACGACTCGATATAGCTTATATTTCACAGACTAGTGTGTTAAGACAAAGAAAAGCATACAGTTTTTATATTAGAGGAATACATAGGTAGTGCTTACCTTTCAAAATGTCTAGACATATTCTTCCCAGCTTGTCTACGTTGGGATGATATATTTTGGTCATGAAGCGTACTTTAGGAGCAGCCATGGGATATTCTTCTGGGAGAAAGAGTTCAAGTTTAAATGTGCCCCCCTCGAAAGGCGAATCCTGAGGTCCAGCTATGACCACATGGAAGTAGCGGGCATTCCCTTCATCAGGCTCTGCTTTGATACCTGGGACAGGCTCTGCAAGCAAACGCTGAGTCTCCTGGTAAACATGAAAGAAGCAGATGCAGAAAAAGGGTTTAAGATCCTAATATTGTTCATACAGGAAGGAACTGCAGTTACTGCACTTAACCCATTATGCCTTCAGTAGTTCTGAAACCTTTTTGTGTTAGCAAGCGCCCTTAAAATGATATGTACTAGACCTTACCCGTTCTGAATATATGAACACCAAATGATGTACAGTGTGGGTATTATGCGATATAATACATTACTGATTGGGAGGAAATTGTCCTGTAGCGCACGTAGGGTACGCTATCACAAACATAGCGGATTTATCCCCCAAAAAGCATGTTTTTGCAATAAACATTTTCAAATGCTCTGGCTCTCCGTTGATTAAACCACCCTTGACATGTGAATAAAATTTGGGGTGGATTGGACATTCCATTTGTGTAATTTTGTGTGAAACAGGCCCCTCCCACTAACTTTGAAAGCCGATTACAGCCGAACGATACGGACTATGAAAATTCTGCCTGTGGTGTTTTAATCGGATATGTCCAGAAATCATGTGTACCGGTTTTTGTGAGATTTGCACAAAAGCTGTAGGTGGAAGAGGAAAAAAAAGTGTGTTTTGAAGAAAAGTTAAAATGGCAGAGAATATATCCTGACGCAAATGGGCATGGCTTATAATGGGGATATGCGGCATGACCCAAGGAATCCAGGGAAAGTGAAATTTAGATTTTACGACCTACGGTGCAAGAGTTATATGGCGAAATGTTATAGCGCCATCATGAGGCCAACTGATAATTTATTACATTAATTATTATGAACCTCACCTCCAACGGTAGCTCCAACGGTTTCTGAGAGGAAAAGACTTGATGTGAGTTTTCGCATTTTCCCATGTAAGTCGATGGGACAATTTAATTCACTAATAATTTAATTATTAATCAATAATTTGTTAAATTGAAAAAAGGGGTAAGGACCTCCGTATTATATTATGGTCAATGCCTGTGTGAAAAGTCGGAGCGATTGGTGCATAGTGCAGACAGTGAGGAGCTACGACAGTGTTTCAGACAGACATTCATTCAGACATTGAGTGAATTATACATTTTTTTTTAAACAATTTCAAGGTTTTTCAAAAATGTACAAGCTTGCAGCGCGGCACAAAGTGACGCATGCGTTCCCGTTTTTAATGGGTACTAGTGAACATTCGGAGTGCTTTGCTTGAGTCTAGTCTTTGATTTGAGATATTCCCATGAAATGACTTAAATGTCTTTTTAACTTTCATTGTTTTGTTTTATGAATCACATTGTTTTGTTTTTATTCTGTAGAACATTTTGTAAACATTGTCTAAGAAAGGTGTTATATAAATACAGTTGTATTATTTATTATAAAGGCAAACCAAAATGGTCAGGTATAAGGCAAGTTCAGAGTTCCGACAATACAGCCAGGCTATTTAATTACCCAGTACAGTAGCACCTTCTCTCAAAGTCACAACATGAAAGCACACACTGCGTATGGATGTTTATTATGTGCTCTTTCCCTATCAAATAAATAAATCTGTGCAGGCATCCACATTGTTGTCATCAGGTCCTCCAGTAAGGTACAGTAAGCTTAATCTATAGAAGGGCAATTATTTCCCACATATTGATTATCCTATGGGCCTAAGTATTAAAACCCAGCAAGACAGTCTGAGTCAAAGTAGGCCAACTGCATAAGTGCTGAAGTGCATATTAGAGATACTGCCTTATAGGCTAGACAATGCCATACATTGCAACAGTGACTTATAACACCAGCAGCTCAGCTTTTACATTTTTTGTTTGTCTTTTAATACCATACACTGGTCAAATTTCAGGAAAGTATGACAAATCTATTTGATGCCTGGCTGTGACACCAGTAGAACTAGAAAATGTAATTTTCTTATTCATGATGTGGCACTGCACTTCTCTGCTCATTCCGCTGCAGCTCACCACTCCTTGGCTGTGTCTCACCGCTCCAAGAGATGGGTCAAATGCGGAGAACAACTTTCACTGCGGTAACGTGTGTGACAAATCATTCCACTTTGATTCTGTGATTTTTTTTAAAGACATGCTTCCGTGTATATTTCAGAATCAGAATTGTCTTCTTTGTTCCAATCATAAAAGGTTCAGATAACTTGGTGAGCACTGCCAATTACCACCAATTTATATTTTATTACTTTGCGTTTTAAATCAATGGCATACCCCTGTTGTGTGTGTGTGTGTGTGTGTGTGTGTGTGTGTGTGTGTGTCAGTTGATTTTGACATGTCAAAAATATGTTAACTTTTGATATGTTGCTCCAGAATGAATTTCATTCTTAACATCTAATTCGGTCATTGAAGGGAAAAACGTTTGGGCTGTGAAAGGTTGAGTCATAATTAAGCTAAAAAATAGAATGGTTGCCAAGAGCTGTAATTGTAGTCTGCTTGTTTTTTTGTTTTGTTTTTTTATTGTTGTTGCTAGTGTCCTGGGTTGAGCTATGTGAGGCATAGCAGAATTCATATCTGAAAACTTGCATGCTCTTGCTGCAGTACTGGCTTCTAGAGGTGACACTGAGCCAGCCACCACGCCACAGGAGACTCGATTACTTGCATTCCCATCAACTACTGCAGCAGGACTACCGCCAGCTCAGGGTGATAGCCAGGTGACCTGCAGAAATACACACCTTCAGTGTGACAGGGGAGTAGACTACCTGATATGGCCTGTGGTATGCATGAGGCTGACTGGGCGAGACACCTGAAAGGCACGTTCATCAAGTTAACTACAGTCAGGCTGCAGGCATGCATGCCATGTATGTCTTCATTCAGAATAACTCTCTTTTCTGAACAGTGGTGGCCTGTCTTTGGACTCTTTGCCTAATGCCTGTAACTTTGGCAGTTGAGACACAGACAGTAGGTCATTATTTGTTGCATTAAAACATTTTACATAATTTCTTATGTAAACATAGTAGGAATGGAGCTTTAGTTATCCAGGAAGATTCAGTTGTTATGGCATACAGCAGTTATGAAACATGGACGGATATAGAAAAAGAGATACAGCTACTAGTAACAAAATATTATCATCAAGTAGCAGTAGGCTGTTGCAGCCATTATTGTACCCACTACAATGACACACAGACATTCACTGATAAGACACCCATGTCAACTCAACTCTGTATAAGAAAGGCTTCCAAAAAGAGCGTTGGCCCAGGGCCACCTCTCCTGCTTTTTTTTTTCTTTTCAATTTCCGTGAATGCAACTAGGGGCGAGATTCCTGAAATGTTTCAGATAACCCACAGACAAAACCATGCAGTGAAAACACAGACAAGAGGGGCTCCCAGTCCCAGTCACACGCTCAAAAAGGGCTCAGGGGCTAGGGCCACGAGAGCTGTTCCCAGGCCTCCCACCTTTTCTCACCAAACTCACATTTATTGTGCAGCGTGTATGGTCTACTATGACATCCTTCACTTTCTACACCTGAACAACCCTTATCTTTTAACTATGCATCTAGGATACATTGATGACTCATTTAGCAGAGGTCCATAAGTCCTTTCGAAATTGATAAATGATGTGGCCCTGGCCCTCTCTATGACAATATTAAATTAAAACACATCCATACATTGTATGTATTCCATATAAACAGTCAGCCATAGAACACTCAATTTTTTCATGGAGGGATCCATATCGGCACGAGTCCGCACATCCTCATTTGTAGCACTCCATTGTGTACACATACACACCCAATAACGAATTGCTGCGACTTGGGGATCAGCTCTTGTCATCTAGTATCTTAAATATCTATATATTTTTTAGTCAATTATCTCCACTTTTCCACAAGATTCACATGGACAACATTCTGTGTAGGCAACAGAACAACATGCACAGCAGCACTGAACGTGTAAACTTCTTTCAATGACCACATAGGCATGGGGGCACACACATTGACAGATATGTTGGTGTGGGCCTGCGGGGTCATTTGTAATCACATCTGTCAATTTGTGTGTTCCGTCCGAATACATTCATTAAAAGGAAGTCTACATGTGTTTAGTGCTACTGTGAATGTCATCCTGTCGAACACATCCGTGTGAATCTTTGGAAAAGTGGAGGTATTTTATTTGTCTAAATGCCTGTTTTCTGCCAGAGCTTACAAATGGACATGATACTAGATGACAAGAGCGGACCCTAGGTTGCAGCAATTAATTTTTAGCAGAGTGCTCCATCGCTAAATTCCCATTAGAATACTGCCATTTGTCTAAATGCCCGTTTTCTGCCAGAGCTTACAAATGGATAAGATACTAGATGACAAGAGTGGACCCAGGTTGCAGCAATTCATTTTTAGGAGAGTGCATCATCGCTAAATTCCCATTAGAATACTGCTGAGACTGATCCCTCCACAAAAATGCATCCAGTACTTTATGGCTGTGTATATATGGATACATGCAATACGGAATATATATTTTTAGGGCTAGTTATCATGGAAAAATGAACAAGGGCTTTTACTATTTGCCAAAGGAGGGACAGCATAACTAAAACTCATAACTCATTCTTAACACTGTAAAAACAACCCAGTTAGTACTTTCCTAGTGATTAACTTAATAATCAATGCCCTTCACTAATTCAATATCTTCAGGACTGGAAGATGTCTGAAGACAATTGCCTGAACACTGTCAAATAATCAGATGCATACATCATATGAGCCTATCCTAAATGTAATGTTCAAACATACCGCTTTGCTTATATTGTTGTCATGCAAGTCACACCATATTAGATGTATTGATTATTCTGTATAGACAAGTCACAAGATCAATAATAAGGTTTCAGGGTAATAATGCAGTTTACATTTAATGCTTATGAATATAATATAAGGTATAGTGTCGTTGTATTGACATTGGAGTGATATTTCTGTGGAAAGGAAAGGTGACACGAGTCAATGCTTGGGAATGATACAATTTCATACCAATGAATGAATTAAGCAACTTCGCCCCTCAGCTTTGCTACTATTAGCGTACTAAGCTAACTATACTATCAGCCACTGCCAGCCAGGCATAGCCACTAGCCAGCTGAGCTAACTGGCTAACGTTGCTTGCAACGGCTGGCCCACAAAGCCATTGAGCCAAGGCCTTGCGGCAAAGTCTGCACTGACACCTAACGTTTATCACTTACGCGTTATTAAACTGAAGCCTAGTTAAAAACATGGCAACATATAATATTAAGACTGACCGACGCAATAGTTAGTGGGAAAACATACTAAGTAAGTGAGATAAAAAGGGAGTACCTGCTGCTAGCGTTAGCTGATGGCTAATGTTAACCTGTTAGCTGTTGTGTTCCTGGTTTTTCCATCACGCACTCACAACAACTGAACTGGCTGTCAAGCTAGCATGCTTAGCATAGCCAGCTAGCCTGTCAATATCCCCCCAAATCTGATCACTAGCAGCAAGAAGTTAGTAGTCTCGTGTTTATAGTATGTTTTTTTTAACAGATCATCAACAAGTCACATTTCTCCGCCATCTTTCTAAAGCGCTGATGTATTTTTAACCCAGCAGCCCTTTTGGGTTTAGCTAACAGGACGAAACGGAAGTAACTTTAGCCAGCGCAATGCTACCGTTGGCTACTAGAAAAACTCAAGACTGCGTGCTTTCCACCTCGCCATGTGGACTGTATGTGGTTAATCACAGAACATCCATTTTTAAGATGACAGTGTGACACTGTTACTAAATGTACCTTAATGATCCTGCGGGGCAGTCCTGCCATCTTGTCTTTAATGCGGGCTTTAGCAGTAACTCAATGCTTCTCCTCTTTCGTTGGCATTGACAGCACACGCGTCTTCCGGTCTGCATGCGTCATGAAACCTGCAGGTCTGGATTGTACATTTGCAAATATAAAAATGAACAAATATGTTAGCTAGGCTACTATATCTACTATATTATGAACTAGAAAGAAATCAAATTTCCATGGTGGTCTATAATATAATGTATTCTATTCGATATTGTATCCTTTTAGTCCTAGAATGGCTCTGTGATATTAAAATGCATGGTACATTCCATGTGGTGTGTGTGTGTGTGTGTGTGTGTGTGTGAGGGAATTTACTTTCTGCACATCGTTGCATCATTTGATTTGCATTTGGCAGGACACGGTCCTTAAATAGGACTTTATGTAGACAATCTAGACATAGCACTCTATTCTAGTGTATACACATAGTTTCCTTAGACATTCCACTGTTAGGTTCTTAAGCTTACGTATGATTCATGATGACTATTTTGTATGTATTTAATACCATGATTTTTGTTCTTGCTTACTGTGAATCGCTCTAGATTAAGAGCTTCTGCTAAATACCTAAATTGTAAATTGTAAGGTTTGCAGTGACAATTGACAGGCAATCCTGGTAATGTTCCCTTAAATAAAAATGTAACTGATCCGGACCAGAACATCATAGTCATACTGACTATAGATAAAACAATACAAATAATATCTCCACAAGCCATCATGGTTGCATAGCCCCTCCTACTGATGTAGTCTATTCCTATGGACAAAACCCATTTCCAACTGGGGCCCAGGGTAGACCGTAGAGGGCTGGCCTGGCCATCAACAGAACAGTTACAGGAGCTTTATGAAAGAATGGACAAGAGAAGTGTCCAGCTGACTACAGTTATGCATCATGTGCATCGCCATAGCCGAACAGGTAAGTTGAAATATGTATGCTATGGGCAATATTTGAAGCAGAACTGCCTGTATAATATGTAATTTACTTTTGACATAAATCTTGGTATTTCCCAAGGTCACAAAATAGCAGATGAGAGCTTACTATGAAACCTGTGTGGTATTAACCTGTCCATTAACCATATATCTAATTTGATATATTTACGTTAACTTACACTGTATAAAGTTAAACAAAAATGTAATCAGTATTCTTTAATTACATTCTTGTCTTTATACTGAGTTAGTCACAACGTAATTTTTTTAGATCAATGAAGATATATTTTTACAACCTAACAAATTACACATAATATTATAGAATTAATGTTAAAAGATGTTATAAACTCTATGAATTTTGTCGCTTCTTTTCCAACCTCATTCTTCCACTTTCTTGACACAGACAAAACTCTGTTGTTAATAGCTGTTATTAGACGTTTATGGAATATGTATATCAAAGACAACATGATAGACTTCCACAAACTACTAGGTGTAAATTCCAAGCCTATTGGTCATGTACAGCTGGGAGATTTCCACTTGTTTACTAACCATCAAGGCCGCTATACAAAGCAACCATTTTGTTCTAATGTAAACACTTTGTCTATAGATTAGGTAAACACTTATGAGCAATATATAAAAGCATGTAAGTTAAATAAAAAGTGCTCTTACAGTATGATCCTGAACAGAATGGTAAAGCGAAGTAAAAAAAAAAGGAAGGAAAACACAAAACATTAAATAAATTATACCACCACACCAGCAAATAAAATCTTCAGTCAGGGTTTTTTATACGTGTATTTTTTTTTCTTCATGTGGACACCACAGTGATGCAGTCATGTCGACTACAGAGACAACACAACATACAGGGACAAAAACAAAACAAAGAAAACAAAACAAGACATTTACACAAAATGAGGGGAAAAAAACAGGAAAAGCAAGATACAGTGGCACAAAAACTAACCCATGTTCAAGTTCATATTCTTGTTATAATAATGATAGCTGTAAATGACCACAAATTCCAGCCATCCTCCCCAAATGACCATTAGCATTGTGGGATATGTAATAACAAGGCTTTAATATATGCACTTTTTTTTAGGTGTGTTTTAGCATTCTGTGTTTGCAAAACTAGCTCCCAGTCACTTATCCCACCTCACCAACCCTCCAACATGTTCCATTGTTCACACACACACACACACACACACACACACACACACACACACACACACACACACACACACACACACACACACACACACACAGGAACAGATGAACCAGTGCAGTGCTTAATCTAGCCCTTTTCTCTCAGTGCACAGAGTGAACAGACAATACCAGCTGAATTAGAGGGGCTCTTGCTTCCACTGAGTGTTTGATTTGAGCGGCAGGATCCGTCCTGACAGGGCTCAGACAGCCAGACTTCCTCACCCACACATATATTAGCTGACCCAGTGGCATTATAATATTAATCTTTTGTCTGATACGCAGAAGACACAGTCAAAATTGTGAATTCATCAATCTTTGATACTGGTATTTTTGTATTAAAAAAAAAGCATTGCTTTGCAAAGAATGTAAAGAAATAACACAAATGTCCAGTTCTAGTAAACCTCTTGCTTTCATTCAGTTATGTCACATAAGAGTGATTTGTTTTCTCTTTTATATCTTCCAGGTGACGTTACCCAGGGGAGCAGTCACTGGTATATAGCTTGCTTATTTGGTATGATCACCTGCGTGGGATCAGTTATGTCCCTCAGTGTTCCTCCAGTAACAACGGGACTCAGCTCTGCATTCTCTGCTACACGGACCAACAGTGTACAGGGAGGCAGCCAGAAGGCGGTCACCTTCAATCGGCTCCTGGTCAATACAGGAGGGGATTTCAACCCAGATACAGGCCACTTCCGGTGTCGAATCCCTGGGGCCTACTACTTCTCCTACTCCATGGGGAAATTTCCAAAGAAAATGCTGTCTGTCATACTCGTAAAGAATGGGGAGGAGGTGCAGGCTATAGCATTCGACGATTACCGCAAGAAAGGGAGGAAAGTTCAAAGCCAAAGCTTAATGATCAGTCTCAAAGCTATGGACACAGTGTGGCTGCTTTTACAGACAAGTCCTCAGTATGCTCTGTACAGCAATGCCGGCCCTTATATCACCTTCTCTGGTTACCTTGTCTATCCTGACATTTCCGCAACCAGCTATGTTAACAACCACTTGTCTCCACCTGGTCAGTCCTATCCCGACTGTCCCCCTCTGGGGGATCGCTGGACCAGTGGTCAAACACTTGAGAAACCAAGGTCGGCCTTCTCAGTGGCACGAACATCCACAGTCCTGGGACAAAACAGCAAGCAGCAGGACAAGCAGCCACTAACCTTTGATGTGGAGTATGTTAACATTGGGGGCCACTTCAACAAAACCTCTGGTCTGTTTACCTGCCATTTCCCCGGGGCCTACTACTTTGCCTTCACCGTCGGGAAGCACCCTCGCCGGGCTGTTTCTGTGAAGTTGATGACGGGGAACGGGGTGGTGCAGGCCATGGTGTTTGATGAGGATACGTCAAAGCGCAGGGAGATGCAGAGCCAGAGCTTGCTCCTGTCTCTACGGCAGGGGGAGAATGTGTGGTTGTATAGTCAGCAGGATGAGCGCTACGCTGTGTACAGCAACCAGGGAAGATACACCACTTTTTCTGGCTTCCTGGTGTATTCTGAAGCTGAGCCGCCCGCGATTACCACCTCCCAGGACAGAACTCATTTATAAACACTGACCCCTCCATGGTGCTATGTTTAACGATAAAAACTATCTAAACCTTTATTATAATTGTCCCACATTTTGCTCGTTAAGTTGTGTATCTATATATAGATTCATTCTGTTGATAAACAAAGAGGAATACAATTCCTATAATTTGTGCATTTTCATGTATTTACTCACTTATTACATGATACTCTCTAACAGGAGGTGGATGTATAATGTTGTCAAATGATTCCACTAGATGGAGCTATGTGCCTGTATTTATTCCTAGTTTTCATAGAAAGCATAGTTGTCTGTATGCACATTATGTGTTTAGTGATAGTGCAGTTATTTGTGAAAATATAAACATATAGTGGAAAATTATTGTTTATATTCCAAATTTGAAGATTAATCAGTGTAATTCGGTTTTGCTTAAGCTTTAAAAATCCTTGACACAGAACTTTGGTGGAAGACCTGACATCCTAATGTTCTGACACAAGATGTCAAAATATACAGAAACAAAATATATTTTTGGGTCATCACATGGAAATAATTTGTACATAATGTATAGTTTATATGATGATAGTTGTAATAACATGATTTATACATATACATAATCACTTTTATTATGTTATATTAATAAATACTTTGTGTTGCAAATTAAGTATCTTTCTTTATACTGCATTATGTGATGCTCATTACATACCACCTGCTATACAGGTTTACCACAATCAGAAATTGTCATGTACCAACCTGATGAAATTAATGCAGTATAATGTGTATTATGTCTGCTTTTTGAGTATTCTAGATAAGAAGAACAACATGAAATGTGGGAAAATACCCGGTGGAGTAATACTGTATTTCAAAATAAAGACACTAATGTTAATTTTAACATTAAAGGACAACTGTTTTTTTACAACAAGGGTTCATTTATTAGTTTGTAATGATAATAATTAAAAGTATTGCTTTCTATAGTTCTATTGTGATTTGTAACTGAGGGAGGGGTGGTAGTATTCGGGTAATTGGTCTTTTTTGAAAAAAGCCAGCATACATTTTTCAAACAAGCTTCACGGTGGCACTATAACAGGCAGATTCAAGTTTTGGCATATAACTCTTAAACTGTAGGTCTTCCAATCAACATCTTTTCACTGGATTCTGTGGCATTTCATCCTTGACCTAGTGGGGATGTGCGTACAAAGTTTCACGGCAATCGGACCTGAGGCATTTTGTACAAAACGGACCATGCCTGCAAACGTTGGAAGCCAATTAGCCAATCAGGATGGAATATGAAAAATCTGACAGATGTCTCGATCACATGACTATATAGAGATAATGTGTACCAATTTGCATGATGTTTGGACAACATCTAAAAAATCACACCCGTGTGAACTGAGTGGTGCAACTCCGTGTGGGGGTCTCCGGAACTTCCAGACCAACAGGAACGCGGCCAGGGTGCTGGCCCGGTTGTTACCATGTGGGGGTCCCCAGGGGGTCCCTCTACTGTACTGTACTAGTGTACTGTACTGTCACTGACTGTACTGTACTGTCACAACCGAAATCAAATCAAATGGCTGCTAAAAACTCAGCTTCACATCATGCAGCTGTTCAGTGTGAAGCTCAACAAGAAAAAAACACCCCCCACTAACAAATGAGCCCTTGTTGTAAAAAACCAAAGTTGTCCTTTAACTTGATTCATATATGGTAGTTCACCACAGTTTTAATGTGATAATTGTTCCATCAAAGTGGACGAGGAACAAGAAATATTTTGAAACTGTTTTTGTGTCTAATGTCCAGGTGTTATTTAGGCATATAGTGGTTTGAACAATGATCTTTCAAAAACAAAATAAACCAGAAAATATAACGTTTGCATTTTCAGTAATAAACACATTTTGTTGGAAGCTGAGTTTGTAGAACAAACCATACTTACTTCCGTGTGCAATGAAAATATTTTTTTGATTTGACTCTATCGAGTTTCTTCGTGTAGGGCTGGCCTGTTTCAGATGTCCACACAGACTCACATCAGATTGTAATATGAGCAACAACAAAAAAATACTCAGTAGAATAAAATAATAAAATTTGTTAAATATACTTCATTGGCCTTGGAGTCAATATATCAATAACATTATACTTTTAAAGTAATATATTGTTTTAGTCTGGTAAGCCTCAGGCAAAATGTCCCATGTTTTTCACCAAGTGATTACATAGCCTACTTATTAAAGCGTAACACTGAGGAGGAGCATGACATTGTTGCTCAACTTGAAATGTTCATTCAAACCTTATGTCCATCCATCCACTGGCAAAACCCCACTCCACCTATCCCAGCTGCTTTGGCCCATCATACGTCACTGTACGTCCCAGATTTCACAGAGGAGCGGGGTGAATTTGTGGTCACTCATCCTCCAGGATGTGAGCATCTCTGCATGGTGGTGGTTGAGTGTTCTCAGCTCAGTTAGCCGCCCCAGCAGACGGGCAAAGAGCTGTGGCTCCTGTGGATGCTGCAGGGCACAAAACCTTCTCAGCACGTCCAACATGGGCTCCTGTAGTCTCTCCACTGCCAGCTGATCCTTCACGTATGGTCGATCTGCAGGAGAACACAAATGGAACAACAGCATTCAGTCTAAATTAGGATTGATTGATTGATTGATTGATTGATTGATTGATTGATTGATTAACAGTATGCAGATTAGGTACATTTCAAGCAAATCTCGATACAAAAACGGTTAACTGTGGACGACACCATAAAGTATTACACTTGTTTACAATAGGGTCCACCATTTTCAATTCATCAGAACATTTAGAGACCTACAAATATACACTTCTATATAAAAATCACACCCGTGTGAAGTGAGGGGCGCTCATCATCATCGTTCATCATCGTACATCATCATCAAGAATGGTGGTCCCTTATTGGCCAAGCATTCCCACCGACATCTGATTGGTTAGCCGATTTGCTCGTCTACATATGACGTAAATTTTCCCTTCATTGTCAATGGCGCCCCTCAAACTTGATTGACTTGATTGACTGTTAAAGAATATATCAAACAATGGCAACAGAATATCTGTATAATGAAGGACATTTGATATTGACCTGGTGTCAGGATAGTTATGGCCGTGAGTAGAGCATGCTCTTCTGGCATCATCTGGAGGTCACCAATGCTTTTGTAGAAATTGAACATGGGTGTGATGAATTCCTCC
This sequence comes from Electrona antarctica, assembly GCF_951216825.1. Taxonomy (NCBI): domain Eukaryota; kingdom Metazoa; phylum Chordata; class Actinopteri; order Myctophiformes; family Myctophidae; genus Electrona; species Electrona antarctica. The sequence continues at coordinate 32,316,595 of NC_136810.1, forward strand.
GATATACCTGCAGAAAGATATACACATGTTTATGCCATGATATTTCAATTGAGTAGGCACATTTACAGTTCATAGCGATCAAGTGTGCTCCTCCCAAGTGGTAACCTGTCCTGTATCTCCAAAAGCAACTGGATTATATCACTACTGTACAGTGTACTGTACACTGAGAAGTATTTCTTCTTCCGACGTCTGACACCATGTCACCATGACTCAGCCATAACAATATAAGGAGTTCCCAATGCAGCTACACCCAAATGTGTGTTGTCTGCCTAACTTCAATACTGGTACTATGGTAGCCTACTGGTTCAACTGGTTTCGCATCTCTGTATAGATAAGACAGACAGACAGACAGACAGACAGACAGACAGACAGACAGACAGACAGACAGACAGACAGACAGACAGACAGACAGACAGTCAGACAGACAGACAGACAGACAGACAGACAGACAGACAGACCACAAGATGAGATCACAAGAATATTTAAGTATTCATGGTTCTCTACTCATTGGATTAAAAAATAACTTCAAAGTATAGCCTTCTCAAATGATTTCATTTAGTGCATGTGCAACAATAGCACCCTTCGATAAGGAACAACAACTTCTCTGGCAGCTTGGCGTGAATATTTCTAAGCCCTACAATTTAGACCAGACCTGCACTGGAGGAATCATGCACTCTGTCTCCAGCCATCCCTGCAACTATCAATTCAGTCGTCCACTCTGGTCTGTCATTGAGACACCTCAAATGTGACAACAGTGCGGTACAGTATGAATATGAAGGCACCAGAAAGTAACGCTCTTTTAAATACTTTGGCCTACATTAATTCATAAAACAGTGGCAACGAATGTGAATGTATAGACTCAATACTGGGTAAAGCCATCATACAAAGTAAACATTGTGGGCTGCAAAGGAGAGATGTACTAGTTTATGATCATGATACATGTCATGCGTGTTAGCATATCGAATTTCTGATATTTCTGATAGGCTAGCTGTGGTAAATTCTGGTAAAATCTCCTCTACGGACATAAGACAGTGCCCAGACTCACAACAGAATGAAACTGTACCCAACAAGGGTCGGCTTGCATGTGTAATCCACACCCAGGCTGGAATCAACAGGTCAGAACACAGCTCCCAGCTGCATCATCAGATGCAAGCTAATCAATTATGCACGATAAACCTGCCTAGACTTGGGTGTTTCAGCTTGCACATTGACCCCTCAGTATGTCACTGTCCTGAGTGTGCAGTCTGCTGCACAAGATGGAACAGAAGGTCTCTGAAGGTCACACATCAACATAGGAGTATTTTCTTCTACAGACGTAGCAGAAGTGACATATATTCCTTACTCAAGTAAAAGTAAAACATTGAAGACAAAAGTGAGGACAGAAAAGTGATGACACAAATTGTGATTGGCCGGCATGATTGGGTGGGAGACGTGCTATAGGTTAAGCATCGCATAACGATTGTGCCCACAGGGAACACCTGTAAGTGTAAGTGGCTGGTAGAAAGATGTCAGACATTGCGCGATACTCGAGAGATACAATACTTGAACGATACTTGTATGATAATAAGAGGATTGGATTTTTGTTGTACCGGGTTTGTTTTGGACAAAAATCCTTTCTCTCCATCCACTATCATTGAAATAACATTTATACTTTGCCCATCTTTCCAGGTTTGTGTAAACACAAACATAAGATAAAAGTGAAGACGGAAAAGTGAGGACGCAAATTGTGATTGGCCAGAATGAGATGATGTATGATGATAAGAGCGCCCACTCACTTCACACGGGTGTGATTTTTTTAAGTCAATGCAATTTCATGAAGGTGTATATTAAAGCAGCCAACGGTAGAAAGGTACAAATAAATATACATCCACTACTCTGCTCTATCACGTCAGTTGGGATTAGATTTGTTAGGAATGTTTGATCATCCGTCCGGCCTAGATTCCTGATGTGTGAATTTAGCTAATCATTCCTGTGAATTCTAGACTGTTTGGAAAATGTAGTTTTGAGTAGAAAGTATAATGAAAGGATTTTTCTAGTCTTGAGTAAAGCCTTCTCAAGTAAGGTACAGATTACAATAACGTCAATATGACAATAAAGTAACTTTATATCTGTCATAATATATTTGTCTATATATTTGTCATACCAATTCCATTTTGTGACTGTATTTTGGTGATGGTCATCGGATCTTGAAGGCCATTTGTGTACACAAAATTACCGTACTAAACTGTGAGAATATTACTATACTGTAGCAAATCATTAAATGTTTCCTTCTAGGTGGTCTCACCACTCTTGCGTATCCTGTCCTCTAGCACTTCTGTGTGTCCATGGGGCATTCTTCTGGTGAAGACCTGAGCCGAGCGCAGAAACATGGCCTCCACAGCTGAGCCTTTTAGCAGTGCAATCTGATCTTCATGGTCCAGAGCCAAGAAACCTGCCAGAGGGACCATACAGTACCATTCTTTACACCTTACCATACACCTTATGGCCTTTGCTACCAGTAACCACTGATATCACTATATCAATCCACTCCCATACTGCACTGTAGTATGCATGGAACATATAACTGAGTCCTGTACTGTATACAGTTCTACGCTTTCAGATAAATTAACCACTTTACTGTAAACCCTATACCTATACAGTAGTGTACATCGTTGTCCCGGATCCCCCATCGTCTGTACTTGGTCCCATCCGGTTTTGGTCCTTCAAATCTCTTAAAAAATAACAAATCTACAAGTTCACAACACGTGACGTTGCAACGCAACATAGGCTGTGAGCTTGCAGATCTGGTCATTTCACAGAATGGTCGTATATTTTTGCCGTATGTTCACCTATTATGACATGTCGACAATAAGGACGGTAGGGTTCATCTGGTTAAGACTATGGATTTTGGTGTGTACAACAGCGAGATCTAAGGATCGTAATCTTAGGCTAATAATAAAGGCATACGACTGATGTTACTTACTTACTTTACTTTACTTTTACGACTGATGTAGTCAAATATTATTCCATCCAAAACGTTAGCTGGGATATTTATTATACCTGGAATGTTTTTAGTAAACTCCACAAGGACTTGTACATGACTCGTTGCCATCTCCGTCAGTAGGAGGACGTTTTCTTCTGCATTGAACTCTTCTTGGAGCTGGGTAGACAATATGAACACACGTCAATGGAACAGGGAGATCAGGCTGAGACAGTGAGACAGAGGACATGCTGATAAGACAAGTTGCATAAGCTCCACCAGCAGAAGGCTATGCTACATGGAGCTCACAGCTGAAGTTCAGGAGCAGGACCACACCTCCAATCCGGCCACCTCCACCTCCTATCAAGCCACCTCCAATCCGACCACCTCCACCTCCTATCAAGCCACCTCCAATCAGGTCACCTCCAGCCACATATAAAAGCCCTCCTAACCACGGTTCTCCCTCCGTTCTTATTTTCATCACCCCGCCCCATTGCTCATCCTACTTCCTCTCTAACCTCTCCTTTACAGGTCCCTGACGGGGGTTCGCCGTGCCCGGGAGCATGCCGGACCCCCCGAGGCCTCCCCATCTCGGCTTAAAGGTCGTCGTCGATGGCCGTCCCATGTTGTGTTCATGATCTGTTTCTTCCCCTGCCAGCAATAAAATCTGTTCAACTTCATTGGTGGTGTGGTCCTTGCTAGTGAACAGAACAGTGGCGTTTTGTGTCTGTTAATCTCAGGCAAAGGATATTAACTTTATGATACCCCCTTGTATACCAAGCATATAGGTCGTGGTGTGAGATCTCATTGCTTGAACCACAAACAGAAGAAAGCACTATGAAAAACTGACATGTTGTCAAGAGTAACATACCAGTTTTTTGGCCATATCCTGAGGAATTCTATGTTTGTTGTATGCATCTACTATGAAATTCAATAGCGTTTGCTGTTCTTGAGTGAGTTCAACCTTTTCCTGGATGAAAAAGAACAACAGAAGTTTGTCACAGTTTGTAAAGTTGAGGCATTAGTGTTATATGATCTATCAGTTACCTCAGCAGGCATTAGAACGGATGTAATATTTATGAAGGTCAAGGCTAAGAGATTAAGAATAATCCCAAGGACAGTCAGTGAGGGCTTTTACGTCATCTTCCACATCAAATACATTTGATCATTATTTCCAGTGACTGTTTGTGTCTCATCTGGAGAAAGCAACAGGTTGTGATTACCTTTGATAACCTGGTTGTGGAGGTAACCTGTTTGTTGTCTCCAATGTCTGTACCTTCTGTGTCATCACCAGTGGATTCTCCAGGGGAGGCCTTGGTATTCTTCCTCAGCCTTTTAGATTTACACTGGATCTCTGTCAACAAGCCTGCCAAAAGTGACAAAAACCTTACACTATGTGTTAAATACCTCACAACTGTTTTTTTATTATTATTATTTTTCCCAGCAGTGATTCTAATCTACACAGCAAAATGTAATACAATTAATGTGAACAAATTGACCATTACATTTACATTTTTATATTCCAAAGTAAACACTATGTAAACAGCTGTCGACCGCGTCAAAACTTGCATGTCTCAGATTAACATACAGAACTCCAGGACCCTAAACGGCACACCCGTCAAACCACCTTGCAATATTCATCACAACTTCCCTGCACTATTTATGAGCAACAGGAGCTCACTCTGTCCTACTATCTACCAACGGCAACTACAAATACACACAGTAAATCCAGAGTGTTAATTTAACTCTGAGCGCATGCAGTTTCTTTGACTTGTTTTAAAGTTAAAATAACACTCCTGATTTCATGCCAGTTTCCCAGCCCAGGACAACGGGCAAATACACAAAAAAGATTACAAAGTGTATTTTCAGGATAACATGAGATCATTAAATTATTACGGCTACTATAATAAGAAATATCTACAAACAGCTGCACTTTTATAGTCAGAGTTAAATTAATTTTCCACGTGAGTCATTTTGTAGGCTATTATTAGTATTTTGTTTTACCATTAAGATGCTGTGAGAGATTTTAGCTTTTGCTCACAGAATTGTCTAATTATTCCCATAATAATCATTGTCAATTGACAAATTATTCCCATAATAATCATTGCAATGGGAATAGGCATTTGACCCTTTTTTGAACATAAATTAATGTAAAATTCACAATCAGGAGAGATACCTCATACAGCAGGATACAGTTTAAACAAGAGAATTGGAAGTAACGAAACAAAACAATTGGCAGATGAAATTGGAACTGGAACACTATACAATTGGAGCTAATTAATGAGTTCTTTCTCCTATAATTGATTGGTGTACCTTACTAAAGAACTGGAGAGACAGAGAGCCCAATATTAGGGTTTCAATTGTTTTGTCAAAATCTCACACCTTTGTTTACTTTTGCAGGGCACTAATAATAAAATGTATCACTTATGATAACATGCCCAAAATATAGACGCCAGGTTGAAAGTGACTAAAATAAAGATTGTAGGGTCTAGATTTTAGAATTTCAGTTCAATTGGGGATGTCAAAATATCGAACCGGGGCTTAAATTACCTAAAATATAGGCTGGAACCAGCAAAAGACCAAACAGTCGTGAAATTAATTAACATTTGCTTGATTTCCCTGCTCATGATGACATTATTCAACTGTCCTCGATCTTATGCCAACAGTAGCCATACTCACATTCTGCCAGCATGCCCATCTCTTTGCATTTTCTCAGTCGACACTCCTGGCATTTCCTGCGCATGTACATGTCCATTTCACAATTTCCTCCACTCTTGCATTTGTACACAGCATTCTTTGTTACACTTCGTCGGAAGAAGCCTGAACATGGTTAGCAAAAAATGTCATTATCATGAGTGTGATTTATGCCTAAATTATGCTCTGTCGCATGACAGATTATAAATTGAGCACTACGCTCACAGAAAGACATTTAGGAACTTAAAAATAGAATACACAAAAGAAGTAAAGAACATAAAGAGATAGTATATATTATTAATCGTGGTTATATATTTATATATATTATATATTAGGGGTGCACGATTATGAAATTATGACCGATATCCAATCTCCGATTATCATATCTGCTGATACCGATTCTGACCAAGTCCGATATTATACAGAGGACCACAATGGAAACAAGCCTAGGCCATAGGGCTTGGCCCAAAGCCTGTTAATAAAGTATTCAATCAATCAATAAATAGCTACTCTTTTCCAAGTGTCTGTATTCACAACGGAATTAATTACTTAAGATTTTACATTGTATTTGATTTGGCTTTTGTTCCTGACTAGAGGTACTAGACACTTTATATTGAACTCATTGATGAATTTTTACATTTTTCATTTATTTTGCTGGGGAAAACCGATTAAATAATCAGGATTATTTTGAGACTGATCCATAATTTTTATGGCTTTTAAGGATATGGCTAATCCTTTGAACATGAATGTAATCATGTGAACATTTAAATGGCCAGTATGTTCCAAGAATTGTATCGATAGGATCCCCCATTGCCCAAGCCCACCTGGCAATGTTCCAGAGTATACTGTTCCCAAGTGAGTGCAGTGCGTGACCCACATGCACTCACTTATGGGAACAGTTATTAGACATTCTGACATAGAACATTAAGCACAATGAAAGACATTAGCGTTTTGCACAGCTCAAGTTCCCCCCCACATTGTACAGCGGAAAGCTGAGAGGGCAGTTGGGAACCCAATCTGGCCTTTGTAGCAGGGCAGCAAGACCTAAAGCAATTCTCAGGCAAATGGCAGGGCACACCGGTGGCTGCACTCCTGGTATTGTCCCACCTGACAGTGTGGAATTACACTCATATCCATTCCCCTTGTGGTTCGGCAGGAACAAGAGCAAAACCACGGCATCATAAAACAAATGTCAGCGAGAGCTGCTGGAGGCCACATCTTGGGTGGCGTGCCACTATACTGGAAGTGGGTTTGTTTTTACATGAAGACGGGTTGTAAAGTTATTCTTGCTTTTGACTAGTTTCAAAGTTCAAGGACAACTCCTTTGTTCTTTATGGATCTACGTCAAGACGGTCAAGTAGTTCATCGTTACAAGTAGTGACAGCTGACTTGAAGTGTGTATATGAAGTAATCTTTCTTTTGACATTTAATCAAACAAAGAACAAATTAGCAATTAGCAGCCTAGGTGCCCAGACCGCTAGGCCGGCCCGGGCCTGTTGTGGAACAATATTGTCCCTTTAATCAGCCAGCCTCCTGCTTAATGAGTAAGATGTTACTTACTCCACAAATTAACATATAGTATGACACTTCACCAACAGCTGATGGAATTGGGTTTTAATGTATTTCACAAAATATAACAGGTGTGCAATAACTAAGTAAATACCCTGCAAAACACTTGTAATGAAAATCGCCTGCTCAACACTTTTTAAGATTATTATTATTAGGCTTATATTCTGCTATATTGTTCCTTTAAAATTGAGTCTCTTATAAAGGCCTATTATTAGACGATGTGCGTGTGCATGTATCCCTGGTTTTCTGGGAAGCCAGGTTAAGTAATATCACATATATTATTTCTAAAATTAAATTAAATACATTTTCCATACCATTAAAACTAAAACATCAGAGTTTAGCGGTTCATTGTTGGGACCTATTCGTTCATGTAAGACTAAGCATACTATACTGGTTAACAATAAACTGATTTAAGCCCGGCTATACTTCAACTTATGGTGAATAGCAAAAATAGTCAAGGTTGTAGACCTGATATTTTAACTAATTTTGAAGGGCGCTATATACAGGTTTAATGTTTGTTTTTAGTTCAATGTTTGTTTTAAAAACGCCATTGACAATGAAGGGAAAATTTACGTCATCTTGTCCCTAACACAAACATTAAATGCCATTAACAATAAAGAGAATTTAATGTTTGTTTTGACACCGTTTGTTTTACATGATCATTACATCACCTAATCATAGTTAGACTTTGATAGCCTGTATTAGCGCCCCTCGCTTCACACGGGTGTGATTCTTAATTACTAGACCTGTGCCCGATGGTCACCAGCCTACTACTTGGGAACGATGCAGTTTGGGAACAAGGAAAGTAGGGAATGCATTCCTCACCCTGTTATGCAATGACCGTTATTCTATTGTCATAGCACCCGTTTTAACCATCTGTCTGTCTGTCTGTCTGTCTGTCTGTGCACATATGGTGATCTCTGTATTTGTCTGTCTGCCTGTATCCCTTATGGAGATCTCTATATCTGTCTGTCCTTCCTTGTCCCTATATGGAGAATAATATCCCTGATGTTATGGACATGCCAATATAAGGGCATATAACTGACTGTTAAAAGTGGACTGACTACCTATTCAAATGGCAGGTGTGGGGAATTTGGCATGAGGTATGGGGGATATGCCAAATCTAGCTACGACTGGGGTTGTCATGCCAATCAATTGGCCCATTAGGCGGCCAGAGCCTTGCATTATTGTAAGAATTTTGAGGGGTGCTAGCCCCTCCTATCTCCATCTTTTAGTGTGCGTGTAAACACAAACTTTGTCCTGGACTCCTAACACAAACATTAAATGCCATTGATAATGAATGGCCAGTTTTGAGTGTTTGTGTAAACACAAACATTAAAAGGCTAATGATTGGCCAGAATGAGATGATGTATGATAAGAGCGCCCCTCACTTCACACGGCTGGGATTTTTAAAGCAGCTATAACATGCATTTTAAAACTGTTTCTATCATATTGCATTGTCCCTCAAACTAATTTCTAATGGTTTGAGCCTCAATCACCACTCTGATATAGCCAGTTCATATCATTTCTTTTTTGCTTCTGAAGCTGTTTTAGCTGCAGTACCACAATGTCCTGAGGTGGTGGGGGTGCAAATATTATTTAATATTTGAGTCATTATAATGCTGATGCTAGATAAACCCAGACTTGTTTCGATTCCATGCCAGCTTGGAAAAACAACAATAGTGAACATTGTAAACAAAGTGGAATGCAATGCATTTGGAACTGAAGACTGAAGAGGAGGAGGAATTATACAAAGTATACTGATGACATCACGCATATGACCAAATCAGTTGAGCTGTTCCTGAGAGCAATTTCCATAAAAGCCCTATATGATGAGAAAGCCTGATTGTTCAAAATTGCACATTTGTGGGGATAGAAGATACATGTCTCCACACGTCTCAAGATTTGCCATTGACAATGCTAGGGGAATTCAGGTCAAATGTTCGCTAAATCTTGTCCCCACACGTCTCAAGATTTGCCATTGACAATGAAAAAGTCTGCTAAATATGACGTAAATTAGACATCAAAACATTAAACGCCATTGACATTGAAGGGAAAAGTTACGTCATATGTAAACGAGCAAATCAGCTAACCAATCACAGGCAACAGGCACACTGGTGTGATTTTTTTATTTTATTTTAGGGAGAGTTGCCCAAAATAGGTGTGCCAGGGTAAATAAATGCCAGGGTATTCTCAATTTGAATAATGGGACAACCTTACCTTTGCATCCCTCACACGTGAGAGCATTATAGTGGTAACCGGATGCCTTGTCCCCACACACGACACACAGTTCCTCCCCTTTGACCCTTCCAGCTTGAGACATTTGCCTGGTTCTCTTGCACCCTGCAGGCAGTGCAGGAGGTACCTCCTCCATCTCAGCATCATAGGTAACCTCCTGCGGCCCCTTCCTCAGTTCGTACATCCCTGTGTGTGAGTACCAATCCTCTCCGCTGTACTGGGGGTAGTAATTGTGACTGTGAGTGGAATAGTATGGTGACGAGCACATGGTCGGCTCCATAGATGAGTACTGCATGCTGGGATAGCCGGTGAAGGGCAAAGCGTCTGGATCCTGAAGCAGTGGACTCCCTTGGTCTGCCAGAATGTCTGAGGAAGAGAAATAAGATGAATACCACTGGTGTTGGCCACTTAAACCCATCATGCTTTGTTGTATGATGAACAGGGAAAATAACAGATCTACAAGTTCAATGTTAACTGTAGTTAACAACAGCTGCAAAGCAAAATAATGAGCATTGATTCAACTCTCAGAGTTAAGTGAATGCTTTGTTATTGTGTGAATTTGATCATGGGATTTGGAGGTTAACACCATCCGTCTGTTTTATGACAGGATCAGTATATGGTGTAACTACTGTATGGGGACATCACACAAGGAAGTAGTCCATCTTTTTCTAAATGTAGTGAGGGATTTCCAGTGAAGATTTCATTCAATGATATTAAATGTGTCCCAGCAGAAGCTGCGAGCCTTGGATAATGATACAGCAGTGAATAGTAATAAACCTATAAATGATTAACAACTCACTCTCACTGTAAAATGACAAAGGGCTATCGGTCATTACAAACAGATATTTCAATGATGAAAAGTAGAACTATCTTCTTTAACATGTGTTGTTCTTGCTTACTGTCAATTGCTGTCAATCGCTCTGGATTAAGAGTGTCTGCTAAATGCCTAAATTGTAAATTGTAAATTGTTAACACATCATTTGAGAGACTCAAAACCATTCATGACATAATTTTCAGTCAGGAGAGGGTAATGACAAAACAAATACAAATACAGTAGCCTCCAACATCTATGCAAAACACACATGTCTTGTCATCTGTAAGGTCGAATCCCATATAGCATTAAATTCTGTTCAGAATCAAACCAAATTAATAAACTGACCTCCTGAGGACTTTGTCTGGACCATGGCCATCTCAGTGTCACCCAGAACCAGGTTATTCTGTGCTCTGATCACAATATTCCAACTAGTCTGAAGCTCTACATTTGCTCGTACCTTTGGTTTACGTATCGTCGTTAAACATGTTTTCTCTGCTTCCTTTGATGAGAAGCCCTTCTATAAACACTCTGGAACAGTAGTACTGTAGTTCTGTAATGGAACAGCTCGACACTTGCTTGAGGAGTGCCAAGGGGAGCAAAGGTTGTCATAGCTACTCATTAACCTGACAGTCACATTTCCTTGCATCACTATGGTAGAAGGCTGGTAATGTGTGAAGTTTTCACATCTGGACAAAGGAACAAGCTCACTGGCCTCTAGGGACTACTGAATGGTATATGTAATACCAAAAAAATAAAAAAAAGGAAAAAATAAACAATTTTTCAACAAAAAACATTCTGCAGCTTACAATCGGTATAATCAGTGTAAATTAGACATTGGGATATCAGCTCTTAACTATAGAACAAGTCTAATGTGTGTCAGAGGTTGTCATAATAGTAGTACACCTGTGGTCACGTACCAAAAAAGTGTGAGCTCTCTGACAAGGGGTATCCATCGTTGGGTGGGATTTGTAATGGTCCCACCACGTTGACATCGTGGCCCACCCACTCATTCATCCAGGAGGGTGTCAGGGGCCCAACTCAGAATGAAAAAGACGTGATCGGATGCAAAGCAGCAGGAAGCCTTCGTCCACTACTGAAACAGAAACATTGAACAATTAGTGAGAGGTGTGACTGATGGCATTTCTGTCTCCACTCTTTAAGAGCTTCATATGAATTCTCATTTGTCTAGACGTGTAGCTATGTGAAGCTACAGTAGAAGTATAATGTACTGTATGTCTGGATTCCACTGGAAAGTAATTAAACATCAGGTTGTACTTCGTTTTTACATCAACGCCTCTTCTCTCCCACATGGAGATGTTAACACGCTGCGCATCCATGTGGGGGGGAATGTTGAATGTTGGGTGCAAAAGACCTCCCTGGCTGACACTGTTACTGAGACAATGCTCTCTGTTAGGCTACAGGTGTTAACATATGTCTTTTGCTATTACGCACTCAAATAGGCTACACAATCTCACCCTGCTGCTTATCAAGGTAAATAATTGCATAACATTATATTATAACAAATATTTGAAATGTAGTTCCCTTGAAGCCTTAATACGTACAGTATGGCCTCTGTGGTGAAACAAAATAGTCACAAGGCCACAATGAACATGGGAGGTTAATCAAGCCACGTGAAAACAGTACCACATATGAATCATTACAGTTATAAATCTCATTTGCCGTTTTTCTTGTTTTAATTAACATTGATTAATTTCCCCTGGGATGGAGCCGTCCGTAGCCCACGAGGAGCTCTAAACCCCAGCCTACACAACCGCTCTAGCGAGGCCTCTCCACAGTGGCACATAGAACACATTCGTATAGGTCTCTCACTACTTCACATGCTATATTTTGCACTAAATCATATACTTACTCCTGTTAGGTGATGTGTGTCCTAATGTCTCCAGCCTGTCTCTGATGTCCACGCTTTCAGCTAAAGCACCATCAATATTGCTAATGATCATTTAGGCTACTATAGCAGCTTCTGTCTGGCCTCCAGTGAGAGTATGTGAGACCAGTTGGGGTCAGGGACGAAGGGATGGTGGTTATTAATTAAACTGTCCATTCCTGTCTATAGACATCCCCTCCCCTTTCTGCCGTCATTCCCCTGAAATCCCTCTTTATCTAGGATGAAGCCTCAGACCCGAGATCCCTCCCACATACAATAATATCACACACACACACACATCACACCAAGTCATTAGCACAAGCAGATAGCATGACGAGTACATGCCAACTGGACAAGAGCATTGCTATCAGTCTTCTGGTTTATATTTTATATCACTGGATGGAAACATTCTGCCTCACTGTTTTACATATGGAATCTCATCGCAGCAACAGCTGCACTGTACCGGTTGAACTTTCAATTTCAAAACGCACAAGAGGATTTTGAGTTTATTGAATGAATACACATCTATGACAAAAACTAAAGAAAGTTGTATTTAGTTGTATTTAGCAGTCTATAATGTAGGTCCTTGATCTGAAATAATAATAATAAAAACAATGTATCCAGTTAGCTGTGAGGAATAAGTCTTACATCCTCAGAGTAATGGTGCTGAGCGTTCACATACACTAGGCATTAGGCAAGTATACATTAGGGAACCTCATGAGAAATGTATTAACAATGTAATGGTTCTTGCGTGTCTATAAATCTTAATGTATCCAAAAACAAGAGCTTAATCATTGATGGGTTGTTGCTCCATCCAAAGAGGCCTATCTGAGTCAACAGACAGTGCCTCTGAAATAAACAGAACCTTTGCCATTGGTTGCCAGCTGTTTGTGAACTATCTGGTCTGTCTTTGAGAGACATGGGGGGAATGGGTTGGTTGTGATGGCCTGGCCTCAGCAAAAGCAAAGACAGATCTCCATCCGGCAGCAGCAGTTAAAATGTGATGTTCTATTCTCCTCTCATCATGTCCTACTTTCTTGTCATGGCATGTTAGCGATTGAAAAAGATTAATTGGTTTGGTGTTGGGCAGTACTGTATATCTTAGCTTTAAGAAGCTAAGCTCCTAGTTTAACTACATTTCCAAATACTTTCAGAATTACCGGTATGTTGTTTTGTTTTGCTGGGTAGCTTGACGCTACCCAGCATTTTCACATTTTCAGTGGCACATCAACATAACTTGATGTGCCAAGTTATGATATGCCTTGATGTACAGATGAGTTTAAACTCCTTTGTCCATTACATCAAAGAGAGAATTCTCCATATCCATCCATTTGTAGCTTTTATACGGTGTTTTATTCACTCATTCAATCAATCAATCAATCAATTAATCAATCAATCAATCAATCAATCAATCAATCAATCAATCAATCCATCTCATGATTTTTAGTATAGCCCAGTTACTTTCTAAAGTAGCATGTGTGTGAGTTACTGAAATCAGAAATAACAAGCATTAAATTGGCAAATTGTCTGACAATATTATGCCCTCGAGGAAAGTCTGAAAAAGGGCAGAAACAAGGTCCATAACCTTGAATATTTTCTGGGTAGGCCTACACGTCATCCTTGTAAATGCAGATGTTTTTCTTTCACTTCTACTGTTGCTTGATGTGAAACAAAATGTTGAAGCCTTTTCAGGAAGAATCGCTTCAAGTAATTATATCCAAATGTGAGAATGAAGTAAACTTGGGGAGAAGACAGATAAGACAAAGGATGTTTACCACAGCATGATGGAAAACAGATGTAGCCTGTGGAGTCATCTAATTTGAGCCCACCAACATAAACAAGCCGTGTTGAAGACAGGCGATTTTGTCAACTAGTTTTGCCAGATAACAAGCCTCTATAGCTTTCATACTGTATAAAAATATCACACCTGTGTGAAGTGAGCGGTGCAGACAGACAGACAGACAGACAGACAGACAGACAGACAGACAGACAGACAGACAGACAGACAGACAGACAGACAGACAGACAGACAGACAGACAGACAGACAGACAGACAGACAGAGCTGCGTATTGGAGCGGAGGCACCGCTCAAAAAACATGGGGAGCAAAAATGGTGTGGATAACAAAGTTTTATTCGGGGTCTACTGAAGTTGACCCATAATAAGGCCAAATTGATCACTAAAGGGGATCAGGCCTTTGTGGTTAAGCCCCCAATGTTCTGGAGTAGCCTACCAGAGGAACTGAGGCTAACTCAGTCTCTAACACATTTTTTTTTTTTAAATAACATTTCTAAATGTTTTTTTTTGTGGCTTTCGCCTTTATATTATATTTTTTATGGAGGGACAGACAGTAGGCTGACAGGAAATGAGGAGAGAGATGGGGGGAAGACATGCAGTAAAGGCCGTCGGGATCGGAAGTCGAACCCACGGCACACTGCCAGACTGGATTACCAGCCAAGGTGCCTGGACCACTGAGCCACGGCCCAGGCTAAATAACATTTCTTATTGAATTTTTATGTTTTCACATAAAGATGAATCAAATGTATACAGAAAAAGTGAGACAAACTAGAAAGGTATAAATAAAAGCACAATATTTTAAAACCCTCCTGAAGGACTGGCCTTTGCATCTCCTTGATTTATATCTGCGTTTATTATTTTATTAAGTATAAATAATATTATATTATATTGTAACAAGCTGAAATAATGCCGCAATGTGTAGGTGCATTTTAATGTTGCAATGCATTAGCCACTATTAAAGGCTTTTTACTTTTCTACAAGATTGCCTTTATTGGTCTCATCCTTTTCTGCATCAATTCACCCAGTTGTAACAAAGAGCACCTTGTTGTAGATTTTTACTCCGGCCAAACAGATGAGCTCCTTCCTCTCTTTTTTCTAAGATGAAATAATGATTCAGGTATTTGCTGTACATTCAGTTGACAGGTAGGTGTTTCAAACTGTTATTTATTTTCCACTGAAGCAACTGACAAATTTAACTTTCTTGGTGGAGTACGCACATGGAACTTTTCAATCAACATTTGAAAAGATTTTCGTTTCATGTTATTGAATAATAAGCCGTTGAGGTCATCTATGCTTTTAAATGATAAATGTTAATATAAATAATAATGTAATACACTGGCAAGTGTTAAAGTAAAGTGCATGGCAAATCAATATCTTTTGTTTTCTCCAAACAATAGTGTAATCATTTCTTGTGCAAAACCTGCTCTCTATTCTTTCACAGTATTGAAAATCAAAGCTGTAAATTCACCAGATTAATTACATTTTTAGTGACACATCACTGTAAATGCTTCCAAACAGGGGCTTCGCTGGGTTTCCCTGCTTTACTTTAGTCTTACATTCATAAACTGCTATGGAAGGAAAGAAACAGCAAAAGAATAAATACATTATCAACAGACAATTGCATGATGTGAAATTAAAGCAGACATTTTTGTTTGGATTGGACATGCTGAATTCACTCAACATTTTGCCTCCATACACAGCAAAATCAATTTACAGATTCCAGAATTGTCCATTTTACTGTGAATGGTCTCCCAGCCAGCACCATGAATAACAATGATGGAAGTGGATGTTCATACTAGAACCTGCTCAGAAATGTAGAGCAAGCTATTGAAGCTAACTAGTGGAATTACTGGACAGTAGCAAATATGTACAAGCAAAATGAAGAAGGCGCCTCACTTTACCACTGTGGTCTGCACCATGAATGAAACCATCACATTTCATAAACACATCTCTTTTCACGTTGCATAGCTGACACAAGACATTTCAAAACATGTTTACATGGTTGAAGGGAATCAACACACATTTCATTCCAATTTTGATTCAGATTCAGATCATTCAGATTTAGAGTGCAAAGACAGGTATGGTCAGTTGTGGGACAAAATTGAAGTTTGGTAAACAATGTTCGTTGTACATCTTTCTTGGAATGTTGGTTTTATCAATCATTATTCTGATCATATTTCTCTGTTGAACAATGTAGATTAGGGATAGTGGACCTTATTTTTCCATTCGTTCTCAAGTTGTTTACTTTGGTTGCTCACTATTGTCCATTTGAATTCCAATTCCCATCCCAAATAGAACTCAGATTAGTTTTTTATTTCTTTGCATATAATTCTGAATGTTTGGCTGAACAGACCCATTCTGCATCAAGTAATCACATTAACATTAACAGACAAAACTCTATAAAATAATGCAAGACCGCTGTTCTCTTCTCAGATGGTCTCTGACAGTTCCACAGGCATACATTTTAACCCTTCAGCCATAACTCTAGGTTTGTGTGAAGGGGAAGTTCCTGGTCCTGTAGGCCTTATCACTGGTACTGGTCCTGGTACTGGTTCCCATTCGCACAATGCTGCTTCCCATCCTCCTCGTCTTGCATGGTCACTGCTTTGTTATTTTTCCAACCTTGTTTTCGTCCAGAAGAATTGTCCGACGTTCCGTATGTCTTCTTTTGTGCCATGATGCTCTCACTGCCGATCGCTGACTCTTCAGCGAGCTCATCGTCGTCAAGGATTCCACATTTATCCTCGCTTGTGGTTTCAGGGTCTGCCCATTCCTGTTCCTCTCCCGATGCAAAGATAGCATAGAAGATGACCCCTGAATAATGCACGCAGGAGGCGATCACAAACACATTCTGCCACTCTAGACGGGTCTGCATTGGGGAGAAGAATCGTAGTCAATGAGTCTACTGTTGTCACAGGCAAACAGTTTGTTTACTGACGCATACCAGATAACAGACGTACTTATGCTGTCATAATTTAATGAGAATGTATAACATGAAACATTTACAATGTTAACACTATAGCCTCTCGGACATGTGATATCGTCTGTGTAAGACTTTAAGGAGACAAGAACATCCAATTATCACATGTCCACACAAATAACTATAACTATATCATAACTATATCATTCACCACTGTTGTCATTATAGTTGTGGTGTGAACTCTGCCATACATTTATAGTTCTATGTGTGGATGGCCCTTGAGGGTCGAAAAGTCCCTCGATTGAGCAGAACTTCTGTGTGGGTGAATACACTGTTGGGTTGAATGATAACTGCTGTGAGGTTCAATTGTACACTGTCCCCTCAATGTATAAATAGTAAATACATACAAGGGGACTTATTTTGTGTTATCATATTTTGTGTGTACTGACAGTTTAAGGGGTTGATACCTGTATCAGTCCCTTGTCCCTTGAGGGTTTTGCTGGCTGTAAACTAAAACTTATATTTCGCCCGCCCAAAGAGGTCGTGCTTCTCCTTATACTCAAGAAAGTGGTTTGAACCGACCAACATTGACATCCTTAAAACACTGCACTCTCACTAAAAAGAAAAATATCAGACCCGTCTGATAGGGTGAGGGTTTGAGATAGGTTGTAGTTGTAGGACTAATGACTGGTCTAAACAATGACTAGTCTAAACCAAAAACTGTCTAAACTAAGTACTGCACCCGTCTGACTAGTGGGTGTCTGACTAGTGGGTGTCTGACTATTGGTTGTCGGCTCTCAGCTTCCCACTCTCAGCTTCCCAAACAGTGCAACACTTTCTCTCTCTGTTTCTAACTCAACAGCGCCACTTTAGCACCTGTTGGTACCCTAAACATACGGACATACAGCCATAGGGAGAGACATAAGGACGGACGGACATTGCTGTTCCTTGGAGTTGCTGCACCACTCAAAAAGAAGAAAAAAAAAAGAAAAGTTGACATATTGGCCTGGAGGAAAAGGTCACTCAAATGGTTAGGGTTTATCCTCTGAGGAGCATGAAAGCACTATGTTTCATGGCAATCTGCCTATTCCAGTTTGAGACACTGCATTAGAAATTCAAATAAGAATTTGTGCCGAAAGGCCAAATTATGCTTGCCACATGCACATAGATGTACAGTGACTGCGCTTGCACACAAAAACATGGTCGCTCTGTTTGAGAAGAGGCCAGCTACCTGCATCGGTATAAGTCATCCTATGAAAGACAACCCAATATACTCATTGGCTATCCATGGATTCCCACAGCTACAGGGACGCAGCAAATATAATCAGGCCTTCAGGCTGCCGCTAGAGAAAAGGCCATGATTGTGTTCACAAAAATCAGGGTTCATCCAAGTTGGAAATTAAATTCCATGGAAATCCTGCCAGTAGTTTTCGAGATATGTTGTTTGTGACTAAAGTGATATACAGACAGACAGACAGACAGACAGACAGACAGACAGACAGACAGACAGACAGACAGACAGACAGACAGACAGACAGACAGACAGACAGACAGACAGACAGACAGACTGACTGACTGACTTGACTGACTGACTGACTGACTGACTGACTGACTGACTGACTGACTGACTGACTGACTGACTGACTGACTGACTGACTGACTGACAGTTGACCAATTGATATTAATTGCCTTTCTTAGAGCCCTGCCACTAGCGAAAATAATATTGAGGTGATTGATGTATCATGCTATATACCTTGTGTTTGGTAAGGGCTCCAACAATCAGTGGGCACACCATTCCAGACAGTGTTCCTACACCATTGGAGATACCCATCAAGATGCTGGCATAACGTGGAGCAATATCCAGATGATTGACATTGAAACCTGTGAATACAGTGAGTGAGCAATCAGTCTATGGGGAAAAATGAATGGGGAATTATTTCCTGGGCCCGTCGTCGTCATGAAAGGGGGCGCGGGACTGCGCCGCTCTATTACTGTACCTGAGATGGCAAATCCACTGAAGCCAACAGCCAGAACCAGGAAGGTGATGGCCACCCCACGTGTGTGAGAGAACCCAACCACCAAAAGCAGAGTAGCCTCCATACCAAAGCCTGTGGGAAAACAGGGTTAGACAATATCACAGTCACTAAAAGGATCACTCTATTTTGGAATCAAGCAATGATACTCCAGCATGTTAAAGTTCCACTATGTAACTATTTAGCACATTATCTATTTAAATGGAAATCTCAGCCTTATTGCTCAAGTATCTCTTTCAAGTTGTTTTCCCATGTTTTATGCTGAAAATCTATTGTAACCACATTCATATGTACAACATGTATGGTACATCCAAATATTGTTGTTTTACTACGTTCACATACCTCCACAGTTCATGATTTTCCGCACATTTGTCGTAGACATAATGTTGTTAGTACGCAAGTAGTCTGCCAGCTGTCCTCCAAATGGCACGACGAGGGTCATCACCAAGTGAGGCACGGCAGACAGAAACCCCACCTGCAGGGGGGGGGACACATTTGTAAATAATGGGCTCCAGGAGGTTTGCCGCAAAATGAGTTTATATAGTATGAAAATCACTCACTTCAACCCAATATACATTGGCTATTTGAAAATAGACGATCTACAAGCTCACAACACATTGCGATGCGCTGTGAGCTTGCAGATCTGCTATTTTCCCCAAATCTTGAAAATGATGTGGAATATTTCATGAATATTATATTTGAATATATTTGAACAACATAAATCTTGTATCGGGTCCCTGGCACAAATATTTTCTGATGGGGGTCTGCGGCCAAATACACATTCATTTGGGGGTCCTTGACATCCGAGTCAAGAGTCAAGAGTTTGAAAAACAAGACTGAGTCCAACCTTCTCGATGGGGAGGCCAAAGACTTCCTCGAAATATGCTGGCTGGCTGATGAGGAGCAGGTAGAAGGTCCAGCTGCGGCAGAAGTTGGCCACGATGATGGCATACACAGGCATGGAGGTAAAGAAACGTTTCCATGGAGTCTTGAATTTCTGTTGTGGGAGAGAACCGGAATTGACACCATACTGTTTGAAGCACTCTAAACAAAATCTCTAGCCGTGTGTGTGTGTGTGTGTGTGTGTGTGTGTGTGTGTGTGTGTGTGTGTGTGTGTGTGTGTGTGTGTGTGTGTGTGTGTGTGTGTGTGTGTGTGTGTGTGTGTGTGTGTGTGTGTTTGCGTGCGTGCGTGCGTTTGTGCGTGCGTGCGTGCGTTTGTGCGTGCGTGCGTGCGTGCGTGCGTGCGTGGGCAATTGGGCATGTGTGTAATTCGATTCACGTTTCAGGCATTTGCCCGACACCCTTTTCCAGAGTGACTCACAGTGTAGGCGGGTGCTGGGTGGAGGTTCAAAGTCTTGCTCAAGGACACTTCAATGGGACACACTGACTGATTGAATGTGTGACCTTGTAGCGTTGGGAAAGTCTCTCTAATCATTATGCCTGCTACCGTGCCATGCAGCCAGAATGTGCATGTGCGTGTGCGTGTGCGTGTGCGTGTGTGTGTGCGTGCGTGTGCGTGTGTGTGTGTGTGTGTGTGTGTGTGTGTGTGTGTGTGTGTGTGTGTGTGTGTGTGTGTGTGTGTGTGTGTGCTAACCGCATGTGCTTACGTGCATGCGTGTGTGCGTGTCATGTGCATGCAATGCAAATCATTTCATTTATCACCCCAATATATAATATAATGGCATGAAATGATCGGCATTTGAATAGAGAATTATTATAATTATTATTGTACACACCTCAATGGCATTCAGTTGGTTGATGTCTCCAATGGCTGCCTCTATGTATTTCCTCTCCTCATCACTGATGGTAGGGTGGTCAGCTGGGCTTCCATATGCCAGCAACAGCCAAAAGGTATACCATATTATCCCAAAAACACCTTTTGATAAAAGCAATATAAAGTAACTAAACAAAAATGAGTAAATAATGTGTTAAATTCATTACTGTGGATGTACGGATATAGCTATCGTGATACCGAAGGCTTTGTCATCCATTACAGAGCAGGCTGAGGTAAGATAGATTCATTAAAATGGGTCCAGACCTTCTCTGAACCACAAGAATTTTAATTATTAAAACAATATGAACAAAGTATTAGTCACAGGACCCAGACAGGAAAATGTTCATTTACATCAATTAATCATGAGATAAGATCTCCTGAGAATGACCGCAGTCAGACACAGGCACCACAAAGTATGAGATTATGCAAGTACTAATCATTTTAATGAAGTTCAAAGGCAATTCAGTCGTCACTTAATGCTAATGTAGCATTGCGCGGAAGCGGGGATTGAACCCGGGGCTCCCACTCGCCAGACCAACGTGCAACCCACCGTGCCACTAGGGCTGAGCCCGATTGGCAGGGCTGTTGCGGGCTGGGTCTTGGCTGAGGGCTACACTAAGCACTGTTGCGGGCTGGGTCTTGGCTGAGGGCTACACTAAGCACAGGTGCAGGACAGCAATGTCCCATAAATCCCTCACTCCCTCGCATGACATTACAGCAGTTCTTTATGTCACCAAAGTGACACCTAGTGTATTCAATGGCCTGTTGCTCAACAGACAACATCGTACAGTGTACTCCAATGTGTTCCCTGATAACATAACTTGTATAAGTTATGTATAACTTGTATAACTTGTATATGTAGAAGGTGATACAAAATGTTAGTCCCTCCTCAAGATAACCTGATGAAGGTCTAACAGCCAGAAACGTTGTTATTCTCATTAAAAACAATCAATTGCATTTGAAAACAGTGTGTGGGAGTTCTTTCTTTCAATAAAAAACCCAAAGGTTTAGTGCAAAATCGGATTTTTATTTATTTATAAGATTATAAGAAAGCTTGCTATCTTATAAATACAAAATCTGATTTTACACAGATTTGAGTGGGCAGAGTCTCAGTTTATTTTTTCATATACTGTACTTCATTGTGACTCCAGCACCTCACCAGAAGTAGTGTAGTGTGTGTGTAGTGACTTTGTCAAATCTCACAATTACAAAAATAGCTAGAATAGCAGATCTACAAGGTCACAACGCACAACGACACAACGTTCATGCCTCCCAATGTATGAATGAATGGACTATTATAAAGCATTTTGAGTAAGCACTCTGTGCATAGAAAAGCTCTATAAAAATGCAATCCATTATTATTATTAATGACGTGTTTTGAACATTGAGCTATTTTCACTATACTGTATATGAAGTATACAACAGGGCTTAAGATTCAGCATTTGAATTTTACTGAATTCAAATTATTTTGCTCAAATTTATTTTGTTCTATGAATTGAATTGCCAAGTTGTTGAAATGTGCTATAAAAATAACTGTGCCTTGAATGTCCTTGTTAAACATACCATAGATGTAGAAGACAGAAGGCCATCCAACATCCTGTACCATAATTCCTGCTAAAGGCATGGCAATCACTGCTCCTGCATAAGATCCTGGAAACAGAAAGCGTCAAAAGTCAAAATTGTACAATATTTCATGTATTTATGATTGATTATTCGGTTAAAGGTCATACCTCTTTAACCGAATAATCAATCATAAATACATATATAAATACATATATTCACTTGAAATAAAACAAACATTATCTTCATGTAGTTTGCATGACCCTGTATTTAACATTCAATACTCGACAGAATAATATAGCATAATATGTGTCTATAATAACCATGTATCTATCCTAATGAAATTTTAAGTCTAAATGAATAAATGTTTTAAAAATGCACAATTTCAACTGTCCATGACATTGAAGGTGTTTTAATGTATATCTGATGTATTACTATTAATAATCAAATTTGTTTTGAATAGAGTGTGACACTGTATTTACTGTAGGTGAATATATAGGCAGAGCAGATGAGCAGTGCTCATGCAGAGCTTCATTCAGAGACAATGTCAAGAAGCTTTTGATAGTATAGGTTGCCACGGTACCAGTTGTAATGATAGTATAGGTTGCCACGGTACCAGTTGTAATGATAGTATAGGTTGCCACGGTACCAGTTGTAATGATAGTATAGGTTGCCACGGTACCAGTTGTAATGATAGTATAGGTTGCCACGGTACCAGTTGTAATGATAGTATAGGTTGCCACGGTACCAGTTGTAATGATAGTATAGGTTGCCACGGTACCAGTTGTAATGATAGTATAGGTTGCCACGGTACCAGTTGTAATGATAGTATAGGTTGCCACGGTACCAGTTGTAATGGCAGCATCAGCAAAACAAACAAATAAAGACGCGCTCTCCATAGTATGTGATTATATTCATAAATCATAATATTGTTTTTGTTTATCTAAAGTCCTAATAGTCCCTCATTTGAACCTTTTCCAGCTAGGAAAGTCAATTTGAAACAGTAAGTTCCTAAAACAATGTTGTTGTGTATTAAAAAAGAAAGAGAAAGGGCTCTAGCATCACCAATCATCATTGTTTTGGCAAATGATGTTTGTACAAAACATTTTTTACACACTGAGATTTTCACAATGCTTCAGGTGTCTTTACAATGTTGTTATTATTTTTGAAGAGACCAGCTGATACTTGACCCACCACAAAACGAGGTTGTGGCCAGTCGACTCCGTTCTAGAGGCGGTGCCCATTTTGCCCACATCCCATGGCATGCAGGATAGGTGACACCCTATCAGGTGAGAAGTACACACAAGAAAAAAGAAGATTTACTGAAAGGTTGACTTCCAAATTGGTCTAAATTCTATAGTATACAGCACAAACACAACTTCATTATCACTCTTCATCCCACAAGAGAAGTTTAACCATTGAAATCTTTGGAAAGGTGGAATGGAGTTGTGAATGTGTGCACCTTCTTACCTCCACTAAACCCTGCAGGATGCGGACAAACATGACACAACCGTAGTGCACTCTTGCTGCTGATGGGATGAACATATTCAGAATTGACGTCAGGAAAATGGCTGCACCAAACACTCTGTAGAGATACAACATGGTTGTGTGATCACTCAGAGACAATTCAACGTGAAGAGGAACACATTAATAAACAACTTTAATCTTTATAGCCTTAGTTGAGCCCTCAAAGCTCAAGTGCAAAACTATTGTTAACAGTGCAGTATAGTTCAACATTTTGCTTGGAGGTGCACCCCATAGAGGCATCTCGATATGCATTTCAAATTTGGAGTTGATTGGATATTGCGTCCATGATATATGGCGTTTCTTGACTAAATATTACAGGCAAACAGTATGGAAAAAGCTGTTTGATGCTCATTATCACATGACTCCCAAGACCATGTGTAACTGTTTCTTAAACAGTGTCAAACAGTGACTGGCACCCTGGGTCTAAGTTTCACTACCAAACTATATTGTCAGACCTTATAACCTGTGTCATATGAGAACAAATCCACAGTATGTCTGCACTGCTGCAATCTCCTAGAGCTGGATCATGTGTTTTTGTGTCCTATATTGCCAGACAGTAGCTCAAAATGGCTGCAGTCCAAGGCACGAGGCAGTCAACCTTATAATTAGACAGATCTCATGCTTGTGCTTTTGATCGGCCTGAGATAAAGACACATAAAGACACACATTTCTGCTTTTCTTAGCACCTATTCCATTTCCCCCATATGCAACCCCCTTCCCCATCCTGCTCTTTTTCCAAAACGGTGTGTAAGTGACACTTGTAATATTCCAGTGTCTGGTGTTTCAGGCAGAAATCAGAGGCAGGATCTTTCATTATTAACTCTGTCAGTGGCGTGTCCTCTTTTCCTGCGAAGCTTTTATTACAGGACTGGTATCGGTACCATCAGCACTGCTCACCACCACACCACACCACGCAATTTTAACCCTTTAACCACATGACTTGAGGACGCACTCCTCTCACGTCCCATATAGCTGTATCCATGCCTAGTTCAATCGCACCTCTCGTAATGAGATGTTTTAATGCCAAGGTTCCTCATGCACCTTTCTCTTAGCCTGATTATCAGACTGTAGCTTTCTTGAGACTCAGTCCACTCAGAGAGTGGGCGGGGTCTTTGGGCTGGATCCAGGCTACCTTTCTCTGTCAACGGCCCAACTTCCTGGAATGAGCTTCAAAGTTATTTTGCTCCATGCCGCATCATTTGGTCAGTTCAGAGTTATTTATTCAGAGGTATATCAAGTAATTTTGTTTTAGTTGACTTGTTTTGTGTACTGTTTAAGTTCTTTATTTTGTAATTGTACCCTGATTTACATTCCTTGTCAATCTGTAATGGATTCAATATTGTGTCTATTATTGTAACCTCAGCCACATTGAAAATGAGGGCTTGCCCCTGTACTCCTGAGTTTAAATAAAGATGATGATGATGAATGTGGCTGTGTAGCACTGCTTCTGACATAGGTCTCACATAAATTGATCTCACACTAATCCTCAATACATGGAAAGAGAAGTGTGTGTTACCTGTTAGCAGCCAGCTTGTTGGAGATGAAACCTCCAGGAATTTGAGTGACAATGTAACCCCAGAAGAATGAGCCATGGATCAGCCCCACTGTCTCTGGGTCCCAGTTGAACTGGGCCATCTGGTTGGGATGGAGGAAAACCATTCAGACAACATGTCTGCGGGAGTGTGAGTGTTATTATAGCTTTACATTTAATTTGATACTATTTTCTACTACATTTTTATCCCTCGATTTTGTAACCCATGTTTTCACCCCTGTGCCAATTATCTAATGTGATCCTGGGCTCTCTACACACCCTCTGCCAACCTAGTCCCCATATAAGGGGGACATGGGGAGAGCAACGGACTTGAACTCATGCTTCCTTCCTGCCTGAGTGTCCAAGTTGCTCCTTTACACGTGACAGGGGGAGTTTCCCTGGTTGGACGTAGCGCGTGGAAGGAACACGTTTTATTCCAACCAGTTCCTTTCCCCTCCATCAGGCGCCCCGGCTGGCCAGGGGGAGGCAGTTTGTTTAGAGACCAGGATTACTGCATGTTTTTGTGAGGGTACCTACCCTAGGGGACACGGGGAGAACATGCAAACTCCGCACAGAAAGGCCCTTTCGCCAACCCCGCCTCGGGTATGGGCACTGATGACGCGGAGGAGGAAACGCACACCCAGCACCCACAGCGCCCCGAGCGGGAATCGAACCTACTTTACTATACTACTTTCTATGAAACACCCATTATAAACAACTTATAATTCATTATAATCAGCTTTAACACTGTATGATTATAGTTATAAGCAGTCATCATAATGCATTAACAATAGTCATAACACATAAAGCATTTTAATGACTTATAACTTCAAGTATGATAATACTTAATAATTGACACTTACAGACCTTGTTTTATCCCCCAGAATCATAGTGTAATATAACTGTCATAGTTGTGTTACATTATAATAGGCCTAATGTTCTAATTAATTATATTCACTGTTATAAATAATGAATTAGTGAGATTATATATTACACATGGACTTCATAGAAAGTGTTACCTGGATGTTCATTAATCCTCAAACCACATCAAACCATTAATATCACAGATGTACAGCATACTGACTTTTCAATGAGATAATGAACTTGGAGATTGGCTATTTTATCCTGTTATAATCAATTAAAGTATAGTATAATCATTAGGATCAATTGTACTTATAATATATGGATGCAAAGCACAATCCTAACAACTCATGAGTTGTATAATCTATAGTATTAATTCATCCTTGACTGTAGCCTACCTGGACGACTGGAGTTCCATTGATATAGACAGTATTGTTGTTCACCATCTCCACAATGGCAACACCTAGGTTACAACGTATGCCAAAAGAAATGCAGAAACCCAGGCCACTGAGCATAGCAATGATGTACCGCTTGGGCAGGCCCCCACAGCCACAGTCAAACAAGGGGACTTTTCGAGGTGGTCGAGCCACAGGCTGCCCATCCTCTGTCAGTTCAAAGTCCTCCTCCTCTGCATTCGCACCATCTATGTTCCTACGGTGGAAACATGACAAACAATCGAACTGAGGGAATAAGATATTGTGATTTGGTTGATAATATGCATTTTAATATTCATTCTTTACTTTCCGCAGGTTGAACTTATGTTAGCTTCATTGCAAATCATTGACCTTGCATTCGATATGCGTTTAAGGAATCGTCATAAAATCGTGTACGTTTGTGTTTGTGTCTTTTGGGTTCACCTTTTGAATAAATATTTGTGGGAAAACTGAGTGTCTTCCTGTTTGCAAAAGGTGAAACTGGCTGCAGCAATAGCCTTAAAGGTTGTAGCACATCAATCTTTATGTTGCTCTCAACTCTGTGCACACCTGTTCCATTAAGAGACTTTCTCCACCCTCATTCCCCAGCATTCATGGATGCTTTCATCTGTGTGCATCAGATTTACACCTAAGATTTACACCTCATATCCAGGAAAACCTCATGGGAGAAATTTGTTTTGAAAAAGGGCTCACACACTGAAAACTGAACATCCTTAGATGAAAGAAATCCTTAGACCATCATCAACAGTGTTAAAGGACATTTTTTGAGGGGTGCTAGCCCCTCCTATATTCAGCTATTAGTGTAGATCTTCGTACTTACACAAACATAAAATTCCCATTGACAATGAATGGAGAATTTACGTCATATGTGTCTGCAGAGCAAATCGGCTATTTTCGTCCTACACAAACACTAAATTCCCATTGACAATGAATGGAGAATTTACATCAGTGTCTGAGCAAATAGACATGTTACGTCATAATGATGTACGATGACAAGAACGCCCTTCACACGCGTGTGATTTTTTACATCCAAAGAGCCTCAATGTTCATTTTTCAGTGTGTGAGCCTTTTTGTTGTTCATGGACTTTCATGCATGGTCTCTCACACCTTTATTTATTTAAGTATGTATTTTGTGTAACAATAATAAACATGTCCTTGTGAGGCATATCTGTGTTGTGGCATTTGATAAATAATAAATGACAAATAATTCTAATAGTTAGACATTAACATCTCTTTTTTTTTTTACATTACATTTTTAATGTCACTTTTAGATGAATCTGTGAAACATTACAATGTATTGGACGTAATGGAGACAAATGTATGTTAAATATTTTCCTCATTAATGTGCATGGCACTGTTGGTACATACTGTAGACTCACTTGAAAAATGAAAAATATCACTTAACAGGAAATTGTGTACTTATAGTGCTTTATCTCTCTAATGACAACAATGTGTGGAGGCTCCACCTTCCGTTTTGAAATATGTATCAGATATGAAATATGGATCAGTGTCTTAAAATAAATTCTGAGATTACATCACTGGCAAGCAAAAGAAATCAAATATTTATTTATCTTCGGGATCTCTGAGAACAGAACACATTGAGCTTAATGTGCTTGCTACAAGGCTCTCCGGGTCCCTCTGGCAGCTAATGTTTGAGCTCTCTTAGTGTGGCATTCTTTCGTATATATATATATATATATATATATATATATATATCTGCTACAGTTATAATGACCAATTATGAAAGAAAATGATAAAAAGTGAATTGTTTAAACAAAATATCAGGTTCAGTCTATTCATCAGTATTTAGAAGTGAGACATTCACACCAAGCTTGAACACAGTAAGAGCAAAGTGTTAATTTATCCATATGTAACTCCCAGAATTAAATGAACACTCAGGACTCTAGTGTATGCTCTTCCAATCCCATATTAAAACAAACTCACCTTTGAAGGTTTCCAAGGGAGTCACTAACTGTGTTCTTCGCCGCCTCCTTTCCAGGCTTTAGCACCTTCTCCTTCAGCCCTGCTAACCCTCCAAAAGGCATTGTCCTCTTCTACTCTGCTTTCTGCTGCTGTTTATATCACAACAGTGTCTTTCTATACCTTACTGGAAATGCTTTGTTCTGAGAAAGAAAAGGAGAAAGAAATCCACTAGATGCTGTTCCTCATCCTTCCTAAGTTTTGGGCACTGGGTGGCTGGCTCCACCTTTCAGTGGTTTCCGAGGGGTCCCTCGGATGTGAGTTGGGCTTCTTCTCTGCACTCCCCTTTGCTGCGACTAAAGGAGTCTGTCAGGAGGTGAGGAGGAAGATGAGCTGAGCGGGGAGTAGATGCAGATGGTGTTAACGGTCAGTTGTATCAGTATTCCTCTGTGTCAAAGGAACCATGCAGGTAGAGCCTGGAGGTGGAGCTTGTGTTACCTCCCTATAGGATCCAGTGGAGAGACTCCAAAATGTGAACCAAAGGAAATTAAAGTGTAGAATCCAGCTTTTAGTGTCTATAGGTGTTGTAAACTTTTTCTTGCAGCTGAACTGAATTGACCACTCTCCTTTCCATCTCATAGCTCCTCTATTCTTGGTGAGGCATCTATGGGGGACTTGCGATCCAGAGCCCAGCCCCTTAGTTTAACCCTCATCATCTCTCCAGCAGCACTACAACCGGTTAGGTTAATCTGAAACCAGCCCAGATGATGAATTATTAAATATTGACGAGCTCAACAAGTCGCATTGAAGAGAGAAGGGAGGGAGCTGGATTGCTGTGGTGTTACATGCGAGCAATTGAAACCCCAGACACAGCCATCAAGTTCCAGGTGCATGCTCACATTCATTAGCCGCCTCTGCACACTGGCAACAATGGCTCCAATTCCTATAGTTAGTGAATCGTAACTGCTCACATAGCACTGCATATTGTATAGACTTATCACAGCTATAATTTCTCCTGTATGAGTATTATTGTATAGTATTGTATATTTGTCTATCATTCAATGTTTTCAATAAATTGAGTACAAAAGGACCCCAACAAATCCTATTAGCAGACCTTGTATTGTACTGGCTGTACTTCCCTGTGCTTGTCCATGCAAACTGCTAATGAAGTATTCAATCAATCAAATAAAAAATAAAAATCAAATCAAATCAATCAATCAATCAATCAATGAAATAGTGTTTCCCTAACTACATTTTTCCATTTTTAATTATTAGTGTGAAAAAACCATCATCTTCATGGCCAGGCAGATCATCAAACATGCAGTGGTTTGAGAAATCCAGATTAGATTGATGTCTTTATTATCCACAAGGGGAAATTGTTTTGCTCAGGTCAATGCACACATTCAGGACAATACATAAATATACAAATACAATAAAACACCCAGCAAAGTACCATATATTGAGATTTACTCTCATAGGCTACCATAGGAGAGATAACAGGCAAACGTTGAAAAAAAACAAAAAAAACAATTCTTCTACATCTCTAATTGTGTAGACTTCTTGTAAATTAAGCAATGCAGATGTTTAACAATAATTGAACTTTTGAGAAACCAAATGGACCCGTCATTTTACGAGTTAAATATCTAATAATAGTCCATTTGGTTAACATTTGGTCATTTTATTAGCTGATGGGGACCACCTGGAACCCCCTCAAGGACCACTGGTGGTCCACGGACCACTGGTTGAAAACCACTGACCTATAGTAACAGGAAATTAACAGGGACTGGCTTTCTTTATTTCTGTACCAATGGAGCTCATAAGGCAGCATATATGATAACATTACCCTGCATACAGAATGTGCATGTAAAATGTATGAACTTGCTTTTGGGAGCATTCATGTTAATGCTATTGATCAGATTACTTAAAATTGCAATAGTCCTTGCAACACAAAGTCTTGGATATTGGTACATCGTATTATGAATAAATATCAAATACCCATATGTATATTATACACAAGCACTAATTGTTGTCTCCACCAGGCCGAAGGCATGGGGAGAGAGTATATGTTTTGCACTCCGTCCGTGTGTGTGTGTGAGTCTGTGTGTCCGGCCATCCGTCTGTGTACAGCTAATCTCCGGCACCGTTAACCCGGTGCCAAATTTTGCACACACTCCTTGGATGCGATGAACCTCTGCCCCAAAATTTCCAGATGGCCTGTTATAGCGCCACCAGGAGGCAGAGTTTTGAAAAACACATTATTTTACATTACTCCTCCAGATTCTGTCCAAAAATCCCGCAAATCGTTACACACTATCTCTAAAGTAATGTGTTCAAGATGGATCTGTCCGATATTTCATATTCCATCCTAATTGGCTAACATTGGCTTTCAAAGTTTGCAGGATTGGCCCGTTTTGAACAAAAAGCCTCAAATCATGAACGCAGCATGCAATTTCGGCCTGGTGGAGACAATAAGAATAGGAATATGGAATATATTGGCAGATCAGATGTGAGCAATGTGAACAGGAATGGAAGTGTCGACTTGGTCCTACCGTCCTATGCTATGAGATAAGACAGCACATACTACTAGTACGGTATATCGTGCGTGCACACACAGCCCCACACACACACACACACACACACGCACACCCACACACACACACACACACACACACACACACACACACACACACACACACACACACACACACAAACGGAGCAGTTTAAGGATTAGGTATCTTTGACCAAGTGTTGCACAAGTCCACTTAACAATTTGTATTACAAATTAAACTTAGTTATACAACAAATACAACATATACGTACTAATTCCACAAAATTGGTACTCATAAAAGCTGCTCAAAAACATCTCTTCCAGATACTGTATAAATATGCACCTATTAAACAGTGTCCAAGCAGTAATAAACAGTGTATAAGCCACTGCTTGTCTTATCCTATACTGTTTCTGAAGCCTTGGCTACCATCTAGTGTTTAAAATGGAGTACTGAGTGAAATATGCATGTTTCTGACAATGTTCAACTTGTCAGAATCAGCTTTATTGTCACATCACAGATTTACAAAGTAAAAGAAAACAATTCCATAGAAAAGAAGGGGAAGAAGAGAGTGGCGGGCAAGGGGGAAAGGAGATCAAGAAAAAGAAACAAAGTAAAAAATGTGCACATAAACCTGAGAAAAGGTATAAAAGGTATAAAATGTTCTACATAATAGGCTGACACTGGTATAATCCACAAGTAGGTCCATGAGATAGAGCAAATACAAAATGTCAAGTCCTTTGTCCCTGTTAGTCATTAGTCCACAGGTAGGTTCAAGGAGGAAGAGCAAGGTCTGAGACCATGCCTGTCATCAAACTGCTGTACAAGGCTTGTGTCTTGTTCAGCCATGCAACCATTTAGATATTATGAATTAAGCTACTTTTTGTCTCTAGGAAATGACACTCAGCTAACAGGGAACAAACACTATAGGCGGTGGAATCATCAGCTACCCAACATGTACCCCCCAGACACAACTATGACAAAGCAACTAACAAGAGTGGGTCACAACTCCTAGCTCTGGCGCTCACTGGGTCTGTACATAGTTGTTAATTTACATGTACTTGTACATATACAGCTCATCATCCATTAGCAACAGCACTGCAGATTACTCATCACTGACATCAGCCATTCCACTTTTCTCTCAGAACATTCACAGTCAGCCCACTGCATCTGAAAAAGACACCCAACCATGAATAATATTAAAGCCAAACAAACTACACACTATTAGAATGTGCTACAAATGGAATAGGAACATATAATAATCCACCACTCCTGAATTAAGTGCCTGGTGCTGGGAGTCTTGTGCAACGCACAGGTCCTGGGCCTGGTGAGAGCAGGAGTGGACCTGGTGAGACGTAGGAGGGGCCCGGACAGGAGCCAACCACAGAGCCTAGTCCTGATGACCTTGGGATACATCACTGAGGATGTTTTTTAGTTATAGCGTAGAATCAATCCAAAATGCTATTAGGCAACAACAAGTCCAATCACTTCTAGATCAGGCTGTGCTACGGCCTGGTATATGGAAAATGCCAGAGAAAGAGTGCAAGTGCATAATGGGAGGTGAACTTCCCACGCTCCAGCTACTGTACAAGAAGTGTGTAGTCAAAGCTCAGAGCATCATCAGGCACTATACCAGGTCCCCAGCCACAAATGGTTCATCATATCCCTACAACGACCACGGCCAGGCAAGGAGGCCCATGGCTATGCTGCAAGGACATCACCACCAGGTTCATGAACAGCTTCCACCTGGTTACCATTAGACTGCTGAACAAGGCATGATCACCGACTGCCATCAAGCTGGACATGGACTTTTGGGCTTGGACCTCATGGACCTACCTGTGGATTATAACAGTGACAGTTACCTTATGTTGACTATAGTGGTCGACATGCACTGACACTCTGCACATTAATACTATATGTACAATGCGCTGATTTTTGAGTGGTGCAGCCACTCCAAGGAACAGCAATGTCCCGTGTTATTATTCTCACAATACCGTTGATAGCATACATACATATATATGTCCTATGTTTTACCTGCAGGTAGCAGGTAAAACATACGTTGTTTTTATTGATCTATTTCTCTTCCCCTGGCTCCCCATCTTCTTCTTCCCTCTCTCTCTTCTGGAAATAACAAAAACAGTTGCACAAAAGAAAAAAGAATCACCGGCTGTTTATGCCTGTAAATCTGACAATAAAGTTTTGAATAAAGATTCTGACCAGATTCTAGAACAAGCACAGACTCCTTCACGATATGGCGTTGACAACACAGCAAAAGCTAAACAGGGCAGGCCTCATAATAATGTATTTGGGACCGTCATCAAAGGTAGGCTATAGTCTACTCTACACACCCGAAATAGCCTACAGGTCATTACAAAAACTGCTACGAGGATAAAACCAGAAAAAGACTTGTTTACACCAGGGTCCTCCATTTTCAATCCATCATAAAGACATACAAATATACACTTTTATGCAACAAAATAAATCATCATATAGGCCTACACAGTTTTTTACAGGGGCCATGATTCGAATTGCAGCTTTGTAGCGGTTTTGAAGCTAAAAGCCATGTTTGGGTTATTAGTAAAAGGTTGCCTTCGGTGCTGCTGAATGCTGATTCCATGACGGTAGTAACATAGTTATATGATATGGACGGCAGAGGGAGTCTGCGTGCCATCTTCCGCGTTTAGCACAGCACAAACCTTCTCCGATTAGTCACGTCCCCCCCACCCCCGACACACACACAAAACAATGGACGTAGTAGTCCACACACTGGCTCACGTATGCCCCCCCATTAGCTAGCCAATTAACGCAAACATCCCGGTAATGTAATGTTAGGCGACCGTCTCCTCGCATTTTTTTTCTAGCCCATCCAGGAATCCTCCTGGGGAACATTATAGTCACACTCTGGCTCCTCCAGCAATGTCGGCGAGGAATGTAGCGGCCGGCGACGGTGACGGACTGACGGACGAGCGGGCAGCAGGTGAGTTGTTGAGCGCCGCACAACAACTCTTTAATAATGGTAATAACAAGCAGGTAATGTGATCGAAGCAGAGATGGGCGCCACGGAGGAGAGGAGATCCTTTAAGCTGTGCGTGTGTTGCGCACACACAGGCGCAGCACAGCATCGCCGCGGCTGGCACAACTTTGCGCTTCTCAAAAGTGGGTCAGTAGATCAGTAGAGCAAACTTGCTCGTTCCTTCCTTCCTTCTGGTGATCTGATCCATGGCGGTGATGAAGAGTAGACCGACCACCCTTGATGTCTGAAGACCAGCACGGTGCGTTCGGCACATGGCTTATTGGGGTCGTGAGTGTGTGTGTTGTATCTAACAGACGAGTGGTGTTATTATTGAAGCATTAAGAGCTTGGACGTAAATAAATACCCCCCCCCAACCCACACACACACACGCCACAGCTCGAGCTTAGAGCTATCGTTAGCTTAGCATTGCGCAAATATAGTGTCAGTGTCACTCGTCAAAAACAACAAATCTAATAAGCGTCGAATCGCGACGCTGAGCTTAGTGCTCTGTTCTTTTTGATGAGCGACACCATCGTACTGCGATGTATCAGTTGTACTTTTTAACAGTAGGCCTTGTTCTGCTGGACGACGAGCCTTTATTATTATGAAGTCAATGTGGGGAATGTTGTTGGGTGAGTTTAAATGACCTACTTATTTATTGTGTTTATTAGTATGCGTGTTTTTGTTAATACACACATTTTGGTTATTATTTAACCAATCGTTTGCTAAGCCTACACAAATGTGCAGTGTTTTACTATATATATATATGCTATATTATATATATATATATATGCTAATAATCAAACATATGCTAATAATATATGCCAATAATCAAACTATATTTATGATAACTGAAGGTATGGTGCTCTGCTCTCATAATAATGAGCTTATTGTAATATTTATAATAGGCCTAGAGGAAACATAACATTCGTTCTTTTGGAATTATCCAATCCAACCACAACAAACTGCCTAATCTCACTTGTGTCGCAACTCGCAAATTGTGTTTACAAGTTCAACTTCACTTGGGTGACATGATTCAGTGCAAGCTGGAAGCTACCCAATGCAGTTGCATTTAAAATTACAGACATACATGTGTGCATTTGCAAATAAAGTTTGGGAACATTTGTGAATAAGTGAAATAGGCTCAGCAGACTACTATTAGCCTATTACTACTACACTACTACTACTTTTAAAATTGTTATCATTCTTCTAATCTGATTTAAATCTGACAAAATATTCTCACATATTGACACTGTATTTAGTGCAGTTAATGGCATGCTTTAACTGCACTAAATAGTAAATACCTCTTATGTGCATGTTTAGATCTGTGACAGTTATATAAAATGTATGTCAAATGACTAGTATGCTGGTTATGTGCAGAAACCACCAATATTTGTATTTATTTGTTTGTATTTTTTATTTTATTGTATATTAAAAACATTGTGGCTGCCTGCCCCCCTGGTGGGGCTCTTCACTGTCAGGTGAAAAGAAGATGGTTGGCTTGACGGCCCGACTATCGGAGGAGAATCGTGGCTATCTTCACCCTCCCAATTACCTATTGTGGGGGTTAGCAGAGATGGAGCACTTGTAGAGAGGCAAGGGAACGTGGAATTGGCTTAATTATCAAGTTGGGATATGTCTGGTTGGGGCGTGGGGGATTTCTGTCATTGAATATTTAAATAAAAATATTTTGAAAATAAAAACATTGAATGGCTTCATGCATGAGTTTCATGCATGAAGATTAAAATGGCTAGGACACTTTGGTAGAGGTTTGGGTTGTGTAAGACTAAGTTACCTTGCCATGAGGTGGGAAAGAAAAAAAATTAATTGCTCCATTGATTAGAAGTTGATAATTCAAAATATGCTCCTCGTTGACATCCATTGTACTGTGAAGAGGCTTTGGGGGCTCTCTTTTAGCCTGTAAACGAACACAAACAAAGCTAATTCTGACAATAAATAGAACGTCATCAAACCGGACTAGATCCGTGGATCTGGACTCTGGATCTTCAAAAATAAAAATCAACAGGAAGTTGACATTTTCTTGTATTACTATATGAAATCTAAACTTTGTTACTAAAAAACTGACCAAAATAAACTAAATTAAACATTTTCATTTTCATTCCCTTAATGTATTATCTTGTATATTTTTGTCCAAGTGGCACCCTGGCTTGTGGGCCGAAGGCATGGGGAGAGAGTATGTTTTTATGGCTGTTTTGTGCTGTTTTATACAGCTGGGCCCATTATTGTGATGTTACTGTTTTATGACATATTGTTTCATGTTGAATGTGTGTGTCTACCCCTAATCATATACACAATAGAGGTAAAGCATCCAAAGATGTCACACTGTTTAAAGATGTTGATGTACAGTATAGCATTTAAAGAACTTTTCTTGTTACCACCGTGGACTGACTTCCGTAGTGCGATATCCTCTTAGATCAATATCATTCATAAAGGTACTGGGTCGCACACAGTGGCAAGAGTGAGTTTTTTCTCTTTGTATGTTTACATGTCACAAGAGACAAATGTTCAGTTATTCAGCCTTCACACTGACTTCACTTGCCACTGTTTGTGACCCAGTACCTTTATGAATGATGCCATTTACAATGGCAGTCTGGCTGAAGATCTGCTACTTATGCAGTTATGTAAGCCATCAGGTCAATATTAAGAAACATAATATGATTAAAAGACAAACAATTCTCAAAATAACTTTCTCTGTGACATCAAAGCCTTTCATACTTCATAGGAGTACACTGCCCTGGGTCATTGGTAATCTGAGTGGAGAAAACTTGGGGACAAGTGGGAGTGATTAATGGACAAAATTTGGAAAGACGACTCATGAGAGAACAATCAGTAACGTGTGTGAGCATCTAGTTCCCATCTTCCAAACCCTAAACATTTCCTAACATTTCTTTCCTGGAGGTGGCAAGATTAAAAATCAGGTTGCCGATGATGTTGATGGTTATTTGGGTCACTGGATTTGTGGAGCTGGAGCATAGTTAAAAATAGATTCTATCTAAGGACATCTCGCGCTGTAGTCTTGTGTGTACACAGACAGTACACATGTGTGATTGATACAGTTCTTGCACTCTGATCACATCTTAGCATTGACATTTTCAGTCACCTGAGGAAGAGTTGCTCTTATATGTTTTTCCTTACAGATCACTCTAATGCAAGGGTTTCCAAGCAATTTGTTTGTGAGCCAGGCACTACCATCCAGAATAAAATATTTAGTTTTGTGTTGAGTGTGGATATGGGCAAAGATTAAATTGAGTTGCACATTGAGTTGTCTATTCTTGGATATAGTGGTAGACGGGGACAGAGTCTCATCATGTTCTGGCTCTAACCTAGCCCCGTACTTAATTCAATCAGTCAGTGTGGAAAAAACCTCTCAAATCGCAACATAGTTGCAAAACATTTAATACTAATACTTTATCGTGAGCTCTGGGAATTCTGCCTGATCCTTAATTCCACTGTTCTCATATCACACAAATACCAACAGCTTTCTCCAAAACAACCCAAAATGTCATGGCCAGGGACCACATGCAATACATTCATAGACCACCAGTGGCCCACACGCCACCACTTGAACCTCTGCTCTACTGTATGAGCTTCATAGTAGTCACTGAATATGTTTTAATATGACCACAATATAACCTTATTTACTGATATCTCTTTACCATAGATCAAAAATGCAGATCTGTCACTTTGGTCACTGTTCCTCCTAGCTAACCAAACACTTTGAAAATCACTTAGATATTTCTCCTTGCCTCCTTGATCCAAAATCCAGGTCAACTGGGCTTGCTCAGCATTTCTATTCATGTCACAGAGCAGCGTTGATTTCATAATTGAATCATGCAGTCCATCTGTATTGAAGCAGATGCTTGTATTGCTCTGTATTGTGACTGTTTTGATTTGTGTTTAAAATCGTATATAAATATCTTTCATTAAAATAAACACTTGAAGGAAATGCACTAGTATGAGGGATTTGTATTAGTATTATTTCTGCATTAATCCTCACTGCTACTTGCAACCTGCTTTGTCTGCATTCTCCAGAAGATATGCTGGTGGTGGAAAACCAAAGCGACTCTGTCTCTCTGCTCAACCTGATGATCCCAACCTCAGCCGCTGGCATATCCTCAAGCATGGAGATGCCAAGGAAGCGCAAGGGTAGCATTGATAACCAGTAAGCTTAGTTGTGGTTTCTATGTAAAAGTGTTTGTTAACCTAATGAAAGCTGGTAATCAGCAGCCTTGAATTGATGTCATTGAAAAATAAATTCTA
The DNA here is from genome assembly GCF_951216825.1 of Electrona antarctica. Lineage (NCBI taxonomy): Eukaryota > Metazoa > Chordata > Actinopteri > Myctophiformes > Myctophidae > Electrona > Electrona antarctica. Next base: position 32,354,950 of record NC_136810.1, read on the forward strand.
TGACTATATCCTATTAATTGTCATTGTCACTTTTCTCCCAGGTCTTCCATTCTTGACACAGATATGGAAGATGACCAATCTTGCAGGTCAGACGACGAGGACCAACATGTAAAAATAAAATGCTTCAGGTATATTTTATATTTTTAAATACCCTCTCCAGTAAAAAATAATTTAAAACATACTGTGTATTTTCCTACATATTTTTGTTTCCTGCATGCATCAATCTTCAACCGCTTATCCGTAGTCGGGTCGCGGGGGCAACAGCTCCACCAGAGCTCGAGGACCTCCCTAGGGAGGCGCCCGAGAGGCATCCTAACCAGATGCCCGAACCACCTAAGCTGGCTTCTTTTCAGGCGAAGAAGCAGCCACTCTACTCGTTTCCTGCATTTTGTTTTTAATTATTATATAAAAATATGAATCGCCATAAATTCGAAATATAAAGATATACCGGTGTGTGTGTGTGTGTGTGTGACTGTGTGTGTATATATATATATATTTTTTTTTAATCAAAAAAGTGAGGGGCACAGCGAGGGGAGTATTTATATCGGACAGATATGGCTTACGTTGTCATTTACTGCACTAAACAAAAATTAAAGTCCACAGACATGGCTGGCAAACAAATTACATCATAACTGACCTAAACAAATATTAAAGTCCATAGACTTGGCTGGCAAACGTTTTTTTGGGGGTTTTTTTTAATATAATTTTTTATCCCACAATTTTGCAACCTATTTTTCACCCAGTGTCAATTATCTAATGTAATCCTGGGTGCTACACTTCCTCTGCCAATCTCTGCAGATGGACAGAGAGACTCTTCCGGACTCCTGTCAAATCTCGCGAGAGTTTGTTGCTGGGATAAAGAAAGGTCTATAACGAAGTAGATTTTCTCCTGATTGTAGTATGAATATCTTGGAAATATTGTGTGCCTTGTGGTGATTTGGTCCAATATTTAGTTCAGTGACCATGGAGCTAAGGAATGGTTCATAAGCTGTGTTCATGTTCACTCTCCCATTGGAAATGAATAGAGGGTATGCGCATGCTTAAAGTGAATGGCACATTGAGTGGCAAAGCAACATGCAAAGTGAGTTTAACATTGTTTAACGTTGTTTAATGCAATCAGATAGGACTTCTCTGTTTGGATGTATGGGCTGTCAAGGCCAGAAAGTAGTTTTTTACCACTCAGTAGGCATTCCTGCATAACATCCGGGTTTGATAATGATGTCACACGCATACCCTCCATAGACTTCAACATTCTTCCCGTCTGCTAATAATGTGTCCGCCCACACGGGAAGTAAACCAAAGATCGCGACTCTTGCTATTCGCCTCTTGGGCTCTATGCACACAGAATAACTCTTCCTACATCCGGGCCACTTCCCTACTTCCTTTACAGGTGTTACCGATGATACTAATTGTCTCCATCAGGCCGAAGGCATGAGGAGAGAGTATGTTTTGCACTCCGTCTGTGGACAGCTAATCTTTTTCAAACTCCATCCTATTCCTGATTGGCTAAGATTGGGTTCCAAAGTTCACAGGACTGCTCCGTTTGGAACAAAATGTCACAAATCATGAACACATTGTGTGATTTCCGTGAAATGTTGCACACACATTCCCACTAGGCCCAGGAAGAAATGCCACTTGAAATGTCTTACCTCAGTGTCATGGTGGCGCTATAACTGGCCGATTTGTGTTTGTACCTATAACTGCACCGATCTGTATAAAACTTTGTATGCACACTAGAGGCCAAGGTAAACCATTGCCCTGTATTTTTCACATCTGCTCTTTATAGCGTCACCAGGAGGCCGACTTATGCAAAACACATTTTTTGTAATACTCCTTCAGATTTTATCCAAATTTTACACAAATGGGTACACATGATCTCTATAGTCATGTGATCAAGAAGGGTCTGTTTGATTTCTCATATTCCATCCTGATTGGCTTCAAAGTTTTCAGGAGTGGCCCGTTTTGTACAAAATGCCGCAAATCATCAACGCAGTGTTGGATTGCAGTGAAACTGAACTCATATACCCACTAGGCTGGGGAAGAAATGTCACATTTTCTCATGGTGGTGATATAACAGGCCAAGTCGCATCTTTACATATACAGTAACTGCACCATAAAACTTGGTATGCTTACAGGCCAAGGAAAAACGTCTAGCCTGTATTTTTCAATTCTACCTTTTGGAGCGCCACCAGAAGGCCAACTTATGTGCAAAACCTTCATTATATTAGTCCTTCAGATTTTATCCAAATATCAATCCTGGTGGAGACCTGTGCCCCGAGGGGCACTTCTAGTTAAGGCTTTGTTCCATTTAGTGTGCAATGGTTCTCAAACATTTTATTTTCAAGGACCCCAAGAACTCTGAGAGTGTACCAATGGAACCAAATTGACCCTTGCCTTTTGGTTCCATTTGTACACTCAGAGTTACACAACCGTACGGGCCATTTGGAATCCACTCAGCACACTTTGAGACCCACTGGTGTAGTTTCCAGTGAGCCAACATGCACAATAGCAGCACCCTGACTTTGCTTGACCAGAATGGAACAGAGCATTCATTAGTATCATCGGTAACACCTGTGAAGGAAGTAGGGAAAGTTTGGAAAGTTCTTTCCAAAATGTTGTGTGCATAGAGCAAGCCCCCAGAAGGGCTGGCCAATGTTGAAGCACTCGGCCCTACTGGTCAGAGCTGGGACTGCAGGCGGGCCGGTGCATTTATCACGAGTAAACCCTGTGCAGTGGAGGTTTAACATTGAGCACTTCCGCATTTTGGACACTAAAGTTTGGTGTCCAAATTGAAAAAATGCGGAAGTAGACCGTTCTTCCGGGTGCTTCAAAACGCCACTGAGAAACTTACATTGAAATGAATGGCAGGGGGCGGGGCAGCCCACCCTCTATCCTTTATAAGTCTATGGCATTAGCCTGGGCAGCCTTCCTTTTCGGGTTTATGATCCGGTCGGGAGCGGATGATATCGCTACGTCATGTTGTAGTCATTGTTTTGTAGTCATCAGTCAGGAACCATCAATCTGGAACTTCCTTTTCCCTCAAACAGATTTTTCTCAATAAAAGCTGCAGGCTACGAGAGCTTTTATTGTTCTTCATTTGAGGGAAAGATGATGGTTCCTGCCTGATGACTACAAAACAATGACTACAACATGACGTAACGATATCATCCGCTCAGACCGGTTTACACGGCAATTTTGTAACACAGACCAGGCTTTCCTCAGAGGTGGAAAGCCTGGTGACGCGAGGTTACTATGACATAGAGCCCATTCAGTTTGTTGGAATGCCCAGCCAAGCTGGAGACATGCTCACTGCCCACTGTCACATCTACAATGTCTCTGACAGACGTCTATATATTTAGATTCTCAGAAATGATATGCATGCTACAGTTTGTATGACCTCTTGACCTGCGGCATACATGCAGAAAATGATGTATGTATCCTGATAAGCTCATCTGATACCTTTTGCAGGGAGCCCCACAGTCAGATTGAGAAGCGTCGAAGGGACAAGATGAACAATCTGATTGATGAGCTGTCGGCCATGATCCCCACCTGTAACCCCATGTCACGAAAGCTAGACAAACTCACTGTGCTCAGAATGGCTGTGCAGCACCTCAAATCTCTTAAAGGTAACTCTTTCGCCCAGGGGCTCAAATTGACTAACCTGACTCCGCCAGATGGGGCAGCAGAGCCGCTGATTGGCCAGGCCGTTTTGTGGCCGGAGCATCAAGTCTGCCTGAGAGTTCCCAGATGGGAGCAGGAGGGGTGAACCCAGTGTATTCTCTGCTGCCCCATCTGGCGGAGTCAGGTTACAAATTGACAGCATCCGAGCACCACGGAAGAAATGTGACCCTTTCGTTTATAAATCTAGGATAGTTGTATTTCTATATAGTGTTTAATGTATTTGAATTTCAAAGCACACTTTCCACTATGCTCTCCCCACTACATTTATTCACCACCATAATATGTTATAATGCAGATAAATATATATGATATACAACACAAACATGCTGTGCACTGTATATATACTTACATATTTCGGTCTGCAAAAAAATAAGTTTGGCGGGTAGAATTCATCTACCAGACTGGCACGCTGGTCAGCTAAATGGTTCATTTCAGACCCTACATTCCCTTATTCACTGATTTAGAGTGAATTTCTTTATTGCATGCAGTGTCTTATCTTGTAAATGTATCCTGAAATTGTCCCTGTTCTTCAGGTTCCACTGGCTCTTTTACTGAAGCAAACTACAAGCCATCATTCCTTCCTGATGAGGAACTCAAACACCTCGTCCTTAAGGTAAATGCATGTAAATGCAAACATAACACAGATGATAAATGATTATCTCCGCAAGGTCGAAGGCGTGGCCGAGACTATATTTTCGCCCCTGTCCGTCCCTCTGTGTGTGTGTGTGTGTGTGTTTGTGTCCTTGTGTCCGTCTGTAAGCAGCTAATCTCCGGCCGACCAGAGCAGAACCTCTGTCCCATATTTTTCACAACGGCCTGTTATAGCACCACAAGGATTTTTGCTAAACAATCGTCATAAAAATGATATTGCTCTTACAGGGTTTGTCCGAACATCACTCAAATCGGTACACATTATCTCTATACTAGGGCATAGCAGTGGCCAAACTGGTGCCAAACTTTCATTTTAATACATAATTAAACATTTTAGGTTTATTACATAGGTACCCCTTTTTAAATAATCTTAAACCATGCTCAGGGTGTTTCTTTCTAACAACTGAGGTCTGCTTCTCCAAGGTCAAGTGCAAGACATTTTAAGCTCATTAGTCATTATCTGGCCATGGCCTCCACTAGAACAACCTAACCGTGTTGTGCATAATACTCATTAAGCTTTACTACCTACATTACTGTGTTTATTTAGCTTTGAAACTGCATAGCAGGTTTCCTTGACATTTATGTTTCTACCCCACTTAGTACATAAGTCAACAGGGCATAGCTCCCTGTCATTGTCTCATAAGTTATCATGTTGACCTCACAAAATCGGATTTATTTTAGAGAAAGCTATAGAGGCTATGCGCATGCATAAAGTGAATGGCAAATCGAGTGTCAAAGTGAGTGGCAAAGTGAGTTTAACGTAGTTTAACGTAGTTTAATGCAATCATATTGGACTTTTCTGTTTGGATGTATGGGCTGTCAAGGCCAGAAAGTAGTTTTTTGGCACTCAGTGGGCGTTCCCGCATACCTTCCTGGTTTGATGATGATGTCACGCGCATACCCTCTATTCCATTATCTTAAAACAATTTACAATTTAGGCATTTAGCAGACGCTCTTAATCCAGAGCAATTTACAGTATAAGCAAGAACAAAAAACATAATGTAAACGTAATACATCATATACATAAAAATGAATCATACGTAAGCTAAGAACCTAACAGTGGAATTTCTATATAATGAAACTATGCATACTGTATATACTATATAGTGGTATGTCTACAACTCTACATAAAATGCTATCTAAGTTACATAAATTGAGCCTTTACATACGCCTGTAAGGTCGTCTATGGCAGGGGTTCCCAACCTTTATATTGTCACGGACCGGCTGACAGTTCATAAGATGTTCGCGGACCGGCAAGAGGGGGGGGGGGGGGGGGTAACGTTCTCACGGAAGACAGTTGACTGGCCCTTAAATAGGCTACCCGCTGCTATATTATTATTATTATTATATCACATCATAACGTTATATCATTGAGCTAAATGGCGTTATATCAACAAAGTATGATTTTTTTTTTTAAGGTTAGGCTTATGTCTTTTTCAGAAATGACTTTGGACATATGTGGAAAACTTTAGTTAAATATTCAGAGTGACGCACACATTACTTTACCTGGGTACTAAAGTACCCAGGTAAAGTAATGTGTACATCATCTTTTGATACTTGAATGTTTTGACATGAAATAATAATCCTGTACCGTCACCGCGTGTAGTGTTTTGTTTCATTAGTGCGAGCGACCGTGATAATATAGGCTGCAGCTGTTGTTGCTGCTGCTGCTGCTCGCTCAGCACACATGAACGGTAAAGATAGATACCAAGGATTGGTCAGTGATGTCACTATTATGCTACGCAACACTGAAGTAACACAGACTCGAAGCCGTTTATAAATCAGTCACTTGTCCGCTGACGTATCCTTGGTATTTTCATTCGAACGGACAGAGTAAACTTTTGGAAATTCCTTGTGAAGATGTGTCGTCACTCTCTCTACGTCGTCCTCAGACGAGCCCTCCATCGGCGTCTCCAGTCATCTCGGTTCTCCATACATCTGTCCAGCTCATTTGTGCTTTCTGCACCAGCATCTTTCTTTAGTACGTCCACGTAGGTCGGTGTGGGACGTCCTCTCGATCGATGCCTGTGTGTTGGTTCCCACAGTACAAGCTTTTTGGCCGGGAGTTCTTGGTGTCAGTGGCAGTGGCCAGCTCATCCTCCTTACTGCTATCTTCTCTGTTACACTTGGTAATGCCCCGTACAGACGCTTGTTGGTGATGTGCTCGTCCTGGTTGATGTTCAGTACCACACGTAACATTCTGGTGTAGCTCCCGTCCAGAGCAGCCTAATTTAAACATAGGGAGTGTGTTTGTCAGTGTGCCTGGTCTAATAAAAATAAATTGTAAAACCTTGACAAAAACACCTCGGAGTGCAGGTCTGCCTAACCAGGGCCCGCAATCTTTGGAAGCCAGTCGTAGCCAATCGGAATGGAATCTGAAAAATTCTCTCTGATACATCTTGATCACTCCTGAGGCAATGTGTACTTACATTAAGTTTAAATAACCTGTTTTTTTATTTTGGCTCTCCAGGCTGCAGATGGCTTCCTGTTTGTGGTAGGCTGTGATCGTGGAAAAATTGTCTTTGTCTCAGAGACCATCACAAAGATACTGAACTACAGTCAGGTACAGCTTCTACTTTTCGTAAAACTGTATATTTGGGGTCCATTATCTTGGGATATACAAAAATATATGCTTTGACCTGGAATTGCTTCAGGTCAAAAATTGATGAAGAGCATGGAATTTGCTTAGAATGTATAGAATTATTATTTTTTTCTTTCTACAGTCGGAGCTGATTGGACAGAGTCTATTTGATTACATTCACCCTAAGGATATGGGCAAAGTAAAGGAGCAGCTTTCAGCTTCTGAGTTATTCCCTCGCGAACGGCTAATAGATGCTAAAAGTAAGGCGCGTGTGTGTGTGTGTGTGTGTGTGTGTGTGTGTGTGTGTGTGTGTGTGTGTGTGTGTGTGTGTGTGTGTGTGTGTGTGTGTGTGTGTGTGTGTGTGTGTGTGTGTGTGTGTGTGTGTGTGTGTGTGTGTGTGGTTAATGTTTTAACACTGGTATCTTGTTCCCAGCTGGTCTGTGTTCATGATAAAAATAAACAATTGTGTAACTAGCACCATTTTGTTGTCCGTAGCTGGTCTGCAGGTGCAGGCTGACCTCCCAGTCGCTGCGTCACGTCTGTGTTCCGGTGCACGGCGCTCCTTTTTCTGCCGCATGAAGTACAACAAGATCACTGTCAAAGTAGAGGACAAGGAATTTCAAGCTGCCACTTCAAAAAAGAAAGGTAGGGAAGAGAACGTATCCATCCAATTCACATTGGAGCCCACCATTGCAATTTGCACTGTTGGATTGGAATAATTGTCAGTTGATTTGACATAATTATTTTACAACTCTGATAACAATTGTAAATTATGAATTTGATTGATCATTGAACGCGGATTAGCATTGGTGTAATTTGTGTCCATGTTTGTGCAGAGTCTCAGAAGTATTGCACAGTCCACTGTACAGGCTACATGCGCAGCTGGCCCACCAGCCAACTGGGGACAGAAGGCGAGGGCGACCCGGAAAAGGACAGCTCCCATTTCAGCTGCTTGGTGGCAGTGGGCCGTGTCCATTCCCACTCCTCCCCTCAGATCAATGGGGAGGTTCGGGTTAAACCCACAGAATTCATCACGCGCTGTGCCATGGATGGCAAGTTCACCTTTGTTGATCAAAGGTAGCGGTCATCTTGTGCTTCTTCGTTATTTAACATCTTACATTTTCCATTGTGCTGTCAAGGTCTGTCTGTCTGTCTGTCTGTCTGTCTGTCTGTCTGTCTGTCTGTCTGTCTGTCTGTCTGTCTGTCTGTCTGTCTGTCTGTCTGTCTGTCTGTCTGTCTGTCTGTCTGTCTGTCTGTCTGTCTGTCTGTCTGTCTGTCTCTCTCTCTCGACTCTCGACTCTCTCTCGACTATCTCTCTCTCTCTCTCTCTCTCCACCTCTGCTAGGTCTAAGGTAAGTGTGTTACAGAGTAGAGGAGCACTAGAAATATACCCAGTGCAGATTATTCTTATTTTTAATAGCTTCCCACTGAGCAATAGTTGTCTAATTAGACAGCCATTTAGATATATATTAGACGTCTATTTGACTAAATAAATGCTCAGTGGGTTCCATATCATGTCAATCGTGCATTGCTTTCATGTTGCATCATCTCATCAGCATATGATCCTGTCCCTGTTTGATTCGTCATATTTGAATCACAAATTTGTCAGCTTGTCCACAGAATCATTTATTTGTGAAAGCATCATCTGAGCAGGTCTAAATTCATATAAGCCTGTTTGATGTGACTTTGTGCTGATGAGAATAATGTAATTTGACCAGCTACGGTATTAGTGTCTGTGAATGCTACAGAAAAAAGGATATTATGCTAAATTAATACTGTGATTATCCAAAAAAGCAGTTGTTTGTTGATAGGATAGATTTTTATTGTGGGGTTCGTAATGAGTTACATAATGAAGTAATGGATTATTGGATTCACCTATTATCATAGATACATAAATAAATGTGAACCCTCAGTGGACCAAAGAGTTGGATTACTGTAGTGAATTCAGTCTAACAAATCAATTAAGATATGTGGTCTTATATGTCCTTACCACCAGAGCGACAACCATTCTAGGATATCTTCCCCAGGAACTACTTGGGACATCATGCTATGAGTACTTCCATCAAGATGATTTACCACACTTAGCTGATAGTCATCGAAAAGGTAAGTAAGTTCCAGTGTTCATAGATCTCATCTCACATCCATTGTTTTCTTGCTTCTGATCTGTCAGTAGTGTTCTCATCATGTCTTACTCTTGCCAAACAGTATAAGATAAATATTTTACATCAATGGTCTTGCAAACTGTATTTGGGCAGAGCATTGAATCAAGATTATCATGGTGATTATAAAAATACACTCATTGTGATTGGATATAAACTTTGTTCTACATTAGATGAATTGCAGCACAGCATAACACATGGAAAATACTGGAGCATATGTTTGTTGGTTCCATTTTCTAACTTAGGACTCTTTTCTTTCCTTCAGTGCTACGGAGTAAAGAAAGAATTGAAACAAACTGCTATAAGTTCAAAATGAAAAATAGCTCTTTTGTCACTCTGCAAAGTCAGTGGTTTAGTTTTGTAAATCCCTGGACCAAAGAAGTAGAATACATTGTGTCAACTAATACAGTCATATCGTGAGTACAAGCATTTTTCAGCATTTTCTTCACCTTCACCTTTTCTTCGCCTCTGTGCATGAACAATATTATTATACTGTATACACAAGCATAATATACCTGGTGTGTGATAAATGTGTATTATTCAGCTCACCACATATTATTTCTTCCATTCTATGCAAAGGCATGACCACATTCGAACAAGCCAGTCAGGAATCAAGCTTGAGAAACCAAGCAAGACCTGCGAGGGTTAGTTCAACTGTTTAAGTGGAACATTTACATTTCTTCAGTGTTGTTGTTGTTGTTGTTGTTCTAAAGACTAAATTAGAACTATTTTATGTTATTGTAGAGGATGGCAAAAAGCTTCTACCAATTATTCCAGGAGTCTCTGCCACCCCCGGTACCATGATCTATGCTGGAAGCATAGGGACCCAGATTGCCAACGAGCTGTTGGACTACAACAGGTGAGAGAGAGAGAGGCTGAAATGGTGTTTTTCCATTTCGCTGTTTGCTTGTTCTTTGTAACATCCTTGTTCTGCAAGCACTATTCCTGAACACTTAACACTGTTGTTGACTGACAATGATTCATGGCTCTTATTCTGGAGAAGAAGGTAAAAACATCCGCACACTGGTTTAAAGCTTCCACAATTTATTTGCGTTAATGGTGCAACATTTTGACCATATAGGTCTTCATCAGGCAGATTTATTTTTAACACTCAATCGGTGGTATGGTAGTTCTGCCAAGAAGAGTGCAGGGCAGAAATCGTAGTTCTACTGTTGCTGCTCCAAGGACAACTGAATCATAACAAGATAGGCTGCACCAAAACGATATCTACTGTATTAGGCCTAGTGGAGAGTGGAGACATCTAGGGGCCTACAAGCTATGAAATATCACAATGGATATAAAGTATCATAAGTGGTGGTAAAATATATAAGTAAATAAGTTAATGATCATTTATAAGTAAAATATAAAGGTTAGATTAAGTGTCCACATGAGGACGTATTCTGCGTTACCCGGGCAAGTATTTAGCTGATCTGCCCTTTCTGCCACACAGAGACAGCGTTTTAGGGGACTTAACCGGCTAATTTTGAAACCACCTCCCAGAGTGGCAAACTTTGGAGACGCGACTTTGTCGTCTCCATGTGTACAGCGAATGCTGTACACCATAGTCCCCTCACCCCCTCCAAACTAACCTCACGTCACCAGACTTTCCACCTCCAGTATCACAGCTATTTTATATTTGCACATAATGTCAATAAATCTCGAAAATAGCCGATCTGCAGCCATGCAGTGAGCTTGTAGATGAGCTATTTTCGGAGAACAGATATAAATTATGGTGATTACCAATCTGGAAAGACAAGAAAAAAACGGATGATTATTGTTAGCCTACTAATGGTGTAGTGTAGAATAGATTAGTATATAGCCAGGCTATAGTATAAAGATAGGCAGCACAGCCACACAGCCGTCTGTCCAGCCTACCTCTCTGGCATGCAGGTCTGACTGCGCAGTGCACACTGCACGCAAAGTGCTTTGTCTTCTTGGGTTACTGTCCATATTCCTCTATAAACGGCCTGTTTTCACGGTTTCTAATTCCTCTTTTTCATACTTTTGTATAGCCTATGTGCAATGTTTAGCGATGTGCAGGCAGCAGGTGGAATCAATCAATCTATTAACGAGCAATTATCTGACATTCAGAGTTGTTGTGCTGCTGCACACAATATATATATATTCAATCTCCAAAGTCAAACTCATATTAAAGTTCACAATACATCATGCTGCCCCTCATGAGCTTTAAGATCTGCAAATCTCATATACATTACTTTGTAGCCTACTTCTGGCAGAAGAGGATATATGATTGAGAATATGAGTAGGCCTATGTAAAATCATTAAAATTGTAATGATTTGTAATGAAAAGAAAGAAAAACATCAGCTACAGTTGATTATGCCTATGCCTACTGAATGATTATGCCACAATGCCACATATATATGCATTTTACAGGCCGTACATATAATATAGCCTACACTACACGCAGCTTTCTCTGGGTGTCCGGAGCTCTACCGCTCTCGTCTGGACTACATGCATAATTAACATAACCGCAATGTGGACGCTCAAAACTTTAATATTTTCAAGCCCGAGCCGTTCTCGTGTTGAAGGCCTCTAAAGCAACCATGTCATTTCTTCCACAACGACTTACAGTATAAGGTCAAAATGTTGTGCCATTAAAGATGGACTTCACTCCAGCCTACTGATTAGACTACTAATTTGTGTGTCATCCTTGATGTCCAGCACCTGTCCTAAATACAGGTACAAGATGTGCACACGTGCACACAATCTCCTCTGTGAACATGCCTCTTATTCTGACATTGTAGCCTACTTTGGAAGACACTCTGGATATGAGGCATTTGAATTTAATTGCAGTCTCTCTGCACTGTTGTGGAAGCCAAACCCTCCAACTGTATATTTAGGGTTCATTATTTAGGTTTTACTCATTCAGTCTGTTGTCTGTCTGCTTTAGGATGAACTCGTCTCCTTCGAGTGGCAATGCCAGCCCATTCAGTCTACTGCAGGATAAGTCCCCAGTAGCTCACAGTCAAGCTAGCAAAAATGTAAGTCTTTTGAAAAAAGAATTTGTTGTGTACGTGTCTGTGGGCGTACTGTAATTAATTTGTCCTTGTTTTTGGTCTCTAGGTGCCAAATGGGGAGTCGACGGATGTGGAAATGCCAGCAACATCAAATTCAGAAGATGAGTCCCAGGGTGTGCCATTCTCTGGAGGAGAAACACTCATGGGTACCCTCCCTCCATCCACTTGAAAAAGCTTAGTGTCGTGGTAGGACAGTGTAGCCTCAGGGCACAAAGGATCTCGCCTCCAATACACGTTGTGTATATTATTTTGTAAAGAATTGACACCAAAACCTTTGAATCCAATGGGCTTTTCATCTGAAAAGGAAAAGAGAGATATAATCTCTGCTCTTCTAGCTCTTTTAGTCCCTCTCTTAATGTGTTTGCGAAACAGCTGTCTAGTCTCAGTTTAGATATTTTATTAGCCTCAAGTTCACATCTGGGGGACACATTCCTCTGGCAGTACAACTGTAGTTAAAATGGAACATTCAATCTAGATGAGCATCATATTTCATTATAATTCTATCTGTGATCAAATTGAAATCTGCTGGAACATTGTTGGGTGATTCTGGAATTAATTTATGACAAATAGATGATGGAATGTTTATAGGAATGTTCCTTTTTGCGTTATACCTGCTACATATGGAGATGTGAATTTGAATCACTTTCAACCTGCCTATCCTGTCCTATTTTAGACATGCTATTTTAGACATGCTAGGCTAATAATAATACATTTTCAAAATTACAGAATATAGCAGATCTACAAGCTAACAACATTGTGAGCTTTAATAGATCAGCTATTTTCCCTGTTCTTCAGTACATTATTGTTAGCCTCATAGCATAAATGACACGAGAAGGAATAAAAATCACTTTCTACCTAGGCAATCTAGGTGACTTAGGCAATCATGAGAAAGAAATGCACATTTTGCCTAAGTTTCGTTTATCTGCCTTTTAATGGCAGCTTGTAGGAAATAATATTTCTGCCTAATTCTACTCTCCTAACACTGCTGATTCGTCCTGCCTTATTGCCAATGTTGTCTAGCCTATAAGATTGCTTGTTACAGTCAAAAAGTTTACTTAAAGGCACTATCTGCTTAAGGCATTTTGGAATGTAACATTGTAACAAGCATTCTGATAGAGAAAGGCGCAATTCTTGGAAATTGCAATTAAGTACAGTACGATTATGATGATGATGTCACAGGGAGCCTAAAAAGTTTATACGAAATAAAGTCGGGCAATTACTATATCCTGGTTGCCTCTGGCAACCACACTAATGCACAATGAAGCAGCAGTGTTAGGAGACTAGAGTTGGGCAGAAGTGTCAATTTGGCCCAAAAATGACTTGGGCAATTTCTATGCTATGAGTCTAATGTAATGTAAGTTATATGTATTATTATGAACCATTTTGTGGTTGGTTCTACATTCCTCACTTTTTTGTCTTCTCCCCTCCCTTTTCAGGGGAGAGCTCTCAGATGGAGTTTGACGGCATGGTGGGTCCTGGTCTTGGTAGCCTCACCAACGACGAAGCTGCCATGGCTGTGATCATGAGCCTCCTGGAGACGGACACCAACCTGGGTGAGGACTTGGACTTTGAGGAGATGCGCTGGTCTCTATAAAACCCTGCCTCAAGGTGTTGACACCTTTATAAACATCCGACCTCACAATTGACCTGTTGGACTGCTTACTCAAAGATGCGGCAATCAGTTTGTTGTTTTTTCTAAAAGACACTTTTTATTTTGTATTTATTTGTTGTGTTTTTGTAATAAGCTGTGTAGTGCTCTGAAAGACATGACGATACAGGACACCTCGGCTATCCCACCTCCAGTGAGGAGAAGAAGAGGGAAGGGGGTCCCATTTCTAGGCTGTCTCTAAAACGTCTACCTGCCATTGGCCATATTCAGACCGCAGCCATCTTGCCAGCAAGGTGATACCTAGGTGCTACTTCCCATAGACAGCCCATTCATCCAAACAGAAAAGTCCTCTCTAATTATATTAAACAACGTCAAAATCACTAACATTGCAGGCAGCTGTAGGGAAAGCTTGAATTATCCTCTTTCAATCTGTACATTTGTATGTGCACATTCAAAACAGGTGGTACGCATGGGCCATTGAGTGATATTCAACGAGCGCTTCCAAACTCCAACACTTAGAAAAAAATCACATGCAAGGAATTTCTTGACAGGAAGTAGCTCATAAAATGTCTAGGGTGGATTTTTATGAAACAAACACTTTACAGAAAGAGGATAATTCAAGCTTTCCCTGAGCTGCAATGTTGGTGATTTTGACATTGTTTAATATAATTAGATAGGACTTTTCTGTTTGGATGAATGGGCTGTCTATGGGAAGTATCACCTAGGTAGCACCTTGCTGGCAAGATGGCTGCGGTCTAAATATGGCCAATGGAACTCCTTCACATTCAGTCATGTTCTTGTATCCGAGGGCCCCCCCAGTGGGCTGCACCTCAGATTGCACCGCTATTGGTTTGCTCAGTCATCCCACAGCAATTACTTAATATAACCCTCAGCCAAACATTAGAACGCATAAACACTAGTAAATGAATGGCTTGGGATTCCTGTTTATATTTCCCTTATCTATACTTGAACAAAGGGTGGGAGTAACAATGCAAAAACACTAACAAAAAACACTGATTCCTTTCTTATTTTGAAGGTTGTAATTTGACTAGGTAGGTTGAATTAAAATGAATGAAAGGCACCAATGTAGGAGATTGTTAGCCTGGTGATCTTAATATGACCTCTCAGTAATACAGTGACCACACCTCCATGACCTCAGACCTTTGAGAGGTGCCTATTAACCGTTACACTCTACAGTATGTTCTGACAGACAGTATCTTTATCTGAAACAGTCCAGCAGTTACACTCTCTGATACACTGTCATTTTTTTCACTTGCATGCAAACCTCCATAGAATCTCAGGAGCAGTCAACCTTAGTATTTTCTGACCTGCACACTTTTTTCGTCCTCACCAGCTGTAAATGTTAAAATTTCAAATAGGCAGCTGCAACTGTTTCTTGAACAGCTAGAACGAGCTCGCAGTATAATTTACTGTTACCTGGATATCATTTTAAGATATTTTGTTGATGTATTTGACTATTTGTATACTTTTTAAATTGTAACAACCACACAGTCAATTTGAAAGTTGACCATGATGGGGCCCCCGACAGATGTAAGACATTTCAAATGACGGTTTTGTAGGGAAGTGATGATACATTATATCAATAGAGGCTGAATTGAGAACAGTGGAGGTGGTTACTCAGGGAACCGTGTAGCAGTACTGGATCATCTGTAGCAGTACTGTATCCTCTGATTTATGTACTTACTTCCATGAATATACTTTTGGGGGATATGGTAAGGTTAGCAGGTCCTTATTCTCAGCCTTATAATTCTTGTAGATAAACCATAGTTTTGGTTTTCATTTTTTGTGAGATTGTTTAATCTACCAATATGCATATACAGCCTATTCGTCCACTCTGTGATTTTCAGCAACATTTTCAATTGTTTGAATGATTGTGCATAGTATTTAAGGGGCTAGCTATGCAGCACTGACATTCCAAGAATTTCAAGTTTCAACTGTGCACCAATTTTCTCTTACACAGTAAAGTCCTCATTGTTCATTTATCTATTTATGTCATCCGTTTATGTCTTTAACACAGAGGATTTTACTGTGTGTGTGTGTGTGTGTGTGTGTAACTGCCATTCCCATACCATGTAACGACAGAGGAACTTTGCTCCAGAATATGGGAGTGGACCTATTGCAAACTCCCAGGTGAGCACAACTGACCATATTCTTTTCCTGAGTCGTCCTTTCATCCAGATAGACAGTACATTAGTTTCCTCATGGCTAGAAAGAGGTGTCGTAAATATCATCAGCCTGCATATAGTGGGCATATAGGAGAGTTGAAACGTGCTTATCTTCCAGTCACCTTCCACTATCAAAGCTCCAGCTCCAGTATACATTATGCATACCTCCATTTTTCAGAGATTATGACCCCATGACAATTCCTCCTAACTTCCTTGGTGGCTGCTAAAGCACACAACAGTGCATCAAATCCAATGGAAACTGTGATACCAAGTGCAGAGAAAGTGGTGATAATCCAGTGTAATGATGAACTGCTACCGTAGATCATCAAAGGACTTCATCAGACCGTTATGGCATTTTGGTGTAAATACTATTATGACCCAAAGCTACGGACACTAGTTTACTAGGTTTAAATACCTATGTGGAAAAACCCCATAATGCAAGCTAACAAGAATTTAATTTAGCTACTGTCCTAACTAGAATAATAAAATGTTATTTATAAAGCACTTTTCAAAACCGTACAAAGTGCTCAACAATAGCAAGATAAAATTCATGTATAAGGAAAAAGGCCCACTCCTGTGGTGTATTTTCTCACTCTACATTTTCACAATTTCCTCTGCATTTACCCATCCTAAAGTTTAGGAGCAGTGAGCGCTATTAATACAGTGCACAGGGAGTGTTGCTCACAGGCATTTTTAAACGGACCAGGGCGCGAACCATCGCAGATGAATGCCTTGTTTTGTGCATTAAATGGCTCTTCTTGAACTTTGTTTTCTCTGGTCTATTGAGAACCTTTTTTACTATTATTAAACCCATTATTCCTTCACATGCTGGTGTATCACAAACAAAGGCAGACATATACACACTTGCTTTTCTTTCTTTAAAATCATCAAATATCCACCCTCCCCCCTAATTTAGTTATGCCAATTCTTGATTTCCCCAAAATCCCCTCGCACAGTATGTTGTACTGTCACTGCTGCCCCTACTGGCTCACATGTCGGTGAGGACTGAGGAGCCTCTTATCGGGAGGACCATAGATAAATACAGTACATGTAAATATGGCATTGGATCCTGTCTCCTAATGCATACATGCCCCACTTATGTCTACAGAAGCAGCTTCTGAATTCTCAACCGAAGTAGATTGGTTTGTTACAAATGTTAGACATGTAGAACTGATACAGGCTGCTTGGCTACAGTATATTAAAAATTTGCTTTTAATAACAAAACACCGTATTACATAGATAATAACATAATTAGCCACCGACCACAGCCCATAGGAGTCCCTGGTGCAGCAACTCTCCTTATTGAGATAATTTCACTACACCCAGAGTCCAAAATAATTGCCAATCACAAATGGAGATCCTTCACACTTTTCATTCAGTCCTAAAACTGGCCAGAAATGTACATTGGGCAATCAATCTCCTGAATTCATAAATGGTGAGCTGTAGATCAGCTGATAAGCATAAGCAGATAAAAACATGCATTCAAAGGAAATAATATAGACTATATACTATAGGTATACATTAGGGATTCATGATTATTCATGATATCCTATCAACAATATTCATTGATTTTAGCTGCTATTTTATAATACTACTCCAGTGCCGGGCTACTCAGAAATTATGCAAGTCGGAAACAAAACAAGTTGGTAATGCATGCCCTACTAAATTATGCAATAGATTGGTCCCTGCCCCTTTCAGAACGACGAGGGCACCAGGAAATATTTCCCCATTCATTTTCCCCATAGACGTAAGCAAAACTATTTATTTAAAGGCATTTTAGCCTCGGACAAAGCCAACAGCCGAGTTGACAAATCATGACGATAAACTCATGTTTTTGGGTACCGAATAAATAATAAAGAAAAACAAAAACTAAGTGTTATATCCTGCCCTTTTCTTCTTCTTTCTAATTATTTGTTGGGCCCCAAAAAAATTGTTTATAGTCATGATTTGTCAACTCGGCTGTTGGCTTTGTCAGAGGCTTAAATGTCTTAAAATAAATACTTTTTCAAACGTCAAATTATTTCCTGGTGCCCTCGTTGATCTGAAAGGGGGCGGGACTGCGATACTATGCCAGTTGTTAGAGTACCCGTTGTACACGTCGGTCCCTTTTATGCCCATATATGGAGAGACTTGTATGTCCTCATGGATGCTCTGATAACTTTGATTGAACTCAATCAAGTCAATTTCTCCTTCCCATTTGAAATAGAAAACAAGATGTTTTGTTTTCTGAATGAAATGTTTTTATTAAGGTGTGTGTGTGTGTGTGTGTGTGTGTGTGTGTGTGTGTGTGTGTGTGTGTGTGTGTGTGTGTGTGTGTGTGTGTGTGTGTGTGCGTGTGCGTGTGCGTGTGTGCGTGTGCGCGCAATGTGTGTGTTTATTCTTTCAAGCAGATGTAGACAGCAATCATGAACCCACCTGCTTTATGAGGGTTAAGGTTAACCCTTTTGTATTTGTTGATGACATGTATTATTGTGTTAATGTGTTATGCTATATTGATTCATTGAATACATAGGACCACAATAGAAACAAGTCCCCAGGACTTTTTGTGTTATCCTTTTAGCCTTAATGTATGACTGTACCACCTGCTGTTTACATTTATGATTAATAAAGTATTCAATCGATACAAAATACAGTAATATAGAGTAATTTCTGTTATTTCAACTCATATACCCATCCTGTTTATTCCCCACAAGCAGATTAGGTTTCATTAATTTGTCAAATGTGACATGGGTAAGTGTAATTAAGAAAGTGTAGCATAAGCTGGGATTTGTTGTGTGTGTGTGTAGTATATAAAGTCAGCAGCAAGTGCAGCGCCATTATTTAGTAAAGAAATGGGGCAATCAGCAACTCTGCCTTGCAGGAGAGAGGAATCATATGTCACAAAACTTTATGAATGGTTTAGGTAAGTTTTCTTTTCTTTCGAATTCAACATTTGTTCCTTTTCTTTTCTTTTTTTCAGGAGACTTAAGTGAAAGCCCTGTTATTATCAGGGTTTTATAGCTAATGCAGTTCTACTGCATGCACAATTGCTTGAGTGCAACAGATGTATTGCATTTTGAAGGTTAGAATTTACTAGAGAATGGAGCAAGAAGATCCAGAAACAATATTATGGTCCTTGAATGGTTTCTGGCTCTGTAGTTGTTAGAAATATATTGGTGAATGTCTTTTACATGATGCATCAGGTTTAAACAACAGTTCTGGTTTACTACAGATTAACAGGAATTTACCACATGGACCAGACATGCAACTGTTTTAATTACTATTAGGACATTTTAAACAAATAATGTATAGAATATTTGCTTATTATTACATCCATATAATGATGTACATAACTTTTCATTACTTGTTTGACAGTTCAGACCTGTCAGTTCTGTCTACCCTGAACTGTTTTCCGGTGACTGATCTTGCTAGCCATAGAAATGAGCTAAAACAATGGATGGAGCATTCATTGAGTAAACAGTCTAAGCAAGATTACAAAGTGGCTAGTGGGTAAGCCTAATTATCTTGGCACTCCGCCACCACGGCATAAACAACGGCGTAAGCTAATCTCTAAAGGTCAAGTTAAAGGTTGACCTCAATTCCCTTCAGGTTAAAATGCATTTAATTTCTCATCTGGACCTCAGGTACACAATTTGCTCTTCAAGAAGAAAGCTTATTTATAGATAAATATGTTCTGTTATTTGGGCCATGATCCTGTGTCTGTTCTCTGGTTCTCTTTCTGTCGTAGGAAGTTTATTAATGAATGTCCAAGTGGACTGATCACTATGCATGAGTTCCGAAGGCATTTCTGCAATGGGACAGTGGGCAATGAGTCAGCTGAATATGCAGAGCAGATATTCCGCACACTGGACAATAATGGGGTAAACCGTGTATATGCTTGGACTAATTTAATGTTTATCAAAAACAGTTATTTGACCACACCCTTTACAGCACAATTACCCAGCACAATACCCAATATGCAACAATATGCAAAGAAATCAAACGTATTAATGAAGGTGGTTGTCTCCAGGATGGGGTGGTTGATTTCAGGGAGTATGTCATGGCCATCAGCATGCTGATTGAGGGCTCCTCTGTGGAGAAGCTGCGTTGGTCATTCAAGCTATATGACAAAGACAGCGATGGAGCCATCACCCGGGAGGAAATGCTGGAGATCATGAAGGTTGGTAGGCTCACGGTTTACAGGTTACAAGACTTTTGCTTGTAACCTGAGTATTTCTACATTATTGCTACATTTACTGCAAACTGACTGATTGACTGAATTGAAGAGTGCACCAACAGCATAGTGTTACAGTATAAAGCAGGTCTCAATACAAACTATTAACCTTTTTACCATTTACTGGTGGAAGAAGTACTATTATTTATGGTACATTTATAAAAAGATAAATCAACAGTCATTTGTACAAAAATCTGATACATTAACAATGCAATTCCCGTACATATATGATGTAACTATAATAATAGATATATTTTTATAATTGATTTAACTGATTAGATTGATGAACTATAGCAGCCCTATTTCAGTGCCATTTTGAGATTCAAAACAACTGTCCAACGTAGGCCTACTTATATGGCTTTACAGGTGTTGCATATCTTATAGTAAAACTTGATCTCATTTTGCTTGCAGGCTGTGTATAAGATGACCGTGGCTGCTGCTTTTACCAAGTTCAACCCACTTACAGCTGAAGAGTGCACCAACAGGATATTTACGAGGTTGGATAAAGACAATAATGGTGAGGAAGTATTACAGTAATAGCATTTCTCAGTACATACAAACTAAGTAAAAGTCGTGCATTAAAAATGATACTTCAGTACTTTACTCATAATGCAGAATTGTCCATTTCATGTCTATCTGCTATCTTGGTGGTACTTACTGGTTTTCTTGGCAGCAACATATTGGCACCCCTATACATATCTACAGTTCAAACCATTTTATTCTGATGCACTTTGTAAATTGCTCTGCAAAAGACCATCTGCTAAATGCCTGAATTGTTATTGTAAATTGCCTTCCTTTCGATGCCTTGTGTCCAGCTGTCATCAGCTTAGAGGAGTTCATCGAGGGAGCTTTGGATGATGAATGGATCAGGGAGATGCTGGAATGTGACCCCAACACTGTAAAGGTAGAGAGACTGAAGAGGGACCCTGCTTTATAGGGACACAAGCGTAAGCTGAAGAGGAGTATTCTGATATTCCGAGTGATTTCACCCAGATTTCACCCAGATTCGGCACAAACAAGGGACTAAATTATTTTCGCTCCTACGCCACCAAAATGTGGAACGCCCTACCAACAGTCATTAAGACATGCGAATCCCTTGACTCCTTCAAAACCGCTCTCAAAGGGCACCTACGGATGGCTGCAATTCGAAACTGGCCCCCGTAAAATCTGAATCCCCCCCACCGCCCCCCCCCCCCCCCCCCCCCCCCCTTTTTTCCCTCACTGTATATGTTTCTTTTCCCTTTTTCCCTCCATTATGATGAATTCCTGTTCTGTTCTTTGTCTATATAGAAGTGTCTATTTGTACGTCTCTAAATGTTTTGATGAAATGAACATGGTGGACCCTCTTGTAAACAAGTGTAATGCTTAATTGGGTCGTCCACTCACAGTTAACAGCCTTTGCATTGAGTTGGTGCTTGAAATGTACTGTAATTCTGCAAACTGTTAATACATATTTCAATCAATCAATCAAAATTATGCCAGATAAGTTTTGACTGAAACTGTCAAGAATCAACCTGTCAGCGGTTTCCATAACAAAGTGTGTCATGGTTTGTGATCTAGTGAAAGGGTTACTCACTCCTAGACTTTGGCACAGTCTACAAAATCTGTATGGCAAAGCAAGAGCTGCTTCACCTTGTTGTTTTGTTTCATTCTTGTTGTGATCTGTTTAGGTTTTCGCCTTTCGTTAATTATTTTCTTCTGCTTTAATATGTTTTCTTCTGCTCCTTTTTTTCTGTTTTGTTTTACTAGCACTTTGGTTCGACCTTGGTCGTTGAAAATGTGCTATATAAATAAACTTTGATTTGATTTGATTTGTTTCTGTTGGGTGTTTGTATTTGATTGGTTGGTAGTACTGAAAGACAGACAGTGATTGGTTGGTAGTACTGTAAGACAGACAGTGATTGGTTGGTAGTACTGTAAGACAGACAGTGATTGATTGATTCTCAAACTTTTTAATTTCAAGGACCCCCCCAACTGACCCATTTGTCAGTTGTGGAACCATTTTTGTGGGTCGCAAGTGAATATTCCTTTATTTTTTGCTTCCTAATGTCATTAATTATTATTATTTTTTCTAAATATGTCTACGGAGCCCCCGAGGGCACACGTGGTACCCCTGAAAGATATATACCCACACTATGTCATATTAAATAAAGCGACCCTTGATAAATAAATAAATAAAATACCCCTGAAAAATATATACCCACATATTATGTCCCCTCGGGAGCTCCATAGATTTCTACAAAAATGCATACATTAAAAAAAACTCCAAATAAAATAAAAATCCAAACATTTTTCAAAAATAATTTCATTTATAAAATCAAAGAAATTCACTAAATTAGAGAAAATGTTTTCACGCCACGTTGCGACTTGTGAGCTTGCAGATCTGCTATTTTCACTAGGGCAAAAAGGTTTGGGAATTAACCATTGTATTATGCTACATGACCTTTAATACATGACCTTTTGAGTATACAAATGGAACCAAAATGATTCGTAACGCCACTTTGAGAACCATTGCTGTACAGCATTGGTCCTTTTATGTATTCTTTAATGTACCAGTTATGGTGCTATTTTTCCAACCCAGTCTCCAGCACGAAAAATCAACCCATTTTTCTGTGTCTAAGTGTATTTATACACTGTCATCCTAAGTAATAAACCATAATGTTATGAAATTGTAAAATTGCATTTGTCTCTCTTGTTAGGGCTCCAAGCAGCAAAGCTGCCCTAGTGTACTGTATCATCTGTTATATTATTCTTTCTTCTCCAGTAAAAGTAGGCCTATATGGGTCTCAGAAAGCATAAGAGCTACAGTTCCCAAATTTTACAGGTAGAGATTGATAATATGACCCACGGCACACATACAAACAAAATACGATTAGTTAGTTGCTGATTCTGTGGGTCCAGACTCCAGACAAATCTATTCATATAGATTTGGATAGATTTGAATAGATTAGCCAGCAAGCCCAAGAATCAAGAGATGGTTTATTTGTCACTACTCATGATACAGGTACAATCTGTTAAATGCTAGTGTGGCAACTTAAGGTCTGCAGGACTTTTTTTTAGAACATTTTGAATGTTCTAAGCATTTTAAGTACCAGTCTGAATCTGACATGTGATGTCATCTTGTAAAAAGGTGACAAAGGTGACAAATTGTCTTCCCCATGACACACTCAGTAAGTCACCTTCTGGGGATACAAAGGTCACTGGTTCAAGTTCCAGGGTGCCCTATACCCCTATTCAAACTTGCCAACCATGTGGCATGTTTTCAAATTCAGTCATTTTACTTGTTTTCAGATTATCGTTGTGCAAGTAAATGGATAAGGATTTCATTAATCAATGTATGTGGTGTTTCAGTGTTTGTGCTATTTTCTCTACAGTTTTGGAGACGCTAGTGTTGATCGGCTGTGTGATTTGATATACCTCTTTAATCTTATTAAACAATGCAAAAGTACTCACATTTTTCAAACTTTTCAAGTAACATTATCAATAGGCCTACTGCATCAGTGTCACACTGATGAAGGCTGGATAGCCGAAACGTTTGTTCCTGTTCAAATATGAAATAAACAATTTGAACTGAAGTCGTGGTGTGTGCGTCCCACTAATGTCATGAAAGGTGCTATACAAATTAAGTTTATTATTACTTGCGCAAGCAAAGCACGCAAGTAGCCTACTGCAATCGGCTGTGTATGTATGTACAGTATGTCGTGGTACTCCACCGGCCAATAAGGCGAACGGCTGGGTATGTACAGTATGTATGTCGGTGTACTCCACCGGCCAATAAGGGACCATCATTCCTGTGTCCTGTATTCCAATATAAACTGCACATCGGGTACCCACACCTGGGACCTGTAACACATACCCGCGACCGTATTCTTTGGGTCATGACCCACACTTTATGACCATAGGTGAGAGGAACGAAGGAATATTGCTCGGTAGACACTTTGCCTTCTGGCTCAGATCTCTTTTCGTCACAACAGTGCGGTACAGGCAGCGACTGCAATACCACCCCCTGCTGCTCCGATACTCCAGCTGATCTCCTGCTCCATCCACCCCTCACCCTTGAACAAGACCGAGATCCTTAAACTCCTTCACCTGTGGCAAAGTCTCATTCTCTACCTGGAGTGCACAAACCATCATCCCAGCCGCCGTACACTCGACTGGGAACCGATCCAGTGATAGTTGAAGTTTAAGTCGACCTACTCCTCTCCTCTCTTCCCCCTCCTATCCGCCCTTCCGCTCAGCCAATCACAGCGCAAGATGATACAACTTTCAGCCAATCACAGTGCAAGATAAGACAGCTTTCAGCCAATCACAGCGCAAGATGACACAACTTCTCAATACAATTGAGAGGTTATGTCATAGATAGATAGCTTTTGCCCTGTAACCTTGTTGACGCCGTGGAGGAGACGCCTCTGTTGTACGCACATGGCTGGCCTCGTCTATCTCCTCGTGCTCCTGGCAGGTTTGGAGAACGCTCAGGTGAAGAGGGCGACCCAAGTGGCGTGCTATCGCCGGGCCGTACCCCTACATCATCAACGAGGCAAACAAATGCCCAGAGGGAGAAGCAGCAGCATTCCTGGTGCTGCTGATAGCCACCGAGGCTCATCAAGTGAAGGCGCGGGACGCAATACGGCAGACATGGGGAAATGAGAGCCTTTCTCCAGGCCCGGGAATCTTCCGGCTGTTCCTGCTGGGGACGAACAAAGGCGAGCTGGGGCGCCTGCAGCAGAGGACCCTGGAGATGAACTGGGTGGCCACGCACTGTCCGCGGGCCAGCTACGTGATGAAGACCGACAGCGGCGTGTTCGTCAACACCGACTACCTCGTCCTGCTGCTCAGACCCGAACTGAATCCCAAGAAGAACTATACTTCACGGGATATTACATGAGGGGCTACGGACCACACAACAAAAACAGCAAGTGGTACATGTTCCCGGAGCAGTACCCAAGCGAGGAGTACACCACCTTCTGCTCCGGGACGGGCTATGTCTTCTCCGGAGACCTGGCGGTGAAAATCTACCGAGCCTGCACGTGGAGGACGTGTACGTGGGGATCTGCCTGGCCGCGCTAAGGATCGACATCACACCGCCGCCCAGCGACTCCCTGTTCAACTTAAGGCGGGTTTCCTACTCCAGCTGCAAGTACAGCCACCTGATCACGTCCCATGAGATCAATCCCAGTGAGCTGCTCGCGTACTGGTGCGACCTGCAACAAGTACAGCGCCTAGGCTGCTGCCGGGATCAATAGCCGCTTCACCGCGGAGTGGCAAAGCCAGAACTGAAGTTTTGGGTAGGCAGACATTTTGAGAAATTTGTGCCACTTAACCGAAATGTTCCGCTGGAAGCTGAGGGAAGGAACAGAACGTTGCCATCACACTGCTGTTGCGGTGGAGAACAGGGTGTACTTCTTTGACGTATCGAGGGTCAGATTGACGTGAATGTTTTCAACTTTCAGCTATTTCCCAGTCAATGTTGTAGATTTGCACAGTGAAAGAAACAGTATTTGTTTTTGTTTATTTTTGTTAAGTGATTTATTTTTAGGATTTAGTTTAGTTTAGCTTATTTAGGATTTATTTTTAGGATTTTATGTTTAGGGCTTTTTGGTATATTTCTATTACATTTTAGCACCATTGTAATTAGCAAATAAATTAATTGTGACTTCCGTACCTCCATGACAAACTGTTTCCACCTCTTTTTTATTTTTCCTGGTATTCAAAATTGCATTGCTCCTCACCTGGGTAAAATCACGAACATGTGTGCACCTTATAGTTGAAGTTAAAGTGTTAGAGTAGGCCTACTTTATCTCCTAAAAAATAAAGTGTCGCAGTACGGTAAAACAACTTTTATTAGGTTCACATAAATATGCACTTGCACTTTTAAAACAGTGTACTTATAATGAAATGTTGTTGTGTTCTCAAAGAGTTGGGTAACAAATGGTAGGCTAAAAGTTTCCATGTGACTTATTCGGCCACTGGTCACATTAGTACCTGTCAAAATACTTTTAATGTCAACGAAGTCCACAATCACAACACCACAGGGAGTTCAATAATAAACCATGTGCAACCCAGATTCAAGGGTTTAAATTCAATTCGCTCCTATGCCACTAAAATGTGGAACGCCCTACCAACAGCCATTAAGAAATGTGAATCCTGATTCCCTAGACTCCTTCAAAACCGCTCTCAAAGAGGCTAGTGGCTGCAATTTGAAACTGGCCCCTGTAAAAAACAGTCAAAGTCCCCCCTTTTCTCCCTTTTTTAACTATTTTTCTTCATAGAAGTGTTCTGATGAATTGAAAATGGAGGACCCAATATGGAAACAAGTCTTTGTGCTTTTTCTGGTTCTACCCTCAGCAGCAGTTTTTGTACTTTCGTTTGAAATGTACCCATTCTGATAGCTCTAATGCCATTGCACGGCATTAGAGCTATGAACCAGAGCTACCATTCTGCATACCATGAAATAACATTTTTCAATCATTCAATCAATAATAAATGGTGGCAACTGGCAAGTCTGTAGAGATTGTAGGTGTTATAACTCATACAGACCACTTGATGTCGTGCACTTCCCTTCCCAGACACTAAAGAAAGGATACCAAAGGGCTCGTTCACAAAGAGGATGCCACACTCCCGCAGTTTAAATCCCATAGCCCAAAGGGTGAATGGGTCGCGATGTGATTGGCTAGTAAAGTTAGTTGTCAGGCGACCGCTAGCTAGTTTTATTTGTGTATGTTTTTGTTTGTTTGTTAAAGGTGGTTTACATGAATAGGCTACATGTTATATAGATGGCTGCCTGTTTCCTTCTGAAATATTATACAAGAGAATGAAAACTAATACAGTTGCCAGTGTTGTTGTTGCTAATAGTAGCCTATAATTTCTTTACTTTGTAACCAAAGTCAAAGGTATCCGGAATGCTCGCCTTAAAACACCCTCGTTCCGCCGACCTCACGCCGACTCGGTGGAGTAAAATGGCTCTGGAGCTCACTGAGGTGGAAAGCCTGGTGACGTCTAAATTGCCCCATACAAGTCTGTGCCCTAGCTGCCGCGCCAGTTGCCAACTTGCTAACCAGCGAACATAGAGTTACTACGAGCGAGTTAACTCTGGTCCATAGCCTTACTGCTCCTGCTGCCGTGGACCAGAGCTACGAGCGAGCCGATTACACTGCGATCATCTGTTCGGGCTATGGGATGCAGAGTGCAGACTTTGTGGTTTTCCCAGGCCAGAGCCTAGAGTAAGACAGAGTTACAGTTACGACAACTCCGTTCACTTCATGGGGCCAGTCCAATGGCGGTTCTTCTATACTGCTAGTGAAGAGCGCATTGCGAATAGTAACACCTGGACCGGAAGTTGGCAGAATGCATTGATTGATTGATTTATTAACAGTTTGCAGAATTACAGTAGCCTACATTTCAAGTACAACTCAATACAACAACTGTTAGTGGACGACACCATAAAGCATTACACTTGTTTACAATAGGGCCCACCATTTTCAATTAATCAAAATTGGACTTTTAGTAATAGAACAACATAAACATTACAGGGACTTTAGTTGTCAGTCACTGTACAATATTTTAAAACAGTTGTCACGTTGCACACATGCCAGCCTAACTAGCATTGGTGATATTTGCGCCGCCCTCGTTGAAAACAATTAATGTATTTCAAACTCGAGCGCTCAGTTTTCTGCCCCCTCAATGTCGTAACTTCTATGGCTCTGGTTTTCCCAAGCAGTGCAGTGCAGTCGGGAGCAGGGCGGGATGTTCCAGTGATGACGTTTCAACTTTCCAATTCCAACTTCCCTGTCAGTACAGTTCGCTTGGACATGGCGTAAGGATGTGGACGGCTCGTGGGCAGGCTTGTAAAAGTTGGAGAAGTGTATGAAACAACGCAAGCTGTGGGTTTTTGTCATTTTGTTTGCAGCGTTACATTAGTTTGGGATTTCTTTTGGAGTAAACTGTCGGTAAGTTAAGTATGTATGTTACTAAAGCATGATTTTGATGTGCCTCGCACATTCGATTGTGCTACTGTCGAAGCGAGGCTGCTGTGATTGAATTACAACGGTGTAACGTTATTACAACACGTACGTTAACTCTGTCTCTGTGTTTAATATTTGCTTATGTACCCATGCAACGTCTTACGCCTGAAAAGTTAACTTTTCCACAACCCAGTTTGTGCCTTCGCATTTTGGTACTCACCATATTGCCTCAGGTCACGTCTTTTTTACACATATAGACTACATAGACCAACAATGGGCTAAGTACATTTTAATTTATATACTATACATGTTTTAAGTGATATTTTCTGACAGTCGTGGTTTGCGTTAGGTGTTGACAGTCACATAGACCAGTTAATTCAGACTGGAAAAAGGTAAAGTTGCACAGATTTGTTGTTTTTGAATAGTTATTTATATACTATATTATTCCTTGATGCAACCGCAGTCGTCATTATAGCCCCACTGGATAGTTGTCTGTGGATAAAGATGAACCATCCAACCATCCACCGGATGCTCTGCTGGCCAATAGCCACTGGAACAATGCAATGCTCACCACGGGTTCCTAAAAAGAGAGTGTACGTTCTAACACTCCGACAGTGCCAGCGTTGCATTTATCTTCTGTTAAACTCATATAGGAGAAAGGTTTCTTCTTTGTATTATATATTGTAATTTGTGGTTGGTTGTTTCTTCACATTATCATCACATATTATTAGCCACGTTTCATCGGGCAGTTCCATCTGTCTCTTTTTGTTGGAAGTTTCCAATTTCCACATCTCTGTCATGTACATGTAGTAGACTACACTGTACTGTAGGCCTACAAAGAGGGATATTTATTTCAGGGAAATTCCTGAGCTGTGTAGCCTACTCTTCTCACAACAACGTTAATTTCACATGCATTACATCACTTTTTGTATTTTGATGGAAAATGTCAAAGATAATTAACTGCTGTGTATAAATATAATAGTATAATTTGAGAACATATGGTATTTTACAATGTTATTGGAGGATTAGTGGATTTGCAATGCATATTGACAGGAAGAAAGGCTTGAGTTTAATCACATTCAATGCTAGTATTATCTTTACCCCAGTTTGTTTACATATACTGGACCCACTACTACTACTGCCTGTGGTGGATTTCATATTTTTGACCACAAATCAGCCTATTTTATACATAGAGAGAAATAATCCCATTTTTGTGGTCTGTACCCCAGTCTCCCTTTTCATGTACCATGTATAACATTTTGAATCAAATATTTTGAGCTCACACAGGTCTAGAAATAAATAGCTGCAGGTTATTTCAGAGCAGCCCCCCATGGGCAGCTAGTGAATGCCACAAATATATCTGCTGCCAAGAGACAACATGGTGATGTAACCCACTAACTACACAGATTCATGCCAAGCTGCATCCTTATACATGGACACACTTAACAACTAATTCTACTGAGCTATTTGTGTTGGGGTTTTATATTGTACTAGTTTCAAGCAATTTGTTCATTGGCATATGTCAATTCCTTACACGTACAGTACTGTTAGTGTATGCAAACCACACCAATTGAACCATTGACCACTGTTTTCACCTGTTTGTTAATGTAATATGGTTAGCTTTGACACTCATCTTTGACATTGAATTGTCTGGATGTCACCGGTGGTGGTAAGAGAGGTATTCTTCCAGCTATTCTATGCATAGTTAAGAAGTCATGACTGCAGCATTGTAATATTTTGTCATTCAAACTTTTCCCCAGTGTTTCAAACTTTTCCCCAGTGTTCAAACTTTCCCCTAGTGTTCAGTATAAAACATGCCTTGTCTGTAGTGGAATAGCATTACGTATCAAAGCCAGAATTAGATGGATCAAACAGACTGACTGTTCTGTCTTGGAAACGATGCATGAAAGTAAAGGATTATTTAGTCAAGACGTTAGATGGCTCAAAACATGGAATTATGAGCAAGAGAATGTCATTATGTGGTTAGACACGGATTCCAGCCCCCTGAATTGCTTTCGTTCACAGTAGGAGCTAGATTCATTTTCATGTCTCCTCGATTAACGCTATTATTGTCTTATTTTGTGGAAGACAGTAGTGCAAACTAGGGTTTGTGCCAGCCCAGCATTGTAAATTCCTCACTCCCAGAGCTTTTTACTGCCAATGCAGCCCGTCTCTCAGCGCGGTTGTCCAAACCCTTGGAAACGACGTAGTTGCATGGATGCCATAAATGCTTCTTTTCTTCAGAGACAAGTGGCCCCGAAGCCAGTATTTTTTCCCTTCGTGTGCCAGAGCAGGGTTTTCTATCAGTCAGTTATGGGCAGAGGGAGGAACAAGACTTTGTATGCCGGGAGTAATCCAGCAGTCTGGAGACCGGTCAGGATGGGTTTCATTGCTCCCCTCCTGCCTGAAGGGTTTAGAACTGTGATGGATTTGAAAAGCCATTAGGGAGTTCTACGCTTCCCCGTCTCCCTCACCACTCTCTACATGCCTCTGGGAGTTTTTACGCCTGCTTTCTCTAAAGGGCAAGCCTGTTTTTGAATGAGGATTTGGGTTTGTTGTGCTGGGGGGAGGGGGATTAAAAGAGTATCCGGGCAGGTGTTTATTCAAATGGCATTTTCTGTAGTGTGGCAATGCATTCTCTAGCAATTCCTTTTCCCCCTCTTCACATGAACCTCTATTGAAATGCCATGGCAGATTGAACAATGACCCTCTCTTATGGCTGCTGTAAGTGGTGCGTATAGAAAGAGACACAATGACAGTGATGCCTGCTTGAGTTCTCCTGTTGAGATCTCCTTGTGATTGCAGCTTGTACCTGTCGGCTGTCGCTGGTACAAAACAGGCCTGCCAGGCCAACTCTACTTTTGTTTATATCCATGTTACCAAACAAATGCTGAAAATAGATTCATTCATAGCCTCTCTTTATGTACTTTATGTAATCCTGGCATATGTTTTCTTTCTTTTCTTTCTTTTTTGAACAGTGCTAGCCGCTCCAACACGGGGCTTTGTGTGTGCCCCCTGTGATGTCATGTGGCAGCATTTTTGTGCATAGTTCTCACTTCAAACACGAGTGTGATTTATTTGTTTTACATTGAGGGACCTTTACTGCAGCAGCTTTGCATGATACACATACACGTATGTGTGTTGTTAGCCGGGAGCTCACTCAGCTGGGTCTTCTGTCTGTTGTGTGTGTGTTCACAAGTTATTAACACACCACAATGGCATGGCAAGGTTAGAGACATGTAAACATAGCATTAGAAATTGATTGTATACTAGGCGCGCAATTGCGTCCGTAGGTTGCATTTACTATGAAAACCTGCATCTCCCATCCGTCACCCACCCATGCCTTCATATATTATATGCCGGTCATGCTTCGTGACATCACGCCTACATATATGGTCACGCCTTGTGACATCATGTCTCCATATATGGTCATGACATCACGTGACATCATGAAGACCCTTAGATCTCCATATATGGTGTCTCGTGACGCGTCATGCCACCATATATGTTCATCTCCATATATGAAGATCACGACACTGACCACTGGATAACCATACATGGAGAAGACTGGATCATCACCTAGATCTGCATATATGGAGCCGGCCAGCAACTCTACTTCTGACCTCAAACCCTTAGATCTCCATATATGAAGCTGACCTGTTCTGACATACCATATGTTGATCCTTTCCTACCGTCCTTCCTGTTCTGACATTCCATGTTGATCTGACGTCATCAAACCCTGTCTCAAGACACGCTCCATTTATGGCCAGTGCAGAATTCATTCCATATGTTGATCTGACATAGCCTCGCGTAGCGATACAAATATATCACTGCACTTTGTGGGATAATCTTCCTGGGGGCAATATGCAGTGCAGGCAGATGAAGTCTGGTTGCGGCAGGCTAGATCTGACCCCTCATGACAAAGCGCCAGCGCTCACACAGCAATCTGCCGTCACCCAGGCGGATGCGTGCACGAGACCTCGCCATTTAGGGCGAGGCCGCTTTTCGCCCTCAGGGCGTCTTACTGGTGTAAAATGGATGTTGCTGTTCAAATGGACACAGTGTACAGTAATTAACCTGTGGTACATTAACCATGTCAAACAATCAGATGCAATAATAGCCATCAAGTGTTCTGACACAGGTTCTACACTTTGTTGGTGCTGCGGAGGGGCCAAGTGGATAGCAGGTCTCTGAGAGGCAACATCTGGTCAGTGGTCAGGGCGCACGTATCTGTTTGAAGTGTGTTTGCTGAATGCCATGTGTTAACCTTACCCCTATTTGACTTGACTATCTGTCTGAGAGTTGTGCTGAATCAGGACTTTAAGGCAGGCCATGGCTTGCAGGCTTTCCTTCTAGTTAGATCCTGATCCAAACACTGTCTGTGATACCTGCTTGTTATACAGTAAACATTATAATACATATACAGTACCTTGAGAGATACACTATATATCCCTATACTACTACTACTACTACTACTACTATATCCCTGTATACTAGCCTATATATCCCTATACCTGTATTACTCACTGTACTCTTCTTCGTCCCCTATGGGACATAAGGCTTCAATGAGCGCTCTCCATTGCATCCGATCCCTGGCAGCATGTTGCGCCTCTCCCCAGGACAGGTTAATCTGTTCCAGCTCCTGCGTCACAGTTCTGCGCCAGGTGGTCTTGGGCCTCCCAGGTTTTCTTTTGCCTGGTGGTGTCCATCTTAAGGCCACCTTTGTGATGCAGTCCTGCTCCATCCTCAGTACATGTCCTAGCCATCTCAGGCGTCTGTGTGTAATGTCCTTGGTAATGCTCCGGCTCCCTGTTTGTTTGTACAGTTCATTGTTTGATATTTTATTCGGCCAAAAGATCTGACATATACGTCTGAGGCATCTGTTGTGGAACACTTCTATTCTCCTAGTGTCTGTTTTGACCACTCTCCAGCTCTCAGAACCATACAGCAGAACAGACTTGACATTGCTGTTGTATAGGAGCATCTTCGTTTTAAGGCTATATTGTTTTGATCTCCAGATGGAACGGAGTTGGGAGAAGGCACCCTGAGCCTTTAATATAACATGCCTACTTTTTTTTATAAATGTTGACGATACCTGACGAAGACCCACATGGGTCGACACGTTGTACCTCTAAAACATTGCTTCTGGGAGCTACAAACTACTGCTTTTGTTCATCTATGTCCCTTTTATGCCCATATATGGATATATCTGTATCTGTCCATGTCCCTTTTATGCCCATTGCCCATATGGAGATCCCTGGTGTCAATATATGCGCATAACCGGACTCCATATGGTCATAGCAGTTGGATCTGTGATTCTGGCTATATACAGTATGGGCATATATCTCCTAATCAAACATGTTTGAGATAAGCTAGATATACCTAGGCAGTAGGCACAGTAATTTTGTATGCTTCTTTGAAAATGTCAGTCGGAGCTCATATCAGCAGATAGCTTTGAGCAGCTTGTTCCCATCTGAGTGCCTTCACCATGGAACAACTGTGCACAGACTGCACACTAACTGGTCCTCATCTTGTTCCATCCTGCTGTAAGCTGTGAAAATCCTGCTGTTTTCATGCATGCTTACTTTCCAAAAAATGGAGGGTCTGACCACAAGAATGCTGAAATGACAGTGCTAGGTGGGTGGGTGGTTTCCATAAAGATTTGAAAATGATGCCATGTTCCAGTGTTGCACCCTCCCAGGATGTGAGGTAGCTGATTAGAGAGGTGTGTGTGTGTGTGTGTGTGTGTGTGTGTGTGTGTGTGTGTGTGTGTGTGTGTGTGTGTGTGTGTGTGTGTGTGTGTGTGTGTGTGTGTGTGTGTGTGTGTGTGTGTGTGTGTGTGTGTGTGTGTGTGTGTGTGTGTGTGTGTGTGTGTGTGTGTGTGTGTGTGTGTGTGGATTCACGCACAGGCACATTTGTGCTTACTATGAATATACAACACAGTCTTTTGATTAGACTCTTAGAGAAAGGCATTGCTGTGTTGTTTGGGCTGATGTCCAGAATTGGGCCGCTGAAATGAATCTTCACTCAACTCCCAACAGAGCATGCAGTGTCCTGTCTGCTGTTAGCCAACATTGTGCCAATACTTGAGGTAAATGGCCTAATTGATATTCCAAAATGTGTTGTCCAATGATCCAAATCTGAAAGAGGATGCCTGAGCACAAACTGGGTCAATATGTTGTCGTTGTCACATCTCATACCCAGATTTGAAATGTGATGGTGTCTTGAATGGTTCAACTCATTTGCTCCATATTAGTTTTTGAGCACATTGATTTAATTCCATACACACAGACAACGGAAACAAATGTGAATGTGTTGCAGTTAAAACAATAATATGAGCAGTTTTTGGCGCCACTTTTTTGCTTGCAGTTACAATATCCATTTCACCTTGTTTTACAATCAATAGCAATAAGAGGCCAAGGATGCGATCTGACTTAACTCTGTATTTAGGCACAAACGACAACTAATGCTTTGCAGTGGTGGCCTAATTCTTGGGTACAGAGCCTCACTTATTTGTCAAAAGCTGCACTCAGCCAAAATTAATTTCTGCTGCTCTGGATAGCATTTTAAGAGTTATTCTTCAGTACAGTGCTTAATCTGATTATGCAAGGGTGTTCCTATGTCACCGCGAAGAAAGCATATTAAGGAATGTCGGTCCACTACTCACATTCCTGATACCTCGGTTATATGAGATATACTACAAGTCAGACCATTTCTGATACCTAAGCTACAGTATATGCGACTCGTGACATACAATCAGACCATCCCTAGTGTTTCATTCTTCGGGCAGCCTAAACTTTGATTATCAGTGCACCGGGCTGTCACGGTTTGAAGTCATAACAATCTTGGTGTTATTTCCTTCTTGTTGCATGACCTTGCTTTTCATTCTTTGCTTCTTCTTTGGGCCTTGATATTAGTATACCCACAACAAGTACAGCAAAAGACAGTGGTGGCATGATTTCTGAATGTTCAGTCAATTAAATAGGAAACACAAAATAAACAGTGAGCTTTTTATAATTTCAAATGTTTCATTCCCTGTGTCCCTTTGCCACAGTGTAGTGTAGCCCTGCATTGTGCATAAAAATTACTTCAGGTCATGTTTTGACCTTGGTTACACATCACCTCCATGAACTAGACTAGAGGCTGTCTATTATAGTTGGTAGTTACACACGTCTCGTTGACCTATTAAATTAATCATGTTTTATGAAAACCCTATGTTTCTATGTCAGTGGTTCTCAAACATATTCATGTCAAGGACCCCCAAAAATATAGGTAATTGGCCGCCGACCCCCATGTGAAAATATGTTGTTCCAGAAGCAAAGATTTGAGTTAAAAACGTCCGCTCTGAAAGAATATATTCAAAGATGTGTGCCACATTTTCACAATTTTTCAAAAATAGCAGACCTATACAAGTTCATAGCGCGGCCCTCGGTGCCACGCTATGAGCTTGTAGATCTGCTATTTTTAAATAGCTAAAGCATAACATAATGCTTACAACACCAAAAAGGGTTCCCGCCCAAAATGGGTTAAAGGGACATTTCACCGCTGGAAGAAACTGCAGTCACTCAATGTTAATAGTATTTGTAGTAGATAACAGTAGCACAATTTGAAATTTGCACCCCATGGCCAGAAAAATAATGAAGTCTGTGTGTTCCTAGGCCACTAGGGTTTGACTGGATTGCTGAATTCCTACAATGACCATAATGCTTTGGTGCACCTCCCCTCCTTGTGGAGCGGGATGGAGGCTGCGTGGAGCTGTGACTTGTAGTCCAGGAAGGAAGTGAGACCACATTCTCGTGACAAATTTTGGTCATTAACATAAAATATCTAAAAACACATATTACACATGTAAAACCCCCAGGAAAGTGTTTCTTGTGTCCTAAACATCTCAAAAAGGGTGAAGTGGCCCTTTAATGCCTGTGGTAATTGGTTTGTATACATACTTTGTTTACATACTTCATGTTCAAAAAAAGCACACCCGTGTGAACTGAGTGGTGCAACTCTGTGTGGGGGTCCCCGGTGGGTCCCCGGAACTTCCAGACCCATAGGAACGTGTGCCAGCCCGGTTCCGGCGAGCCGGCCCGTGTCCGAAACGGTCGAGAAATGACAGAGTTACCGTGTGGGGGAATTAGCATTTAGCAAACACCTCTCTCTCTCTCTCTCTCTCTCTGTAATTAGCAGGCAACAGTGCAACACTATCTCTCTCTCTCTGTTTCTAGCACAACAGCACCACTTTTGCCCCTACTGGTACTCTAAACATAGGGACAGGTACGTGCTGTTCCTTCTGTTCCTGTTCCTACTCAAAAAGAGAGAGAGAGAGTAAAAAAAGATTGCTTTGGATTACTTGTGCAGTCCTATAGGGACAAGTTGTCCCTTACTGGAGTTTGGGAAGAATTTCAAGTAAATATTTATATAGCTAAAATGCAGTCTTGTGTGATTCATTTCTTTCTTTGCCCTTTCCCATCCTAGGTGACTCAGTGATTCAAGATGATGTCAGACGCCAGTGACATGTTGGCAGCTGCCCTGGAGCAAATGGATGGCATTATAGCAGGTAAAGGTTACAAAATGTAACCAAATGGATCATTTGATTGGATAAATGAACACTGACAGTGCATTTTAACAGTGGGCGACAGCCTGGTGTATTTTCCGGGAGTGCGTTATTTGTCTATGGGACCCGGCAATAGCAGGCAAAGAGGCGATAGTCGAAATGTGGGCAGAGGAACGTCTCCCGAAAACATGAACATATTTTATCTTTTGGACTATAGTCCGGCGATAGCGGGTGATAGCCAATGAAATTGTGTTGCTTTGTTTACCTTCCATATCACCTATACGAGGACATGGGTAATGACAGCAGGAACGCCCACTAGGAGATTTGTGCTGTTGTTCTCCAGCTGTTAAATCGCACTGTGAGGATGTTAACTGTACAGATTTCAGTTTATGTTGTCAGATCTAAAAACCTGTAATAAGTTCAGATTGTGTTGAAGCAAGTAGTCTGCAGCAACTGGACCCAGGGTAATGCTATTTGTCTGTCATAGACCTGACATTTTCATCAGCCATCAGAAGACATGATGTCCTGAGGTCCACGTTTGGATAGGCTTTAGCATTTATTCTGTCCTCATTTAGGCTTGGTTGCTTGTGGCCATGTGGCCAACTGAGTCCCATTCAAAGCGCTGTGTTAAATTTGTAGGATTATTCACTGGTGTTGAGCTCACAACTCAAGGCGTGACTGTGAGCTTGTAAATCTGCTATTTTCAGCAAAGAGGATTTGTATAAAGAGGGAAAAGGTAGAGTAGATCACTGGTTCCCAAACTGTGGGTCGGGACCCATTTGTAAAAAGTAGTGAACATAGCTAAGCCGATCTACAAGTGCGCAACGGGGCACGAAGTGACCCGTTGTGCACTTGTAGATCTGTTGTTTTCACTAGTTTGTGTCCCAGGCTAATCTCTCTTTTGGGCCCTGAGCTAAAAAAGGTGGGAACCAGTGCTGTAGCCCCCCTGGGGCCCTATGGTATTAAGGCTCAGTCCTTAGGAAGCCGGCCCGGGTTCAAATCCGATCTGAGGCTCTTTGCTGCATGTCCTTCTCCATCTCTCTGTCTCTCTCATACTGTAACACTATCATAATCATTATCATAGAAAACACAGTATGTAGGGTATATAGTGGTTAATTTACCGTTATTCTCAGGGGTTTCCTAAGCCCCAGAGAGTATGATGTAAGAGCAACATGGCTTCCGTATGAATATAAACATGAAGGGGGCATAGCCGTAGATAGACCTGATTCTACCTAGAGCCAACACACCAGCTCGCATTCTTTCTTAGCTGCACCCCAGTGTAGTGGTTCACACACATTGACCACTTCATCCCATTGTCATGTGACAATCTACAAGCTCACAGTGTGTTGTGACATCACTGTATGATGAAAGTGGATCAATCCACTGTAGGCAGATGTGGTACCTACCTGTCTCGTTCTCATTCCTGTGCCTCACCCTCCACCTGTTGTCCTTCTTGCTGTCAAGGTTCCAAGGCTCTGGACTACTCCAATGGCCTGTTTGACTGCCAGTCGCCCACCTCTCCCTTCATGGGGAGCCTGCGGGCACTTCACCTTCTAGAGGACCTGAGGAGCGTTCTGGAGGTGATGGACACAGAGGAGAGGGAAGGTCTACGTTGTCAAATCCCAGACTCCACCGCCGATAGTCTGGTTGAATGGCTGCAGGGCCACCTGGTGAGAAAAACAAACACTCACGCTGATAGAGATTTAACACATGCATGTCATGCGCTCGTCACACAGTGCCTGCCCACATCCACAGAGTCTAGGGGTTTGAATCCACATTGCTGTTTAATAAAGTTTCAGCTTCCGAGTATTTTTTTGTCACATTACTGTTGTCTTCTTCCTCTGTGTAATGTGTAAATATAGGGATCTTGCGTTGCTGCGTGAAGATTTAGAGGACTTGTTTACTCTCTAAATGTAGAATTACTTTGCATGTGGTGGATTTCCCTTTTTATTGGCAACAACTTCCCCTGTGAAAAGACATATGCAATGAATGAGCATAATGTGAACATTTACAATGGTAGTATTAATAACATGAATACAATATTTAATACAAATGCAAATAATATTTTTATAGTACTTATTTTAAGCATGTACAATTTTGAGAAATAAATAATGTATACTGGAAAAAGTAATTGGATGAAATACATCACGCATGGTGGTTCACTTGCTAGGATTGCAAATCTATTTTTGTCTATTAGTGAAGAAAATATACTGTTCCAGTGTTGAATTGCAGTAAAGTTTTGCAAGCAGACAAGAGCATTTGGTGAAATACGTTTCCCTGTGATGATAGGGGAGAAAATGTGCTCGGAATGCAAACAAGCTTTAGCACATCTGTCTTGCAGCTCAATTTAGCCCACTCAATACCACATTGCAACCCAACAAGTGAAGAAGAAGGGCAGTGCCAAATATTACACCCAAGTAGGCAACCATTTTGTTTGCTAAGCAAGAACATCACTGGTATTCTCTGCCGAGCGGCCTGGGAATGAGAGATGAATTGCAGGTGTCACTGCAAGGGTGCTCTGAGAGTGAGAAGCACACTCATGTCCTGGGAACCAGCATGCTGTCTGGGAGAACAATGGGCTGACTGCCAGGCAAATGCCAGAGTTTATGTGTAATGTGCACAGAACTCTAGTCTGTAAGCAGGCCGCCTTCTCAGCCATGTACGGTGCTGCTGGTGGAGAATAAATCAGTCATAGCATCATGAGAAGGCTTTCATGTAGGATTACTATCGGGCAGTGAAACATTAAAGGAGTTGTTCATCCAAGAAATTACTTATTTTCTATCAATTACACACTCCGTGAACTCATGGAGATAGTAGACTCTTTGGTAGGAGACTTTTTGAGACTCCGCCGCTCATCAAATTAGTGGCTTAGAAATGCGACGAAAACATCTCCATAATTTCAAGGCATCAACAACCTCATTTTACTATACATAAAAACTCCTTTAAGGTTCATCTGACTGATTTATTGAGATGCCACAGGAATTATTGTTGACTGGAACATGCATTATGGCTTCTTTGCCACTATCATGCCATACTGTGTATATATTATACCCCATCCAAGCAGACTGTGTGGATCAATATCAATTGTTTAAATTAATTTCATTCTTCTCTTTTCTCCCTGTAGTCCAACGGGCACCTCTCGCTGAGCGGGGGAGACCACCACTACCAGGAAAGACTCTCCAGACTAGAGAGTGATAAAGAATCACTGGTGCTTCAGGTAGCTTTCAGCAGTCCCGTTTTTGCTTGAGACTTTTTACTATACATAAAAAGTAAACTATAAACTACATTTAACTTGAAAAGATAATATTGAGGTTTTGGTGCTGTCCAGGTGAGTGTGCTGACAGACCAGGTGGAAGCTCAGGGGGAGAAGATCAGGGACCTGGACATGTGTCTGGAGGAGCACAGGGAGAAACTCAATGCCACTGAGGAGATGCTGCAACAGGTACTGTACACTGTCAAGTGTTAATTTTACACTCAGGATTTTTACTATGTATGTGTCTATACCACTGACAATGCATTATTACTATTCACAGCTTCAGACATAATATTGCGACGTGCATACAGTACATACAGTAGATATTCTTCTGTTAATGGGTTTGATTTAACGTATTTTTTATATTTTCTGCATCGTTATAAATCTTTTACTGGCTAGATATCATTGCGTAGTTAAGAAGTTATGGGCATATGAATTTAATTCATAAATCATTATTTTGACTGTTCCCTAACCACAACTTTTCAAATCAATCTGACTGTGATAACTTTAACCAAATATAATGGCACAATAACATTTTGTGTGTTAGATCACTACCTCAAGCATGTTCGAAGTCTCTGCAAGTTGATGTGGAAATGGTCGACAGTAATATGTAGTGAATCGTGGTCGATTGAGATAAACATGCCAGACCACCGGTATGGTCCTTTGAGTACTAGGTGTGTGTTTTACATTTTCTGCACCACTGCAGGAACTGTTATGCAGATCGGCCTTAGAGACCCAGAAGCTAGACTTGATGTCTGAGGTGTCCAACCTAAAGCTGAAGCTCAATGCCATGGAGAAGGACAGAGTGGACTTTGATGACAGGTTCAGAGACAGTGAGGTATGCTGTGCTAAATCCTCAGGAATTTTCATTGTCTCTTTAGGTTTCCCCCGCTTCCCCCCTTTCCTTGCTAAACACACAGTCCCCCCCCCCCCTCACTCACTCACTCACACACACACACACACACATACATACACACACACACACACACACACACACACACACACACACACACACACACACACACACACACACACACACACACACACACACACACACACACACACACACTAAAACACTCAAAGCACATTATTTTTGCCGTGCACCTGTGTGGAGGAGGGAAGCCTTGTGCCATCATGTGTTTCAAAGCAGCTGTGTGTTGAATGAGAAAAGTGATTGTTGGATTTCAAGGAAATGTCAGCCTCTAGTGGGATAGCTAGTGTGCGTGTGTGTATGACTTCACTGTTTGTTTTGCAGGATGTGATGAACACAGCTGTGGTGCATAAGATCCTGTGGCTTGTTTGTTTTTGATAACATGAGATTGTATTTTTAGCTTGAATTCCATGCAAAAAAGAAAAGAGAAGAACTGTAAAAAAGAAAAAGAGATGTCAATCTCGTGTAGAGATAATTTCCTGAGCCAGCTGAAGCGTGCAGAGCACTTGGGCAGCTTTCAAACACATCATTGTTGTTGTAGCAGTGCAGCCGTGTGTCCCAGTCCCCTGGAACAACGGGCTGCTGTCCGTGCCTCAGGGTACGCTGAACGCCCCCTCCACATCCCTCCACCACCCCACCCCCCATACACCAGCAGCTTCCCTTCATCTCATCTGATCTGTACAGCTGCTTCGGGAATTCTCATATCCAAGGAAATTATTGTATTATAGTGTCCTTCCAGAGGACACTATAATACTGTTATTAAGTCACTGCCATTGTCAAAGCTACGTGGTTCCTGGTTTATCAGTCATGGATGTTTGGTTATAATGTTCTTGAGGGTTGTGGAAATTACTTTTTATAGAGTACCTTTCAGATCGTCTGCATAACTCAATGTACTGTATAGGTTGCCTCGGGTTTGCTTAATTTACAAGCAAATAATACAGATTCTTATATCCATGCTCCTCTGGCTGTAATATTGTATTCAGTTCAGTTTACTCAATCAATCTGATTTTTAAAAAAAACAAAAAAACATCCTCAATGAAATTAGATGAAAATGGTATGGTGCCGGTCGATGGTGAAAGATGCCAGTGGAAAACCATGTCCTCTCTGGCCTGTTAAAGCGTGGATTGTAGGCTTACAGACTCATGAGAACTGCTATGGATTAAATCATCCATGTGCTGGCTATATGTCAGTAGCTATCTGGTGTATGTTACGACACATTTCTGTGCTGCATTTTGTCCTCCGGGTGTCTCTCTGTGATACAGTCTTTCTGCTTTCAGGACCTGATTCTTGAAATTAATGAACTACGGTACAGACTGACAGAGATGGATAGTGAAAGAATACAGTATGAAAAGAAACTCAAATCTACAAAGGTGAGTCAGTTGGTGGTTCATCATATTCCCAGATTACATGCAGTGCTCTACAAATACAATCACCATAGTCATACAGTTGGGTGCCACCGATATTGTCCCTTATCATTTGACCCATTTAGGCCTGACCTCAACATTTTAAAAAATCCTTCTAAATCCTCCAGTTTTCTGAAATACATATTTTCACGATTTTTCAAAAATAGCAGACCTACAAGCTCGTAGCGCGCCACTCGGTGGCACGCTATGAGCTTGTAGATCTGCTATTTTTCAATAGCTAAATTATAACATAATGTTTAAAACACCAAAAGGGGTTTTGCGCAGATCACGCAAACCTCAGCAAAAAGAAAAAGACAATATCGATGGCCTCCAACTGTAAATGAAGATATGAAGTATTTATTGTTTCCATTGATTTCCTTTTTGTTATCCTAAAATGGATTCGGAATGTGGTCTGTTTTTCTATTTTCTATTTCTCTCTTTGACTTGAGTCTCAGGTTTCCCTCTTTCTCACCGTCGTCTCATAAACATATCTTTGTCACATCTCTATTTTCTCTCTCTTCTCTGGTTGAACTCTCTACTGCTAGTCTGTAATGGCTAAGCTTTCTAGCCTGAAAATCAAAATGGGCCAGATGCAGTATGAGAAACAGAGGAAGGAGCACAACCTCCAGGCTATGAAGGTTGGCTTCCCTCAGGGTTCCTGTTGTGCTTGCCTTATTTTATGTTTTTGTCCACCTTGGCTTCTGTTTCCCCCCCCCCCCCCCCCCCCCCCCCCCCCGATTTTCTTTTTTCAAAGGAATGTTAAACTGGTGTGCAGTGTCTGTTTTCTGTTGTTGTTTTTCATTGCCTTTTCGCCCCTAGAAGGAAATATCAAATGTCACTTTTGTAAAATAAATAAATAACATGAAATCAGTCCATGTTTTATTTGGGGGTTGAGTCAAAAGAAAAGATCAAGTGTGCTAAAAAGAAATCCCACTTCCTTTGGGCTCCATCCTTCAAACCACAGGTATGCTTTAATTTGGGGCTTTTCTGCCCTCTTTTGGCAAGAGTTCAGTTCAGTGTGTTTTTGCTGTTTCTCCTGTTTGTTTCACCTTGTCCTACGGATGAAGAATTTATTTTGTTTCGTTTTATAAGAAATCTGTTTTCTTTTACTTTTGAATGTGAATGTCCCCATGCTTGATCGCATCCCGGTTGCTTAACCGTGTACTGTGTATTGCATAATGGCTCTCGTACTCGTTGAAACGTCAGCCCCTCTCCCAGATATCAGCACTAGCTGACCCATCCCTGCCCCACAGCCCACACCCTTCCCAAACAGGCCAGGTGCGACCAGACCACACGCTGCCATGTCGGCATCCTTCAAATGTTTGTGTTGTGGTTTGTTTGTAGTGGTGAATGATTGAGTGTGTGTGTGTGGGAGTGGGAGTGGGGTTGGGGGTTGCTTGCATCAGGCCTGATGTTTTCTGTGTCCTGTGTTTAACAGGAGGAGCTGGCCATGCTGAGAAGGCAGCTGGAGGGCAGGGACGGAGAGTTGAGGAGACTACAGGACGAGACGTGCTTCAAAGCCCTTACCTCCAGCAGTACAGACGGCACAGACAGAGGTGGGCTCACCAGAGGTGTCTTTGCCTGAAGAAGAAAAAAATCTCAGCACTTGATTAAACTCAATGTATTTTCACAAAAGTAAATTAAAAGACTTAACCACTTAAGTCCTAGTGTCCCTCTTCTGGGGCAGCAAAAATAGCAGATCCACAAGCTCACAACACATCGCAACACTATGTATTGTGAGATTGTAGATTGGCGATCTTTGCCAAAAAATATTGGTGTAGAGGAGAGCATTGTGGGGCCTGATAGACCCATGGGGGGGGGGGGGGGGGGGGGGGGGGGGCGCGCATGTCAATACATTACATAGGGTTTAAGTGGTTAAAGATATAGTGAATGAATATTGTTGTGTTAATGAAAACAAGTCAGGCATGTTTACAGATCAGACTGGTGGGAAATCCTCCAGAAACCTGCCAATAGTTTTTTGTTTCATAACTCCTCTGTCCTGTTTAGTCTCTCATCCAGATGAAACTCTTAAAAAGAGGCTGAAAGA
Organism: Electrona antarctica; assembly: GCF_951216825.1. Taxonomy (NCBI): domain Eukaryota; kingdom Metazoa; phylum Chordata; class Actinopteri; order Myctophiformes; family Myctophidae; genus Electrona; species Electrona antarctica. The sequence continues at coordinate 32,399,212 of NC_136810.1, forward strand.
GAAACGTAAGGGCGGTTTTAATGCCTGCCTGTTTATTGTTGCACCTCATCATCTGTCCCCTGTTTGCATGTTTGGGCATGAGCCACCTGAACCCCTGCTTGTCCATTATAACCCATTGGAGTGCTAATAACTGACTGTCTATGGAGGCCCAGTGCTCCACCTCACTGTTTCAAAATAGTGCCTCTGTTAAGCATAATTTATACTTTGTCATACTTAATTTAAAGCTTGAAAATCAGTTATTTTTGGCACTGTTGTGTCACAAAGTATAAATTAGGCATTATTAGGCAGCACTAAGGAGACTGAATCCCAAACTCTTATTGTCATGTCAAATGTTCCCAATCTGAAACATCAACAAGGAATGTTCGCTTTTTGTTTTTCAAACAGAAAATTAAGAATGAATGGTTTTACTGTGTCATCCACTGTCTTGCTCCTCCCTGTCACCCGTGCAGGCTGTGCACCCCACCCTCACAATAATCACCTCTTGTACTGTACCCCTGAACAACTCTCCTTATACTTGCCTCTCACTTCTCTAAACGTTCCCTCCTTACATCAGCACCCAGTGTGCCATGCTAGCTAACATAACATAACATAACATAACATTATTGTGAGAGCTATGATCTGTAGTCTCTGCAACATACTTCAGGGTTTTCATGATGGTAGAGCGTTTTCATTTACTGCACGTGACTCTGTTGCACAAACTTAGCCACTCTGCACCCATAATAAATGTATGTTATTTTGAAAACCCTATTCTTAAAAAGATACTTTAGTTGTAGAAAATATAAGAAAGTGACCATTTAAAAGTAAACTTTGATGATTTAAATGGTCACTACTGAAAGCTAAACCATTGTTCTCCAGGCCAGGGTTGCTAATGTTGGATCATTTGGATGCATACTCTTTAATGATCTTCTAAAGAGCTGTGCATGATGGAAAGTGTCTGAAATGCTTGTCTTCTCATCACTAGATGTGGAAGTGCAGAGAATGAAAAAGGCAGTTGAATCGCTTATGGTAGCCAATGAGGAGAAGGTAAGTGGCCCAGGTTATTTTTCCACGCTTTATTCACATTTAGTTCAGCGCTTGGCGCTGAATCTGCTCTGCTGTCAAGCAACCTCTCCACCATCCCATTGCCTCTTCATCCACAGGATCGCAAGATCGAAGAGCTGAAGCAGTCGCTGCTGCGCTACAAAAAGGTCCAGGAGATGGTGATGTCTGTGCAAGGAAAGAAAGGTTAAACTACTTAGATTTTCGGTCACTGGCTCAGTTGAGGCAGAGGCTCCTTTATGTATTCAAAGGATCAATGTCTGATTCCGTTGTGTATTTAAACTCTCAGTGACCCACATTGAGCATAGCCTCAAATTTCCTCTGTGGGTTGAATTTTCTTTTCTTTTTCCAATCCAGAGAAAGCCAAAGATGGTGAGAGTGATGAGAGTCACAGTGACAGTCTCATCTCCATGTCGACTTTCAACCCTGTCGCCGCGGAGACTGAACCGCCTGAAGTTGCTGGTGTTGTGGAAGTGAGAGAGAAGAGCCCAGATGAGGTAACACAGGTGTAGCACATTATGTCACAGTATCAGACTTTAGATGAAGAAAACTCCCACCCTGCCGGGAGAGCAGTTGGTCAAAATCGGAGCAATCAGTCCACAAATATAGCCAGGGAGAACTATCACGGCAGCAATCGGTCGTTCTAAAGTTTTCCAACATTGATCTATCATATACTGTAATTGGAGTTTCTTTTTTTCTTTTCACTGTTAATAAAGTAACAAAAATCAGGCACCTGTGACCTAAATCACACTCTGTTCCAGCGAATACCAAACAACTCGCCCCTTTACCAACTCGCCTCGGGCGTACAGCCGTCGGAACTGTGCGGCCTGGTATTCCTAAAGTAACCTAAGTAAATTATGCTTAAACGGTTAAACCTAACCCTATTCCTAAACTTAACCCCAGTAAAACTATTCCTAACCCTAAACGTATTTCTAACCGCTCAGTAAAACAAAATAAAGAATCGCCGCACCGAGCGGTCGGTGTGAGGTCAGTGGAAAGTGGGGGCGAGATGGAACCGTACCGTAACCGTACCTGTTTCCCTTCCAGCATGATGTCCATAAAGTTAGCTCTCCTGGTCATTGATAGTCGAATCAATCCAGATAGTGTTTTGGTGACATCATTGATTGTCTTGGCTCTCACACTCAGACACACTGCCAGCTTTGCAAGAGACTTATTCACGTTTGCGTAAGTGAACTGTTTCAGATTGCAAGGAGGAATGTGAGAGCTAATGCGATTTCTTTAATAGTCTGATTGCACTGCATGTTATCTATGCTATGTTTCTGGAGAAAGTACTGGTGTAAAATCAACAGAGTATGGAAAAAGGTGTTAAAGCAAATGTGTGAACTGAATCTAATTAATTTAATGGCACCTTGTGTCCATCTTCTATGATTTTTGGTGTTTAACTGCTGTCTAATTGTGCCCCAAGGGCAGTTTATCACTAAGCCGCTGTATAGGAGTTGACAAGACGTGATGCAACATTCTGGAGTTGTTAATAATATATTGCCTTCCTGTGTTTTCACTCTGATCCTTGTTCAGCTGGACAGCCTCAGTGGAATGATTGACGTGCCCTCGCCCACTCCCAGCCCCTCTGCCAAGTCCAGCTCTGATACAGATGGGGTATCGGAACAGGTTCCAGCAGATCCATTGGAACAAAACAGGTTATTTTTTTATTATTATTATTTAAGTAAAAAGAAAATGTGTGGTTGTAGCAGACCATCCCTAGAGGCCATTTCCCACCTTTGTTCTCTGTCTGATCATTATCTGTCCTGACTTTCCGCTGTAGCCTATAATGTCTAATGAAGACAAGACGTAGACCACAGCAATATCATTTGTATTAAAATCAGGCACACAGTTACCCAAATCTGGTTAATGACAAATCTAATCTAAAACTACTGATGAGAGGAACTTCTCATTATTTTGTGTTTATATATAAATTGTACTGACTGTAGCTCGCAGCTTGTCTATGCTGCAAGCCAATGCTTGTCCTGTCCATTCCCTGCAGTCGTGCAGAGAGTGAGGAATTGTCCCCTGAGCCCACATTTATGTTACACGAGTATGTGTGAAGGAGCGTGTCAGAGCGTGTAGCTCTGGATCTCACCCACTCGCAACTTTCCCCCGAGGCAATTTGGAGACTGACAGATTGTCCTCCTGACTGAAGCGTGCATTGTGCTCAGTGGTGGTCTATTGTCATTGCAGCACTCCAGACACCACCAAGGCTGGCAGCCAGGACCCCTTGGATAGCATCACTAGTGAAAAGGTAAAATACTTTGTTCACAGTAAAATCCTGAGTGTACATGTAATGTTTGAGTGTATACATTTACAAATAAGGGATACTTGAATGCATTTCCATTCTGAAAGTGTCCACCTGTTACTCATTAAGTTGGCAATAAGGCCTGTTTTATAAGATTGCAGATCTGCAAGCTAACAGTGGTGCAACGTGTAGTGAACTTGAAGGCTGTTTTTTTTAGTGCGTGACACGAATGCACAACCAAGTATAAATGAGACATAACACTATTCTATTATGTCATTTTGAATCTGTGTGAGCTTGGCCAGTAATGAAAGCAAGCTGTCCAGTTCTACTAAAACATTCCTTTTAACTGTAGGTATTCTTTTCATCATGTTCTTTTCACACTGTCTTCAAAACCACTGTACCTTCACTCTGAAGGTGACGCAATTAAGTGTCCTCAGTTTGCTTATCGTGACAGACTAGTTGGCATCTAGTTGTACAGCATGCATCTTAACTGTTTTCCTTTCTCTCAGAACAATGCCAGTGAGGAGATCAGTAAGGTCAGTGAAAAGCCTCCCAAGGGTCCCTCTGCCACCTTGCCACCCTCAGTCTCACCTGCAGACGATGATGCCTTTGGAACAAGAAAGGCCCGTTCATCCTTTGGGAAGGGCTTCTTCAAGATCCGAGGGGGCAAGAGGACAGCCAGCACCCCCAACCTCGGTAAGAGACTAGATGGCTTTGCAGTGACAATATTAACACTTATTGTGGATGCATTGTGCTTTTATTTCATATCGTATGTGTGTAATGTGTAGCTTATTTATGCACATCCTCATACAGCAAATAGTTGCAAATCATTTGCATTTACATTCACTGTAACACGTCAATGTTCCTTTCATGAACATTGACAACATACACAACATACAACATACAGTACCTGTCAATACAAACTATTTGGAGTTTACCTTGAAGCGACAAAAATGTCTACGTATTATTTTACTTTTCACATGTTCTATTTTATATGAATATTAAATGTAGCTTGTGATTATTTTCTTCTTCTCATTTTCAAGACTTCTCTTCTTTCACAGACAGCTTTTTCTCAGCATTTCCTGAAGCCACACCCATGACATAATGTGTTCCCAGGACCGTAATTTTCAGCCCACGCAAATTGTGGTCCTCATTTAATTATGGAAGCTGCCCTGTAGTGGTGTACTGTATGCCTCGCGTCTATGTGTGTGCCTTTTCTGCGTGGACTACATGTAATTGTATGTTCCATTCTAAATCCCCCTGTCCCAGTTGTTGTCCATTTGATAATCTTTTCCCTCTATCTTGTTCCTATTGTGTTGGGCCGTGTCGTGTGTGCTTTGTGTAACACGTGAAGACCGCAGCCGGAGTGCAAGTGCACCTATGCTAGGTACAGTATGGGACCGCAGGGCATGGTAGGGCTGCAGTAGCTCTCTGGGGGTAAATCAGGAGACTACTGAAATCACCCTCATAATAAGACCATCTACATCCTTTCCTAAAGTGCTCATTCGACCAACAACCTTTTCGGTGTATAATTTAGGCTAATCAGTGTAGCTGCAGTAGCTGAAGCAACCACACCCCTTGTCACAAGCAGTTTTTCCGAGTGAAATTGCTTTTAACAAGCACCGTTGGTCTGGGAAACATACAGACAACGTGTCGTATGTTTATCTTTGTGTGTCTGTGCCTGCATGTTTGCTTCTGTAATGTATTTTTTCTGTCTTTACTCAAAACACTTTGTCATGTCTATGTCATTACTACCAACTGTAAAATTGCTGCCCAATCGGGTACCCTTTTTAATCTATTTTTATTTTTTCTTGGCTCTCTCTGCAGAAAATCCTTTGGCCTCTTTGGCCAACTTTCTTTAATTTCAAATGAAACGGCAATGTTCATTTACAGGCTCTAATATGTCCCTAAATGTTCTTCACTTAATATGCATGCATATCAGGCAGCGTATCGCGGCTGACACCCCATCCCCATGACCTGAGTTCTCATATGCCCAACGGTCTGTGTTTTGAGGATCGCAGCTCCAGACCCCCGAGTGACACCTCCCATCACTTCCGATCCCTGCATGTCTCCCACACTGGCGCTCGCTGATTGATGTTGATGTTGATGTCTGATGCCCTGCTTGTTTTGTACAGCTGAAACAGACCAACCGGGTACTGACCATCTGGACTTAGCCGGGATGCCTCAGAGGTCGGCCAACAGCGACAGCACCAACACACTCCCAACCACCCCAGAGGGAAAGAAGAAATCCAAGGGCATTAAGAAGCTCTTTGGAAGGTAAGCATATATTTGATTGATGTTGATGAATGATCCTTTCTATAAGAATAAGAAGTAGATGAAAATGATAATGTACATGCCTTATCTCATAGTATATAACCTACACTTCCATTGTTCACACTGCTCACACTTTGGTGTGTGTGTGTGTGTGTGTGTGTGTGTGTGTGTGTGTGTGTGTGTGTGTGTGTGTGTGTGTGTGTGTGTGTGTGTGTGTGTGTGTGTGTGTGTGTGTGTGTGTGTGTGTGTGTGTGTGTGTGTGTGTGTGTGTGTGTGTGTGTGTGTGTGTGTGTGTTATGTTAGTGCATGGCCAATAAACAGATTTTTTGTTAAATATGAATGTCGGAGAGATTATTTTTGTAAACAGTTAGAGAGATTAGTTTTCTTCTGACTGGACACTTCAATGTGTCATATTCAGGCTGAAAAGAAGTCAGTCTACCACATTCAACCTGGATGACAACCTATCAGAAGGCGAGTTCAAGCGGGGAGGAGTGCGAGCCACAGCAGGCCCCAGGCTGGGTTGGTCCCGTGACCTCCAGGGGGCCAACAAGTAAGTGTGTGCATTCACCTTGAATAAAGAAAAGCAGCGTGATGTGTGGACTCTCTCTCTGCTGTGTACACACTGCACAGCACCCCCACATTCCTTCAGCTATGAGACCCAAAGGAGACATTTGGAATTTGGTTTCCCTGGAACCCAAACATACAAAAATACAATGAATTAATTAATCACTCGAAGATTTGTTTTTTGGGGGCTTTTTATGCCTTTATTGATAGGGACCAGTAGTCAGACAGGAAAGGGGGAGAGAGATGGGGAATGACACGCGACAAAGGCCGTCGGGCTCGGGAGTCGAACCCGCAAGCACACTGTCCGGCTGGTTTGGCAGCCTAGGTGCCCAGACGGTTGAGCTAACCGTCCAGGCCAATTAATTAAAAGCTCACAAAACTTTATTTTTTTTACATTTCTGAAAATCTTTTTAAAGATTAAAAATGTGTTTTGCTTTGTTGGAAAGGCTTAAAATGGGATAACGGTAGTTGCTTACAATATAAAAGAGCCATGAGCCTGTTTGGGAAATATGGCACTTCAACATAAGGTTCAGAGACCTAACAAAGAAGACTATCATCAATGTCTGACTTAAAGTTAAAAAAAAAAAGGTTGTTTATCTACATGTCAAACACCTCAGGAGTCTAAATTATGAAGATGAAGGCTAAATATAGTATATTTGTGACGGTCAACCAAGTGTAGGACTGCCTTTAAAACCTTTGAAAGCTTTGACTCATCATGTGGTCAAGAATACTCATTCGTTTTTTGTCTGTTTTCATCAGGCTCTTCTTTCTTCCTTTTTTCCTCCCTTGTTTTTGCACGTTGTCCTTGTATTTCTTAGTGACCTGGATGCTCCATTTGCGCGGTGGTCTAAGGATCAGGTGTGTGACTGGCTACAGGAGCAGGGTCTTGGCTTATATGTGAACATGGGCCGGGTCTGGATCTCTTCTGGACAGACGTTGCTACAGGCATCACAACATGACCTGGAGAGGGTACGGAAACTACAGTACATACGCCACATTAACCCATTCTGGACGGGAACCCCTTTTGGTGTTTTAAGCATTATGTTATACTTTAGCTATTGAAAAATAGCAGATCTAAAATCGTGAAAATGTGACGAATCTTTCAGAGCAAACATTTCATTTTAAATCAAATCTTTGCTTCTGGGGGGTCCGTGGGACAACATATTTTCAGATAGGGGTCCGGTCCGCGGCCAAATACAGATAATTCTGGGGCTCCTTGACATGAAAAAGGTTGAGCACCACTGACATAGAAACATAGGTTTTTCAGAAAACTTCCATGCTTAAACGGACATACACACAAAGCTGTGCAGAAATCTTGGTGGGCAGATAAGATGACTGATGCCAGTTGGCCGATTCTTATTTCATGTTTCATAAATCTATATGATAGAATGTGTGCTCATGAAGGGCTGAACGTCTTTAAAACTTAAATACTTCTTATAACTTTATTTAACTAAAAACATTTTATAAGGAAGATTTATTTGTCACAAAAGAGGGAATGAATAACACCAACAAATATGATTTCGGTATCAGTGTCGAGATGGGTGGGTTGTCAACCTAGGGTTGTACACTGTAGTACATTTCCCATCTTCCATCTCTCTTATTGCTTTATACATTCACTCAGTCTTTCTTTAGTCTTTTCTTTTGATGGCGATCATTGCCAGGCCAGCGATTCGGTTTGTGCTGCGCTGCAAAATCGAGAGGAGTGGGTCTGTGAAATGGATGGAAATAACGCTTGTTAGGCTAACCATGTGTGTGTATTAGCCCGGGGCTGTCTGGTGTAATACTCTCCTCTCTTCTCCTTTGTGTATGTTTAGGAGCTCGGCATAAAACACCCTCTGCACAGAAAGAAGCTGCAGTTGGCCCTGCAGGCCCTGGGCTCAGAAGAGGAAGACGGCAAGGGGAAGCTCGACTACAACTGGGTGACAAGTGAGTACCAACAACCACCAGTCAGAGATGAAGAGTTTTAAAATGGTGTCTCCCTGTCTCCCCATTTGATGCCTCTGCAGTCTGCATGTCAACCTGGAAATGACCTCCGCCATGGGTTCTCATGAAAATAAGCTCTGTAACTAGTAAACAAAGACTTATGAAATTCTTTGAGATTTTTATACCACACTCGCTATGAATACATGTAAAAAAAAAAAGAAAAATCACACAGTTATTACACATATATTAACTGGGTAATTTATGTCATAGAACAATACGTGAAACACTCATAAGCAGAACTTATTTTCTGTATAAGTCAAAAAACAAAAAAGCTTTGTAAATCTGGTGAGGGCACCTATTGTGAACTCACTTCCTGGTTTTAGGACTTCCTGGTTTCAAGTGAGGGGGAAAAACTGTTAAAGGGAGGCTGATCTCAGTTCTGTATTATTATCTTCATTAGTACATTGATTAGACTGTCATTTTACCTTCCCTCTAACAACACCCATCACCTTTCAGGATGGCTGGATGACATTGGCCTGCCTCAGTATAAGACCCAGTTCGATGAGGGGAGGGTGGATGGTCGCCTGCTGCACTATATGACAGTGGTGAGTGCTGAGAGAGTGACACATGCTGGATGCTGCAATACATGTATATGACAGTGGTGAGTGCTGAGAGAGTGAGACATGCTGGATACTGCACTACACTATATGACAGTGCTTGAGTGCTGAGAGAGTGAGACATGCTGGATACTGCACTACACTATATGACAGTGCTTGAGTGCTGAGAGAGTGAGACATGCTGGATGCTGCACTACATGTATATGACAGTGGTGAGTGCCGAGAGAGTGAGACATGCTGAATGCTGCACTATATGACAGTGGTGAGTGCCGAGAGAGTGAGACATGCTGAATGCTGCACTATATGACAGTGGTGAGTGCTGAGAGAGAGAGACATGCTGGATGCTGCACTATATGACAGTGGTGAGTGCTGAGAGAGTGAGACATGCTGGATGCTGCACTATATGACAGTGGTTGAGTGCTGAGAGAGTGAGACATGCTGAATGCTGAGAGTGGTACTCACCACTCTTATTTGTTTTACTTCAGTAGCAATACCATATAACATACAAATACTCTGATACAAGAAAAACATCTGTATTCTAAACTTTATACCAGAGTAAAAGTACAACGTTTTGGAATCAAAATATACTTACAATACCAAAGTAAAAGTACTCAAATTATGAATAATGGCAGATCTACAAGCTCACAACCTGTCACAATGTAATGTGTTGGGAGCTTGTAGATCGCCTATTTTTGAATTGTTGACTTATGGAATAGGGTTTGGAAATATTAATCTAAATCTACAAAGTAACTAGTAACTAAAGCTGTCAAATGTCTTCAGATCACATGGGTGGGTCTGGTGATCCCAATGTCAGCTCTCATCAGGCAGCACAGAGTGTACTGACTGTATAAAATTAATATAATTGGAAATGGTCTGGTCTGACCCTGATAATAATCTAGTTTTCACAGCCTCTGGCAATCTTTTCAAACTGCAATTATTCCCAGCTTCCCACGCATCCTGGAAAACCTTGATGTGGTGTGTTTTCATTTTTTATATGCCATATTCCAGTCATGGAAACATCATGGAAACACTGCAGTATTATCAATGATATGTTATCTGTATAGTGTAGGTGTAGGTGGAAAATGATCTATGGAAGTGAGTACCCGGATGTAGAAGTGGTCTATTACTGTTGTATTTAATTCACACTTATTGTTTGAATACGGTCTGTGTTTCTGTGTGTTCCTCAGGATGACTTGCTTTCCCTGAAAGTGGGGAGTGTCCTGCATCACCTCAGTATCAAACGAGCTATCCAGGTGCTGCGACTCAACACCTTTGAACCCAACTGTTTACGCCGCAGACCCTCTGATGAGGTGGGTTTACTGCAATAACACAAAACTGCAGAACAATTTGCAAATACTTGCACCTCAACATTTCTTCAGCAAAAGAGCCACAATGCTGAAGAATGGAAGTTATTTAAATTTATGTTACACAACTATGTGTCCAGAATTATGACTGCATTTCATATTTCATTTGTCAAAGTTACTAATCATCCCTCATATCTCTTTCCCTTATACTCTCACTTGACCTCTATCCTCTCTCGGTTCTCACAGAATACATACTACAAAATGTGCATGTTTCCACCTGTAAACCTGTAATGTGACAAATAAAGCTGCTTCTGATCCTTCTATGTTCTGTGGCTCCAGAACAACATCTCTCCAGCTGAGGTCTCCCAGTGGACCAACCACAGAGTGATGGAATGGCTGCGGTCTGTTGACCTGGCAGAGTACGCCCCCAATCTGAGAGGCAGTGGCGTGCATGGAGGCCTCATGGTAAGAGAACCAGATCTCACTAGGTTCTCACACCTCAGAAACCAGCTAGAGTCCGCTAAAGCAGGGGTTCTCAAACTTGACCCCATTTTTGGGGGCAATCCCACACTTTATTTATAGCGCAGTTTCAAATTGCACACATTTGTAAACTGAATCATATTTTGCCAAAATATATTGCCAGAACCAACAGATTTTCTTAATCCAGCTCTTCATTTTATCTTTGGCCACTGACCATGTGTGACCATGTGTTTTTATCCATCGTGGCATCGCGGCTCGTTAATGTTACATTACGATCCGTACATTTTGTATTGAGTTGTGCTTGTTTGTTGACTCAAATGCCGATTCGGGGGCTTATTGTGTTTGCTAGCACATACGCTACAACAGCTACAATTTCAGTGACCCCTCCAGCGCCAACTTACCAGCGTTCATTTAACTCTGAGAGGGTACAAATGGAACCAAATGTATATATCCTCTTGCTCCCAGCGTTACAAAAACCCTTTTAAGCCCCCAGTATTCATGGCTGCTATTTAACTATTGATATTGTTTATGAACAGCTAAATCACTTCTGTGTGCTTCTGCAAGGGCGTGTGTGTGTGTGTGTGTGTGTGTGTGTGTGTGTGTGTGTGTGTGTGTGTGTGTGTGTGTGTGTGTGTGTGTGTGTGTGTGTGTGTGTGTGTGTGTGTGTGTGTGTGTGTGTGTGTTGTCTTTCCTGTGTTGCTGCTGGTTTTTGGTCAGTTGGAGCTGTATGTGTGTATGAGGAGTCAAGTGGCCGCCTTTGACGTCCTCTTCACGCTGGCCTTCCTGCGACCCCACTTTGGGTCACTAACCCCTATGCTAAAGCCTCATAACTCCTACCCTCCCCTAGGTCCTGGAGCCCCGCTTTAACGTGGAGACTATGGCCCTGTTGCTGAACATCCCTTCCAACAAGACCCTGCTGCGTCGCCACCTCGCCACCCACTTCAACCTGCTGGTGGGCCCAGATTCACAGCAGCTCAAACAGGAATGCCTGGAGAACCCAGACTACATGATTCTCACCGCAACCGCTAAGGTCAAGGTAGGTCGTAAGTTATGCATTTAGTGGATCTTTTCCAATTCAAATGATAACCCAGAACATTCCATAACCTAACCTGTTTATGTTTTTTTTACATACGTAATAAATAAAAATGTTTTGTCCATCAGCTATTTTTGCTGTTTTATAAGCATTAACGGGATATTTCACTTTCAAATGAAATAAATATAATAATATATATAAAAATAATAAATGAAAAAAGCAATGGAAATACCACGGCCCCTCACGCATATTGAACCCCCCTGTCGCAAAATACGTGAGGCGGTCTTGATGTTGTTCAAACGTTTTGAACGTTTCATTTCTGAGTTCTGGGTTCCCAGAACTCTGACTTATTCCTGAGCAGGTCCCAATTTTTGTTCTGAGATCCTTATGTGAAACGGAGCTGTAGCATATGGAAACAAATCCTAAACCTGTGAAATATGTTACATGTCACAGGACAGTTTTCTTAGTTCTTATAGTGGAAAAGAGCCATAAGACACACTACTCTTGAACACAGTACTGTGTTAGCACTTGTCTTGCACTACAGTAAATAACACATGTTTCCTTAACCAGCCAAGGAAAATGACGTTTGGGAGCTTTGGAAGTCTGAGGAAGAAGAAGCAGGAAGAGAATGAGGAATACGTTTGTCCCATGGATGTGGAGATGCCAAAGGGACGTGGCTTTCAGAAGGGCTTTGTGGAGTTACAGATCTATGAGGATGACCTTGACAGACTAGAGCAGGTAGGAAGGTCAAACATCCTCAACATAGTCAGGCTCGAGGCATTGCTACACTACAGTTTACAACATGTGTACAGAGAACAGAATTTGTTTTGTTTTATATTAAGCTTATAATCAATTTAATCAATTAACGAAATAAATGAGAAGTTGTATATATCCGGTGTATAGGCTACTGTATGAGAGAGATATAGATAATTGATAGAATAATCACTATGGAAATATTCAGTAGTTCTATCCCTATTGATGTTGGAGCTGTGTGTCTTTTTGCAGATGGAGGACTCGGAGGGAACTGTGCGGCAGATTGGAGCTTTTTCAGAAGGCATCCAAAACCTAACGGTAAGACTCTGTGTCAAGAACTCAAGTTACCACAACATGCAGCACATGGCGCCTCTGTCAGAATTGTTACACAGGACTAACTTTTTTGCTGAGCCTGGGAGTCGATGGGCACTTGTTTTACAGGTTAGGGTTAAGGTTAGGTTTAGGCATAGTTTTTGTGAGGTTATATAACTCCTCCTCCCTACTAGTAGTAGCCGGCACTGTAAAACAAGCATCCCATCAGCGCCCATCGAAATCCAGGCTCAGCAATAGAGGGAGTCCCATTGTTACACAGACTGATAAGTATGTAATTCATATATTCCCCGCCCCCTTTGTATCATCGTTAACAGAGCATGCTGAAAGACGATGAGTTCTTCAAAGAGATCTCAAATTCCCCCAACCCCAGTGTGACAGATGAAGATTCCAACGCGTGAGGCTGCATGCCACCATAATGCCGTGTGACCCTAATGCTGCTGTGAATGAAAGTCTGTGCCCAGCCTCTCCACAAGCACACACACATCTCTCCCATCAAATGTACAATAAAAGTACACCTTCTGAATGCTTTTTACTAGTGTTACATTACATTCTAAGATGAGCCAAAAGTGTTACCAAGTTTCTCTCTCCTTTAAACCATGGTTTGTTTTGTGTAAACCTACGACCCAGTACCGACTGTTACTGTTACTCTTGATGTGTCACTCCATTTCACCACTGTTTGCCTGCCAGCTGGTTACTGGAGACATTGTTATGTTAGTTGTTCATATACTTTTTTCTTTTTCTGGTTTTAAGTGATACATCATCAAGCATAAAAAACATTATCTAGGTGATGCAAATAAAGAAATAATATATCTTTATAACTATATGTAACTATTGGAAGTCAGAGAATTTATTCAAATGTGTAATGTGCTGTGCAGATTATTTTTAAGAACTGACTGTAAAGTAAAGTAACTCAAACAGCTGCTATGATTTCTGCAGAACTTATGTAAGCCCCTCTGATGTAAAATGTATTTTTTATTTGATTGTGTCCTCGGCTCTCCCACCGTCTTGATCATATTACAGTTCTGAACAACCCATTAACTTTGCATGCATTTGCACCAATACCTCCATACAAAGGATAATGAATATGATTCATTAAGTGTCATTGCATGATATTGAAATGCATACTGTTAACAGATGAAAGGAACTTGTCAGTTATTTTATATTTTATACTGCAAATTGATTTAATATGGAATCCTGGTGACTCACACATGACATTGATATTTGTGGAATGGTGTTGCAACATATTCAGAGAGAAGTGAAATGATGCGAGGTTGCAGTCAGAGTAACGATGCTGTTGAGACAAATTTATACTTTGATTAAAAATGATATATTTTCACCTGAAAATATTTCTGTTGACACCGTTAACAACAGAAAGAAGTCTGTCGATACTTGAAAGTTGGAAATGCATCATTTGATTCTCGTCAGTGACATGTTGCACGACACTCTCCAAAGTATACATTTGCTTCTAGGCAGCCCTTGACCGCAGCAGGGAATAACATTTTATACTGTGTACTTTTTCATTTATCAATTTCTAAGGTCATTAAAGTTATTTAAAGAGGATTGGCTACTTGTCTCAATTTGCACAAGGTATCTTCCCTGACATTGTTCTTTAATAGCTATAAAATGGGACCTCTGGTTTCTCAATTCGAGCTAGGTCTTTAATTTCTTGTATAATACTAGTCATCCACTATGTCAGATCTGTGTTATTTATATCTGGTGAGATCAGGTAATCAGCACCAGATGTGCAATATGGTTGCCAGTGGCAGATGATGCATTACTTCACTCTGCAATATTACAGATGAATGTGTTGGATTGGCAGTTTGGCACCATTCAAGGAACTCCACATTTTTTAATAATTAGGCTATTCATATTCGTTGTCTGGACCACAGACACTGAACAACAAAGTATTTTCCTGTGTTTGTTTTTGTTAAGAATGCACAGAGTGTAGAAATTGTAGTCCGTCATGACTAATGCAGCTTTGAATATTAGCTTTTTTTGTTCTCATAATAAACTGATAGCCGCCCTAAATCAAAAGCCAATTGAACAAATTCACAATCAGAAAAAGAGATTCTGAACAGCAGATATAGGTCTAAAACTTAATACCCCAAACAAGTTTATCAATATCTTCCAATCTGCTCCTGTGTACTGCACAGCACACAGTAGGCCTACTCTGCCATCTTTGTTGTTTTTTACAAGGAAGATGGTCAGATGACAATACTCTTCAGTCTTCACCAAAGGAGTAAAGTGGAGGAACTGAATAAATGCTGCTCCCTAGTGGAGAAAGATACTATTCCATGAAAGGGCCTTCCCTGCCTAGAGTAGTATCTGGCCCTGCCTAGATAACCCCGCGTCACCAGGCTTTCCACCTCGAGAGGAACCCGAACAGAAAATGTGTGCGCTGATCGCGCGCCAACAGGCTATTGTGCAATGTGCTGCCTGAGCGTCAGTGGGTCTACTACAGAGTACAGAGTTCAGTGATCGCTACAGTAGGCTGCGATATCAGACGTAGCCTAGGGCGGGCTACAGTTACTGCGATTAGACGTCGGTCCTGAATTTGGAAAAGTGGAACGTTTGCAAAACGTGTCATGGCTGCAATGACAAGGTGCGTCTTCGACATAGGATAGATAGCTAAATAACCTAACTGATACTGTTGGTGTTTTAACTTTGTGTTTCCTGTATCATGTGTTGTTTGTTTAATGTGTATTTATTGTTAGAAAAGAATGCGAATAAGGGCAGGGCAGACTTGGGAGTATTGTATTTTTTTTTAATCGTCTCTCTCTCATCCACAGTCTCGTCCACAGTTAACAGTTTTGAGAATTACAGTTGTGCTTGAAATACACTGTATTGTAAATCTCCAATCTGTTGATAAATACTTAAATCAATCCCCCTCTCTCTCTCTCTCTCTCTCTCTCTCTCTCTCTCTCTCTCTCTCTCCTCTACTTAAAAAACTTTAAGTTAAAAACACTTTAAACTTTGATTACATTTTTTTTAATGTGTGTGTTTAAAGGTTCTGCTGTTTCCTTGCCTGGCTTACAGTGTTTTACACTGAACTGGATGCCGCCAGGTAGGTTTTTATCCCCAGCCTTATGCCATTCTTGTATTTTGATTTTCAACAAGGATTTATTTTAATTGGTAGGCTACTCTTCCTTTCTCTATGCAATTTTCTAGACCAGCATTAAACCAGGAACTGTCCAATATTTTCAATGAGCTATGGAGGATGGATGTCAATCGACTGACGCCTGGGACAGACTACACTATCAGTGTGCAGGTACATGTACCGTCCTTTAGCCTACCGTTTATTTTTAAAACAAGATTTTTAAAGTTCTGTTTCAGTCAAATAATTGGCTATATTTGGACTGCAGGGTAAAGCTGGCTTTATAAACCAAGGCAGCCATAATGCACGGGACCATGCCTCACAACCTCTGTTTTCCAATGTTAATGAAAACAAACTGGCCACCATAACCACTTATTCCCGTGAGTATTCTTATTACTATTTTGTTGTTATTGTTATGGATGGTTATTGTTGTTTTTTTCAATCATGGCACTATTCACTCTACTATGCCTCTACTAAGTTTGAATGATCCTACAGTACGTAAGGATAAATGAGTGTATGTTTTTTCTACTTAGGTTTCATGAAGCTGTTGGATAACTATGAAAGATCCACAGGCGTGGCAGAGCAAGTTACAACAGATGAGGTGACAGAGAACAACCTTTTCCTGGATACTGTCTTAGAGACAGCGGTCATGAAGGTAAATTTGGCATACTGTATGTTTTTTTAATCACTAACAAGATACACAAGCTCACGAGAACCTTGCTAAAGTAGGCCTACAGTTTGTCCTTGCAAATAGAGGTTATTATTGATGACTACAGAGAAATGTCTAGGCTATTATAAATTTAAATGGTGAATGAGACTAATTTGTACCATGAAACATAAAGCGTACACACATTTCAATAAACTATGTACAGCTTGTACTTTTTTGTACAAATAGACACACTTTGGAGAGCATAGGCCATTATGGCCCAATCCCAATTGCCTCCCTCAATCCCTGAGCCCTGAACCCTCATTGACTTTAGTGACGTCAGCTGTAAGTGCTTGAGGGTGAGAGGTTGCAAGGGCTCCAAATTGTTGTGAAAGGAATGGGACAGCACTTTGAAGATGAGTCCGCCATTACTTTGCATCACTTTATAAAAACTGTCCTTATTCACAGTCAGTGCCTACATGACATGTCTATCATGTCTATTTTAGTATTTAAACTGATCGTTTTATTATTAGTTAGTTTCATAAATACACTTTCCTGTGTAATATTACCGGGTTGTAATATTCATATATAATAATATTCATTATACATTGCATTTCCATATTCTTTTACTTTGCTCATTAGTCATTTGTCATCATATTTCCCTTATTATTATTATTATTGTTATTAAATATATAGCCTATCCTTCCATTCCGTCTCCCTTTGAGAACAGTGAGAAAGCACTATTGTGTTTGTTGACATTCTAACCGCGATACATAACTAATTTGCATACTTAAATGATTGACGTTCGGAGGATCCCCCTCATTCGCCTGGTAACGCTATGAACTGTGGGTAATTTCTTTGCCAAAGTCAGCTAAAGTCAGCATCGATGCTGACTTTGGCAAAGGGCACATAAAGGGGCGGGGCTGAGCCCTCACTGATTTACCGATTTCAAATGGGACATCCCTCAAGCCCTCGCAGACTTCACATGAACGCGCAGCTAAATCAGTGAGGGCTCATTGAGTCAGCAAGGGAGTGGATTGGGATTGGGCCTATGAACTTCCTCCAGCTGGGTGTTGGGCGAAGTTCTCTGTTTCCTTCCAAGATAGCCTATTCCCTTTTCTCTGAGTTCCGCCTCGACAGACCTTTTTCCAGGGTCTTCCTGGTTTCCCTTTGGTTCCAGTTAGGCCTGCCTGGTTGTGTCCAGGAGGCAGGGTGGTTTCATCAGGGTGTGTCACAAATACACATAAGTGTACAGATAATATTACACAATTGTAAATAATATTGAATTGTGAGGCAGTTGGCTTATGTAAAGCCAAGGTAAAGCGAAGCACCCATCCACCTCCGCAGAGGTGGCTGGTCACTCCATGTGTATTGGATGCAAGGAGGCATGTGGTTGTCTGCATTATTACAATCTATGTCTGTCTCTAGACATCCTAACTGATAAGCCTCTGATTGGTCTACCGACACTGCTGCTACTACTGCTTGTAGAAGATGCATACAATTATTGTTTATGCTTGTTTATTTGATTGAACACGTACACCGTAATATGATTTGATTTGGGTGTGTTCTAAATTAAGTGTTTGTGTTGATTACCGTGTATTAATCTGTAATTTATTTGTATGTGTAAACTTGAAACATTATTGTACTGTAAAAAGGTCTCGTTTCCCTTGATCTTTATCCTTTTTAGTATAATAGTATTAGTTTACTATAATTAGATTAACTAGAGTGGTGCCCGTGGGGCCTCTACAGCGGTGTCCGTTGGGCACTTATCTACTTGGAACGATGCAAGTTGGAAATGCATGCCCGACACAGATATTATGTCGAATTTGAAGTCTGTGGGGCGAACAGTTCTCGAGTTACGTGGATTACACACAGACAGACATACAGAGACTTGGTGCATTTGTAGATAGATACACGATAATCAACACAAACACTTTTTTAGAACACATCCAAATCAAATCATATTGCGGCGTATGTGTTCAATCAATAATTCAACCTCACGTCAGACTATCGACCATAGCTATCCACCTCGGAGGAAAGTCTGGTAAGACGGGCAGCAGTGTCGGTAGCCCAATCAGAGGCGGGGCGTTACCATGTCTAGAGACGGACGTAGATTGTAATCATGCACACTACTAGTCCCTCCTACTAGACCACTACTGCATCAAAATAAATCAACAAACAAACTATACTATAAAAACTGGTCAAACATTGGTGAAATTGTCAAATAATATAAGAAAGACAATATTTATTTGTGGAACCAAGTCAATCCATCCATCCATCTTCAACCGCTTATCTGTAGTCGGGTCGTGGGGGCAACAGCTCCACCAGAGAGCTCCAGACTTCCCTCTCCAGAGCAACATTAGTAACTTCCTCCTGGGGTATCCCGAGACGTTCTAAGGCCAGTGAGTCGATGTGATTCCTCTTGGTCTGCCTGGGGGTGTCCTCCTAGTGGGACGTGCCTCGAGGACCTCCCTAGGTAGACGCCCGAAAGGCATCCTAACCAGATGCCCGAACCACCTAAGCTGGCTCCTTTCCAGGCGAAGAAGCAGCGACTCTACTCCGAGTCTCTCTTGTGCGACTGAATCTCTAAGGGAGATGCCAGCCACCCGTAGAAGAAAACACATTTCGGCCGCTTGTATTTGCGACCTTATTCTTTCGGTCATGGCCCACACTTCATGACCATAGGTGAGAGTAGGAATGAACATTGTTCGGTAGACGGAGAGCTTTGCCTTCTGGCTCAGATCTCTTTTCGTCACAATAGTGCGGTACAGCGACTGCAATACCGCCCCTGTTACTCCGAACTGCTGGAACCAAGTCAAACTAAATGTAATGACTCAACTCCTACAATTCCAAGTGCTGGTCAGGGTGGGGGGTCCTCAGTATATGATTATTCTTGGGTCGCGGCCTGAAAAAGTTGAGAACCACTGTAGTACATATGGGGAATCGGCTTCCCTGCTTCAATGACGAATTGTTTGACTACCTGTTTTTATTTTTAAGTTGAACTTGTTTAGCTGTTTTCCTTGTATAGCCAATGTCATTAAATGCGTACCGGTAAGCCAGTAATGTAATGTAGTATATAATAATATATTACACTCATCTGAAAATCCATTGTGAATTTGTGACATTGACACTTGTAATTTGTATTTTCTCTAAATTGAGGTCAGTGATGCATTGAAGTGTTGTTTTGTTTTCACAGCGTGCACACCAGTACCTGGTGAGCAAGGGCCAGTCCAGCTCTGACTTGAGGCAGTTTAGAAGTCAGCTGTACTTAATCTGGTTTCACCTCTACCGCAGAGAAAGAAATGGAGTGTAAGACAAGACTTATACATTGTTATTACTAGCCACTTTTAAACTGGCTCCCCTATCTTGGGCATGTTTTCAAACTTAAAAATAGCTAAAATAGTTAATAATCTGTTGTATAATGAAGTATCCAGGGCTTAAGTGGTTAGAAGTCCCTCACACAAATCAAATCACACCGTCAAATTAAACAGACACCGATCAATGAATCAATGCAATCAAAGTAGATTATTTGAATGTTCTGCCATACAAGTTTATTAAGAGATTTGTGAATTCTCATTGTATTCTCCAGTATGGATTCCTCTGGATTCGAGCATGTCTTCGTGGGCGAGACCAAATCTGGGAATGAGGTCTTTGGTTTCCACAACTGGGTCCAGTTCTACCTGCAGGAAAAGAACAGACATTTGGACTACAAAGGCTACAAAGCCAGGGAACAGGACATAGTAAGTACAGTAGATCTTCATCTTGCAGCAAACCTCTACAGTAATGTACAGTATGGTTTTGAATTCAAACATTCTTTGTACTCTATTCTGTAATACTGTTTCTACGCACGCACACACGCACACACACACACACACACTCTTTCTGATTGTCAGATCATGTAGACTATATTCAACACAATATTTAATGTATTTAGATTATTAGTAGTGGTAGTAGTAGTATTTTCATTCCAAGATTCTGACATGTTTCTTCCTCCTCAGCCTGATCAAGATGACCATGTCCTGAATCTCCAGTTCAGCTGGTATGGTCTGGTGAAGCCTGTGGGTAGTGCCTTCATTGGATCCAGCCCAGAGTTTGAGATGGCCCTGTACACCATTGTATTCCTCATCAATACAGAGAGAAGCACCCATGTGATGGTGAACATCGATCAATGTCAGATAGAGTTAGTGGTCATCAGGCATGGACGATCCCTTAGCACAGCTTACCCAAAACTCCTTAGCAGCAACAGCAGACATTTCAGTTCTCAGGGGTGAGTGATGAAGCAAACGGATTGGTAGGCTTATTTAGATAATGTTCCACTGACTTTGTTTTGTATTGCAAATATGCGGGTACATGCACGTGACATCATCATCATACACAGAAGTTATGCAGGAACGCCTACTGAGTGGCAAAAAACTACCTTTTGACCTTAATTGACAGCCCTTGCATCCAAATATCTGATTGCATTAAACTACTCACTTTGCCACTTGATTTGCCACTCACTTTATGCATGCGCATACCCTCTATACATGTCAATAAATTGACTTTGGATCACTTATGAACATTAGTATTATATAAGCGTTTTTAGCATGCATATATCCTTTTTTTTTTACAATGACAAAATAGCTGTTGTTTTTAGAGAACATATTTTGGTCTTTTTATACAATGCTGTCTTACAATAACAAATAAAAAATACATGTAAAGCATTCTAATTACTGATCAAGAGAAATTATTGTTTCATATCTAATCATATTCACAAATACGTAAGGTACGGTAAGTGCTATTCTTTGGTTAAAACAAAAGGTGTTTTGTTAAAAGGTTAAAGCACTATATTCTCGTACTAATCATGCAATGACTATACTATAGTTAGTATAGTGTTTGTTTAGTAACAGGGGTTGCCATGTCTCGCCAGCTCTTTGATAAACTTCAGCTTAAGGACTTTTAATACCCAATAAAGTAAAGAAAGAAAAGAAAAAGAAAGACCATTACTGCATCAAAAGTAATCAAAAGCCTTGCCAGCATTTTACCAATTTATGTAATGAGAAGAAAGGGGTCCCGCACACTGTCTTCACTTATAGATCAGTAGTTTTATTCAGATGACAACGTTTCGGTCTAAACGACCTTCATCTGGTAACTGCAGGACCATTTTCTTCTCATGATTCGCATTTGGTTGCCAGCTCCGACGCACCTGTCCTAGTATGTGTGCACAAGGCCTTTTCGCTACCAATTTATGTAATGACAAATAAATTAGGATTTTGAATATGTTTGTGCCTACTGTATTGTATCTATCTATACATTCACTGCTCATAAACATTGACCTATTCTGTAACTCATTTACAAAACCGCATATAATATTAATAAAAAAAATAGAAAAAGAAATCGCTGCAAGCAGCGATAAGGCAGGACCAAGCAGTTTGAGAGTTAAGACCATACCTATATTGTATTACAATATTCATCTACTTTAGATAGTTAGAAACCATGTCAGAACCAGAGTGGTCAGAACATACCCAAAGGGATTTTGTTTTCAAAGACAGATCATTCAATCATGACATATGCTATGCATAAGATATAAATATGATGTCTTTATGTTATGGGACTGGGAGTATGACAGGCACATCATGTCTATACAAATGTGCAAACTATAGAACATTTATAATCTAAAGTAGGGGCGAATTATTCTTATAACTGTCAGTGCTAATCTGAATGTGTACAATACTGTGGAGAATATTGAATATACTATGCTAGCCTGTTATTAGCATTTCATTGTCCTTCATTATAGGAATCACTTATTGCAAAATTGATGCAAATTACCAACTACATGAACTATTGAGGACGCTCATGCTATATTAAATTGCCCTTGAAATACCACAAAGTGGAATTTATGGAACCCTTCTATATTGTTGCGTACACGTCACGGACCACACGGACTTTTAATATTGTAACACCAGAAGGTACGCATGTTGCAGCTACTTCCGGTGCCTGTATAAACAGGCAAAAATTAGATATATGTCTATGGGCAAAATGCTCAATTATTTTCTTATTTGTACTACAGTACTGATTACTGAATAGCAGAACCAGTCATGGAAATGCTTGGTGACGAGTTTGGGGACATGAGCGCCCAGCAACTCGCAGCTCCTGTCAACACAGTTGAGGTAAATTTAAGACAGAATATAAAGCAGAATGTCAACACGCTACTGCTGAGTGCTGACTGACCGAGTGACACGGCGTGGTGCTGGCGATGCAGTGTGATACAAATAAGTGAAAGAAGTGTGAAATGTTATTATCAGCTCAGTGTTTCTATACATATAATTGCTTTTCTAGAGAGCTGCATTTGGACACTGGCAAGCAAACACACCAAAAGAGCCCCGATTTGGCACATATCAAAAACAATATGATTATGATACTGCAGTATCTTGTAAATATCAAACTTGTTTTGTCGTAACAACTCATGCAGTTTTGTCATTTTAAACCCCAAATAAACTCAAAGTGATATCCAATTCCTGATTTCAAGAAAATCATCCAGACCAAAGTTTATTGCGTACTTCATTAGTCAGAAATGTATACAGCTCGAGGTACAGTCAGACATATTAAGGCTAAAATAACACAAAAAGTCCTGGGGACTTTCTTTTCCAATGTGGTCCTATGTTATAACATGTAAACCATATCTTTGTATGCCTTTCTTTTGGACAGGAAAAATGGAAACTGTTGCCCGCATTCTTGAAGGTAACTTGACTTGGAAACATCTGCTTCACATACATCAAGGTTAATTTATAAATGTTCATGTCACACAGTTTTACCCACACAAATCTTTGTGTTTTTGTCAGGTGAAAGGATTGGTAAAGCAACACATTGACTCGTTCAACTACTTCATCAATGTGGAGGTAACTAGGATTATATTGTGAATACGTCTTAAAGCAGGACCAATTGTGTCTTCATGTAAAGGCAAATTTTCTCCTCTGTAGATAAAGAAGATCATGAAGGCAAATGAAAAGATCACAAGTGATGCAGATCCAATGTGGTACCTCAAGTAAGTGCAAGTGCTTACTCCCACAACTCTTCACACAAACAGAACCTTTATTTTCTTTAACCAACTGAATGACTTTCTTTGCAGATACCTTAACATCTATGTTGGCATGCCTGACGTTGAGGAGAGCTTTAATGTGACCAGACCTGTCTCTCCTCATGAGGTAGACTAAGGTTCTTTGTGTTGGCTTCATTTTCACCTGGGCTCAGCTTTGATTGGCTAATCAGAAAAATGTGACAAATTATCTTAACCCGTGAACCATTCCGAGGCCAAACAGTCACCGGAATTCGGAAATAGCAGATATTTGGTGTAGCAGGAACAACTGATCTAGTATTGGACGACTCCTGTCAAGTGTATAGGGTTTAAGTGGTTAAATACAATAATACATGTTTAATTTATTCATAGTTTTTAACTATTCATTTTTTTTAATGATATATTTGGGCTTTTCTGCCTTTATTGGATAGTATTAGTGAAGAGTGACAGGAAACATGGAAAGAGAGAGAGGGTTTGACACGTAGCAATGGCCACCAGGCTCGAGATTTGAACCCTCGACTCACGTACCACATATTAGAGTTTATGGCCCTCATGTTTTCACTCCTAAAATGTATAAAACTAATAATACATGTGAAATGTCATATGAAATTGGTAGGATATTTCCAAGTGTGCAAGCAATTAAAATCGCGCAATTAAAAACAATGTTGCAAGTTAGATGCTTAAGCCATTTAAACAGTGTTTTGCATGAGCGCATACCGGTAGTATTAAATTAATAAAGACTTTTGCCACAGACGAAAAACAGTCTACTATCCATAATGTATAAATGATAGATAAGGGTTCAGGACAACGAGGCCTTTTCGTGGAGGGGTCAGAATGAAATTTGGACTTAGACTGTTTTTCAACATACAGTGACAGTTGCTTGCAAGTATGTGTGTGCGTGCGTGCGTGCGTGCGTGCGTGCGTGCGTGTGTGGACATGACAGCCAGACAAGCGAGGCGAGAGGGAAACAGTGTAGGGTAGGCCTACAGCTATTATTTAATTCATGCAGGTGTTCGTTCTTTATTTATTTAAGATACAACACACCAGTTGGGCTTGCAAGTGGCGTGCGTGTGTGTGTGTGCGTGCGTCTGTGTGTGTGTGTGTATGAGAGAGGGGGGGTGAGGCGGGCAGCAAGGCAAGCGAGGGAAACTTTTTCTATTGGCTTTTTCCATCATGTAACCATGGTTTCCATACGTTGTATGGTCGTATTGCAGTTGTTCATGTCGCAAAAACGAGGGCGAGGCATGATTTCATATGGCGTGCCAGATTGATTTCAGCCGTCACATTTATCACTGCTAGGAATGAAATTAAGGAAGGATCAGCTGTTTGTGATCACTTTATAAATGCCGTGGCGACGTGAGTGTACTACAAAACCTACACTCGAATTTGGGGCAGATTTTACACTCGATTGATAAATGAGGGCCTATATGTGCTATGCCCCTTAATCACTAGGCCGCCTGCACCGCTACAAGAGACCTTTCTAATATTTACAACTGTAATGTACTGTATATGTGCCTATTGTTTCCTCCAGTGCCGTCTTAGAGATATGACGTACTCTGCACCTATCACAGTGGACATAGAGTACACTCGAGGCAGTCAGAGAATCATCCGTAATGCCCTCCCCATCGGAAGGTATTACAACCTCCTAATATACATTTGTCCTACAATTTGAGATGTTTGTTTGAGAAAACATCATTCATCTTACATGAACTCTCTCTCTCTGCAACACCTGGCCCCTACCTACATCCAATAGAAGTTAACATCCCTACAATTCTCAATTTTTATATTGTCTTAGTTTTATACACGTCCACTGCTATAATATTATGTGTAATTCACTATGAAATTACATATATTATTTTACATATATTAACTCTTGTTTTATTGTAATATTGTACTAAAAGCAATACTACTCGACTCAAAAGTGTTTTCACATTATTTTATTTAAACATTATTATATTTTATCCAGGATGCCAATCATGCTGCGCAGCTCCAACTGTGTCCTGACAGGAAAGACTCCCATGGAGTTTGCTAAACTCAATGAATGTCCTCTTGATCCAGGTATAGAAACTATTTTATTTACATAAAACATTTGGCGTGTTGTAAGAATGTTCCCACCATTCAACCTCAACTTGGCACCCCTATTTTGGTTATATTATTTTGTCACGACATTTTCTCAAAACTTCAAAAATAGCAGATCTACAAGTTCACAACAATCTACCATAAAAAGATTTCAAGTTAGATTTCCTCATTTGTATGTAAGCTGCCTTCTTGGCTAGGGTGACTGGGAAAAGACATGGAAAATCTCAATGTGGTATTACCGTTGTTAACTAAAAAGGATCAATAAATTAAAATAAATAACGTGCTGCAAGACGACTTGTTGTGAGCTTGTAGATGTGCTATATTCTCTATAATTCGTCATATGACAAAGTATAATAGGACCTAAGTTGTTAAGTGTATAATTTGTATTGTGCTGTCCTATCTTTACTTAACAGGGGGCTATTTCATTGTGAAGGGACAGGAAAAGGTCATTCTGATCCAAGAACAGCTGTCCAAGAATCGTATCATTGTAGAGCAGGACAGGAAGGGTGCAGTGGGAGCCTCTGTCACCAGGTACTGTTACATGAGCTATTCTGATGGCAGATTCACACTGAGTCTGTTTGATTCAAACTGTTCCCGAATACGATTGCCTGGTCCCCGGACTCCCCGCTGGCCATGATTCACATTGGCCTTGATTCTTCCGCACCCGAGTACACTTCATTCAATCGTATTCAATGCTTTCACATTGCATCAATCCGTATCCGAGTACACTTCAATCGGTCCCGAGACCACCTCCATGCTGTCCCGGGAATGTTTGGGTGATCTGCTTTGGGGAACGGTACGCAGCATTCACACTACCACAACATCTGCCAAGTGGACCCGATTGCCCATCTGGGACCATAGTGTGAATCTGCCCTGAAACACAGTACAGTACAGTTGTAACTCAAGTCCATTTCTCTAAGAATATAGTATTTTTGTTGTTAATGCACTATATTCTGTTAGTATTCATTGCTATAGAGCACCGAAGTCCTGACGTCACTTTCAGTAGAGGGCACCAACACACAGGTTTATAGGTTTTTTATTTGTATTGAAATCTCCATAGGGCGATTTTATGTCGCTTCATATAAGAACTGTGTTTGAAAAATAAACCGATCACCCCGGCCTTTTCACTCATATGGATATGAAGCATCGACTGAAGGTGGAAATGTACAAATATACCCAAAGAGTAACAAAATAAGCGTTAGAAACGAGCCAAACAACCCAGAGACTACATTTCCGGGTAGGCTGCTTCTGCCCGCAGCCCGTCGCACAACAGAAACTGAACGTTAATTACGTTTATTTTTATTTTATTGATATATATATAATGTATCGTGGTTAGTACGAGTCGAGTCACCACCTGCTGAGCTTACGTCAACGAGGAATCTCAGGAACGCAATATGTTGACAGCTGGGCGTGACGTATATGCTCAGCGACATTGCATTCATATGTAGTTTCAAGGCTTTTGCGGTCACATTAATTCCATTTTCTCTAGAAACTGGCTGTATCAAATATGAATGGACATCATTAACGACGCACAGCCACTCCCCTGACAGAAACGCCGGGCTTGGTCGGTTTATTTTTCAAACACAGTTCTTATATGAAGCGACATAAAATCGCCCTATGGAGATTTCAATACAAATAAAAAACCTATAAACCTGTGTGTTGGTGCCCTCTACTGAAAGTGACGTCAGGACTTCGGTGCTCTATAGAGTGATTGTTCAGTAACAGGGGTCTCTCCAGCTCTTTTATAAACAGAAAATACATTTTTATGTGGGTTGGAAAATTTCAGACAGTCAGAAGAGAGTACCCATTTATCAGCTTCAACTTTATATTGTTCCACTTCCAATTTTGTCCACTCATTTATTTGTGTCACTTCCAATTTCACTTGTTTAATCTGTATCCTGTCTGAGTTCTCTATCCTAGTTGGATACAATTGCTATCCCAACCTGAAAATACATATTCTGTTTAATAAAGAGCTGGAGAGACATGGAGACTCCTTTTACTGAACAAACGCACTGTCCCATTGTTATACCTTTCAATCCAGGAGCTACCTCTGTGTCTCATTAGTTGTTGCTATACATATAGCAACATACTTACTATACATATAGCAACATACTTACTATACATATAGCAACATACTTACTATACATATAGCAACATACTTAAAAAATAAATGAAGCTGTAGTCGGAACATGTGATGGAACTCTCCTATTTGTTGTGTTAAGTCATTCTCAACTCTCCTATTTGTTGTGTTAAGTCATTCTCAACTCTCCTAATGTCTTAAAGCTGTTAATTATCAGAAGCTCAGTGGTTGTTGCACTGACTTTGTCATCTCATTCCAGCTCCACTCATGAGAAGAAGAGTAGGACTAACATCGTTGTGAAGCAGGGTCGCTTCTACCTGAGACACAACACCCTGTCCGAGGATGCTCCCATCGCTATTATATTCAAGGTAAGAGACATCTTTGTCTCCACCAGGCCGAAGGCATGGGGAGAGAGTATGTTTTGCACTCCGTCCGTCCGTCTGTGAACAGATAATCTCCGGCACCGTTAACCTGGTCGATGCCAAATTTTGCACACACACTCCCTGGATGCCAACGATGAACCTCTGCCCCAAAGTTTCCAGAACGGCCTGTTATAGCGCCACCGGCAGGAGGCCGACTTTTGAAAAACACATGATCTCATATTACTCCTCCAGAAATCCCGCAAATCATTACACACTATCTCTATAGTCTTGTGTTCAAGATGGATCTGTCAGATATTTCATATTCCATCCTAATTGGCTAACATTGGCTTTCAAAGTTTGCAGGATTGGCCCTTTTGAAACAAAGCCTCAAATCATGAACGCAGCGTGCAATTTACGTGAAATCTTTCACAGACTTTCCTACTTACTCCAGGACCTGCCTAAGATATCTATGCACTTCATTTAGCGGAGAATATCTCAACTGTTCTTGACTAATATGACTGCTGCGAAAAAGCTTGAATGATGCTCTTTCTATCTGTCCAAAAAATCCACCATAGACATGTTATGAGCTACTTTATGTCAAGAAATTCCTTGCAGGTGATTTTTTTCCTAAGTGTTGGAGTTTGGAAGCGCTCCTTTTCAGTAACGCAACATCCTGCTGCCTCCTGCATTATGTGCAAATTCAAAACAGGTGGTACGCAGGGCTGTTGAGTGATTATTCAATGAGCGCTTCCAAACTCCAAAATCACCTGCAAGGAATTTCTTGACATAAAGTAGCTCATAACATGTCTACCGTGGATCTTTATGAAACAAACACTTTGCAGATAGAAAGAGGATAATTAAAACCTTTCGTGCAGCTGCAATGTTGGTGAGTTTGACATAATTGAATACAATTAGACAGGACTTTGTCTGTTTGGATGTATGGGCGGTCATTGGCAAATTGTGGCTAGTTTCCACCCTGCCATTAACTTATGGAAAGATGACCGCCGTGTGCATATGGTCTATGGAGTATTCAAACATTAGTATTCTGAACATTTTGAGCATCTCAGAACATCTGTAGCTCCAACGGTTTAGAAGATAGAGGCATGTTTTAAGTGGCGGTTATTTCTAAAAGGGCGTGGTCATTTTTGGGTATTTTGCCCCGGATAAAGAATTTTTCACAGTTCCTAAGTTGTTCGCAGCGGTCATATTAGCCAAGAACAGTTGGGATATTCTCCGCTAAATGAAGTGCATACATATCTACCTGTGTATCATATCATACACATTTTTGGAACAAAATGCCTCAAATCATCCAATTGCCATCAATGGTGTAAGAACAAATGGCACCCTTTTCACATTGGCCTATTATAGCGCCACCAGGAGGCCACAACCTGACCTGGCCTGGTGGAGACCTGTGCCCCGAGGGCACTGTGCCCCGAGGGGCACTATTTCTAGTTCTCCATGATACTAGACAATGCATGCAGCAGTGTAGCCATGTGTCCAGTAGGGGGTGCTATAAGACTACATTATCCTATTGTATTACCTATTACTGCTACTCTTTTATTTATTTACTTACCATGTTGGGGGGGAATATTTCTCAAATACAGAAGTCTTACAGAAGAAAGAAAGGGGAAATGAAATACCAAATGATAAATTCAAGTATTATTTCTAATAATTATGATAATAATAGCAATAGTATAATAGAAATCGGTAGTTGTCTTTTTTCCCCATCTAAAGCCATGTATAGTCGGGGATTTCTTTCTCTGTCTCTGTCTCTTAATTAATTCTACGCAGTCACAGTTTTTTGTATTTTATATAAATTGTGTACTATACACCATGAAGGTATTGAGTCATAGATTTAATCATTTACGGAAAGTCGGTCAACAGTCAGTCACACAGTAAATTCCGTTGTGTCACCCTTATGAAAATGTCAATTATCCGACTGTTTTCATCAGCTCCCATTCTCCTGTGTGGGACTGCGTTGTCCAAACATGTCAGCAGTGTGTGTATGTTTCTGAGCTGAATTGGTCACCCGTGACCATCGGGCACATTTGCCTGCCTGTTTTGTTTGCCCTGCTCTCGTGTGTCTGGGGTGAGTTCCTCCTGGCTCTCCCCGTGGTCTGCACAGCTCCCGGGTCAGCCCTGGATGCTTTGTGGGACCGTCGCATCAGTTCCCACAGCCCCACATTTCCATAAGCAAATGTCAGACAACCTCCTAACCCCCCCCCCCCCCTACACACACACACACACACACACATACACTCACTCACTCACTCACTCACAGGTTTATATTACTATACTTGTCAGGACAGCAATTTTATAAACGCCATTGTAAATGCCATTGCCATAGACTTAGTTGCACACCGGTGTCGTACACCAGCAGATCTACAAGCTTAAAGCGTATCGCAGCACAACGTATTGTGAGCTTTTGATTTGTTATTTTTGGTGGGCACTTACGGTAACCAACCCTAACTTCTAAACCTAACTTCTGAATGCCTAATGCTAACCCCTAAATTGTTTCTTAATTGTTAGCCTAAGTCTAAAAACAGTTTGTGTAGTGAAAGTATCCTCACAATGTCTATTTCTCAAATTCTACTATATACTTGTGGTTACATTTGGCCCTCACGACTCACGAGTAAGTACATGTGTTTGTATACGACAACACAGAACAGCTGTTCTGTTCATGTCAGTGTGTCTCAATCTCTCTAATGTTAGAGTTGATGATTATGATGATAATATGAAATGAAGCTCATCTCTGGCTATAGCCTGTTGTACCTCTTCATCTAGTTCTCAGCACATCTTGTATGTATTGTACGCAGGGCATGGGCGTGGAGAGTGACCAAGAGATAGTGCAGATGATTGGCACAGAGGACCACGTCATGTCCAACTTCTCCCCTAGCCTGGAAGAATGCCAGAAGGCACAGATCTTCACCCAGACTCAGGTACTGTACCCTCAAGCTCCACACCTGCCCACTGTCATTGAACATTATTTTGTATTGGTGTAATCTTTACCAAACCACTTAACAACAATGGTCAGGCTTTCTTTGTTCCTTTGCCCACATGACTGCAGTTAACTACAGTAATCCTGGCGTCCCTATTTTTAGCAAATCTTCTAAAGCTTTTCAAAAATGTTAATTTGTTTTTACAAAATGTTCACTAATGCCTTTTATTGATAGATACAGTAGACTGACAGTAAACGCGTTCAGAGTCTTGCTCAGGGACTCTTCGTCACTAACTCTGGGGGAGCCCGGAATCGAACACGCAGCAAAGGTCGTCGGGATAGTCTAGAGAGTCGAACACACGACACGCTCTATGTGTGTCACAGTACGATTTGGAAAACCGTCGGATAGTAAAAGGTGCACTCTGTTTCACTGTCGGAGGCGCGCCTGAAGGTGACTTGAGCCACGTGAGGCACAGCCGACCAAGATAGAGCGAGCCAGTCGCCATGCAGAGTTTTGCGAAGTCACCTTCAGTCGACTCAGAATCGTAAATCATCGTTCCCCCGAGGCTCTGTACCTCAGAGACGCCCTTTCTTAGTTTGACGGGCACTCCTTTTCAATCGTAAATCGTACTGTAACATGTAAAGCTCATTTCTACATTTCTACAAAACATTTACCATAGCAACTTGATACTTCATCATAGAACAGATAGCAACTGAATACACTCGCAACGTGGAGTCGCAGTGTTTGCTATGAGCTTGTTGATTTGCTGTTTAATATATTTTCTTTTTTTATGTGGGAGGAAAAAGTTAAACATTTGTTTTGTATGAAAACAATGGACATTGTTTTTTTAACATTGTGGTCAGGTAAAGGATTTATTCACCATATTTAAATGTAGGACAAAGTGCAGGGTGGGTGGTCTCATAGAAAGTGTTGAGTCTGATTAACCTTTGACCTTGCCTCTAGTTCAGTCGTGCAGTCCTGTGTATCGTTGCCTCAGGTGTGTGTGTGTGGGTGTGGGTGTGGGTGGGCGTGGGCGTGTGGGTGGGTGGGTGTGTGGGTGTGCACACGTACACGCTTCTGTAGACTATAAAGGATGAAGCTTCCAAGGTCGCTGCCTTTGTAATTCATATGACCTTCCGCAACACTGATCCTACTTGCATTTATGTGCTGCTGTTCGCGAAGGCAAGGATAATGCTGTTCTCTTTAGAACAGCATTATCATGTAATGCAATCATGGCGTACATTTTTAAGGCCGTTGTCTTTAAAAGTTATCTAACAATGAACCAGTTTTGTTGCTATTTTATGTTTAATTTATATTGTTTGTTTCTGTATGATGGTGGCGCTCACCGAAAACTGACGATCTACAAGCTCAAAACACATCACGATATTGGGCTGGCTGATCTGCTATTTTTGGACAGCAACAGTAGGTGCGTTTCCATAAAGCCGTTTTTTTGCGCATTAAGGCTCTTGCGCAAAATCTCCTGGATGGAAACACATCAAAGTGCGAATAAGTCTCCATTTTTCGCAAAAACACTTTTTCGCTTGGAGGTTGCGGATTTAGGCTTTTTCGAAAAAATGGAAAAGCGCAAATAGTGTATGGAAACACTTGCGGAAAAGGTTTTTAATTAGAAAGCATTGAACTCGCATTATATCGCTTTTGAACAGTTGGAAAAAAAACGATGGGGAGGCAGTGGAGTGAACGGTGCATGGGAGAGTGGCTAGAGGGAGAGGGAGTGATGTTGTGGATACATATAAGGTCCCAATTTACTACTACCTGACCCGTCCGATTAATAATTGTGTAGTGTGTTCAAAGATCCCCAACCCGACCCCATATGAAGTCTGAATCCTCCCGAGTTGTTCGGGGCGCTCCGATGATTTTGATATCTGGATCGCTAGGCCTACTGTATGGATGCAAGACACACACACACACACACACACACACACACACACACACACACACACACACACACACGTGGTGTAGTAGACTAAACTTTTATATAACCTAGCTGCCTGGGTCCCTGCAGGCTATTCGATTTCGATCCATGCATATGCTTCATCTATTCTTATATATATTCATTGCATAAGATAAGCAACCTAAACGTGTAGGCTAAGTTATTTACAACTGTTTGCAGCTGCAATCAATACATTTACAGTATAAACGACCAGTATGCTCCAATCGAGTCCCGCGACATATAGGCTACATGTGCCCCGAATATATTAAGACAAGCATTACAGAACAAATCGTTCTTTGTACGTTCTTTGACTATAGGTGTCGTCAATACTGTGAAAGCAGCAGATGCCCGCTGGCTTGCTGTAGACTTGCTGACTGTCGGTCAGCCGCTGACCAGGGATCAGATTACAACGCAGTATATGGGGTCCCGTCCATTAAACTGAGAGCACGCACAAGCGCATCAAATCCCTAAATCAATGGCGTGAACATGGATTAGGACTACTTTACATGAGCCTCACTTTACTGGCAAAACAGTGCCACCTACTGCATATTTAATGAACTTGATTTCATATGCGCATTTTATCAGTTTAATGGAAACACCGACAATTCGCTTTTCTTTTTTCGACTTAATGAACATACGCTTCCTTTTTTCGCAAAGGCTTAATGGAACCGCACCTAGTGTCAAAGGTATATATACCAGTAAGCCAGGCGTCACCCAGGCGGATGCGTGCACGCAACCTCGCCCTGCTTCTCCCCCTCAGGGCGAGGTCGCGTGCACGCATCCGCCTGGGTGACGGCAGACGGCAGACTGCTGGGTGAGCGCTGGCACTTTGGCATGGGGGGGTCAGATCAACATATGGAATGAATTATGTACTGGCTATATATGGAGCGTGTCTTGAGTGTACAGGGTTTGATGAGGTCCGATCAACATATGGAATGTCAGAACAGGTCAGCGCCACATATGGTTTGAGGTCAGATGTAGAGTTGCTGGCCGGCTCCATATATGCAGATCTAGGTGATGATCCAGTCCTCTCCATGTATGGTTATCCAGGGTTAGATGAGGTCCAGTGATGTAAATATTTTTTCAATGTAATGGGTCCCGGGACCCAGGGGTGGTCTTTTAGATGGGTCCCAGGGACATTTTATGAGTACTACTTCAATGACGTTAAGAGTACAGTACTGAGTACTGTATTGCATCCCAGGACCCCAGGAGGGTGACATGAATGATTGCATCCTTTCTCAGTTTAGTGAGTCGCAGGATGCAAGCTATTTTCATCACTGGAGATCAGTGTCGTGATCTTCATATATGGAGATGGCCATATGGTGGCGTGACGTGTCACGAGGTGTGACCATATATGGAGGCGTGGGTGACTAACTAACGGACGGACAGGAGATGCAGGTTTTCATAGTAAATGCGACCTACTGTCGCAATCAGGCTTTAGTGCTTGAATCCACTACAGCAGTGTTTATTGTCCACTGTCTGTTTGACTTGCTCTTATATGCAACTGAACTGACTGCTTCTCAGGCTCTGAAATACCTTGGGAATAAAGTGCGAAGACAACGCATGTGGGGAGGGCCCAAGAAGACCAAGATGGAAGAAGCTAGAGAGCTTTTAGCTCAACTCATCCTCACACACGTACCTGTAAGTGATCACACACAAAACGCACAACAACGATGACATTCCGAGCATTTCACAGTGCCAGGTGTTGTTGAAGTCTCATTACTGAACATTATACCTGTTGTGACCTCAGGTTAAAGAGTTTAACTTCCGCGCCAAGTGCATCTACCTGGCTGTGATGGTGCGAAGGGTCATCCTCGCCCAAGGCAACAACAAGGTGGATGACAGAGACTACTACGGGAACAAACGTCTGGAGCTGGCTGGACAGGTACACTCTCATGGAGTCCATCTGCTGCAAAGCTTTCTGGGCAAAACCATAAGATTGTCTGATGTTCTTCAGAGTTACAGTCAGGAGATAAAGAAGAAGATAAATTGAAAATGGGTGAAGTCGTCCTTTAAGTAATGAATACCTCCATACAGTATGGATGTAAAACCACCCTGTTGAAATAAATTCACACTCTGTAAAGTGAGGTTTTTTACGTCATTAAAAGTCCATAGACTTGGCTGCCACATAACGTAATTTCCGAAAGCCAGACATTGGAGGGGCTAGGGCCCCTCAAAAGTTGAGAATATTGCTTAGTGCTTCACTGCTTACACACGTTACATGTCTAAAGCCGTATGTAACAGCAGAACATGCTTGCGTTTGTGATCACGGACAGTGCATGTATTCATACTCTAGTCTAGTGACTAGTTCTGATCTCTTACCTGGGCCTTTGTGTCAGCTTCCATGTCTCTTTTTTTCTATTGAGACTCATTTATTTTCCACCAGCTTTGTTTTCGCTTGTTTTGTTTTCCTCCCCCCCCCCCCCTTCTGTATTCCTGCCTGCTTGGCATTGTCAGGGGAGAGATATGCAGCACCACCAAAACCCCAGGCCCGGGGAAGCCGGGGGATTTTTCTGCGCCATGACAATAGAAAACGCTGCCTTGACTGGAGCGATTGAGCTAATCCGCGGGTCTCGGCTCTGATAATGTAATTACTGCTGTCTTAAGGCCTTTAATTTAACCCCCCAACCTGCTCTGTATAAGGAGTGGGAGGGGAGGAAACACAGAGCCCCCTTTCAATAGGGGGCTTACACACTCACAACGCCGGCAATCTTCTTGCTCTCCAATTATGATTCCCTGACATTCAACTAATTGGCCCGGCTGCACGGCGGAAGCTTAATTTCTTTATTAATTTCAAGCAGCGCTGCCTGTTTGTTTTGATGTATGCTAATGTGCCAGTTGGGGAGGGTCCGTGAGAGAGTTTGCCTCCTGCAAGGCCGAGCGAAGAGGAGAGGGGCAGTGGGAGACGGGCCAGGTCAGGCTTATTATCGGCAAGCTGGCACACCTGGTTATTAATCCATTTAGACCGGGAACGCATCTGTGTCACTGTAGTACTACTTTAACCAATATTTAAAACTTTAGCTGTTGAAAAATAGCAAATCTACAAGCTCATAGCGCTGCACCGAGTGCCGCGCTATGAGCTTGTAGATCTGCTATTTTTTAAAAATCTTGAAATGTGGCACTAAAATCTTTGAACATATATTCTTTCACAGCGAACGCTTTTAACTCAAATCTTTGCTTCTTGTGGTCCCTGGAACAAAATATTTTGAGATGGGGGTCGGTGGCCAAATACAGTACATATCGTTTTTGGAAGTCCTTGACTTGGAAAACTTTGAGAACCACTGACATAGAAACCTGGGTTTTTCAGAAGGCTGTTAGGATTTAGAAGACATTTGTAGAATCTGGTCCTCAGATCGTAATGGGTTAAACTTAAAATCCGCCGCTGCGCTGACCACACCTTGTCGCTGATAAGGGGTTGGACATCTGGAGAAGAGCTGCAGATCTGCAGAGTTAGGACCACATATCTGCTGTGGATACGATGAGGACTTCATCCCAGGAAGTGACTCTTTGAACTTGACGTTCCGTTTGGAAACTCCACTCTAAACGTTTAACCCATTAGGACTTGAGGACCCGATTCTACAAATGTCGTGACACTTTTCTGAAAACCCTAAGGTTCTATATCGGTGGTGCTCAAACATTTTCATGTCAAGGGCCCCGAATATTCTATGTATTTGGCTGCCGGTTTCAGGGCCCCCCCCAGAAGCAAAGATTTGAGTTTAGATGTTCGCTCTGAAAGAATATATATATATTGGAAGAATTACAAACTATTTCTCAAAATTAGCAGATCTACAAGATAAAATAAGGTTAAAAGTGGTTAAAAACTAAAGTCACATAGATGCGTTCCAGGTCTTAATGGGCCGTGTAGGTGTAGCATCATGCAAGTCTTCCTCGCTGAGCATCTTGTTCTTCCTACTGACAGCTCCTGTCGCTGCTGTTTGAGGATCTCTTTAAGAAGTTCAACTCGGAGCTGAAGAAGATCGCAGACCAGATCATCCCCAAGCAGAGAGCGGCCCAGTTTGATGTGGTCAAGCACATGCGGCAGGATCAGATCACCAACGGCATGGTCAATGCCATCTCCACGGTGAGTTAGGTCTGGGGACCCCTAGGGGTCCTTGAGGGACTTCCAGGGGGTCCCCAGCAAAATTATAGTTTGGAACCAAATGGAACCTTATGGGTCTGTAACTCAGAGAGTGTACAAATGTGGCTGGGGCATTTGAGGGGCAATGTATGTTTTATATGCACGATTACAAATAAAGGAGAATTGAATTGAGAGCCAGTGAGTCTCCTCCTCCCCTACTTCCTCATTTGCGGGACTCGTCGTGTCAGTCGTGTGAATATTGCGATTATGCTACAGTTACCCTTAAAACAACATGTCAACTCAATGTCATTGTTGTAACTAAGATGTCGATAGAAATTCATAATTTTTGAATGTCATATTTAGCCATACGAGCGCAATATCCATAGCGTCCCTCCCAGCAGCAACAACAATCCCATAGCCTGAAGTGACCTGGCTCGGCCAATAGAACAGGGGGAGGGGGGGGTGGAGCTATTTGAATTCTGTGTACAAACACTGAAAACTTGTCTATATCACCTTTAACATTGATTTTACAATATAAATTGGGGGTACCAGAGGTAGAGGGGGTCCGTAGCCTAATGCATGTCAAACTGGGGGTCCTTTGAATGAAAATTGTTGAAAATCACTGCTAGAGCTGCAAAAAAATATATATTTTCAAATGGGGGGTCCGCAGGCTAATGAGTGTCATTTTGGGGGTCCTTGACATGAAAAGGTCTGGGAACCACTGAGTTAGAACTCAACGAGACAAGCATGTGCAATGTTATCCTCAGTCTCAGTCTGTAGAACTCACAACTAGTCGCCTCACAACTAGTGTTATCAAGATACTGGATTTCAAACTTCAGTACGATATTTGGAAAAGTATTGGTATTTCAATACCATTTTCGATACCACACAACCACAGCGATTTCTCTGAGGGTTTAACATTGTACATTCTATTATGCATATTTTATTATGCATTTTATTTGCATCTTATGCATTTTCATAGTAACATTATTATCATCAGCATCATTATTTTACATAATAACTAATTATGGATTATAAACCAAAGTACACATAACAGTAGGTGTGAAGCACAACATAATTTTATTTCTTTCTGACCATGGTCAGCCACATCATCTTGGTTTCTATTACTTATTACTTGCGCAAGCAGAGCGTGCAAGTAATGTTTTTCGTCAGGTTCTACGATGCGTATGTCCCATAACAGCATGTCCCGTACCAGCATATGACGTGATGAAAATATGTACCAATGCCAGGGTATAATTGGTTGTCGATGGTGACGTAATAATGATATGTTTCAGTATCGGGTGGATTAAAGGTAATGCCCCTATGTATACATGTATGTAATCTGACACCACTGCCATATCAAGCATCATTACTTCATACGCTGCCACGGGACATACGGAAGAAGACCGTGCAAGTAGTGTTTTTCGTCAGGTGCTGATGCGTATGTCCCATGACGTAATGAAGATATGTACCAATGCCAGGGTATAATTGGTTTTCGATGGTGACGTAATGATATGTTTCAGTGTCGGGACATACGCATCAAACGACCCAAGTAACCACAGTATACCCGCTAATCAACTTACAAATTACATATACATATATACATGGAGGCATTTCCTTGAATCCACCCGACACTGAAACATATCTGTATTACGTCACCATTGAGAGCCAGTTATACCAGTACTTGCGCACTAGTAGGCCCTACTTGGGTGCAACAAGCAAGTAGGCACTCGACAGAGTGCAGTTCTAGTTTTATAACTATGTTCTATTCAGATATTATCCAATGCATTCAGTCGAAGGCCCAGTCTACTTTATTATTATTATTATATCCACACACACACACACACACACACACACACACACACACACACACACACACAGACACACACACACAAGCACAAGCAAAAGCAATCCGCCTGTGTAGACCTGATACGCAATGTTAGCTTGCTAGCTATGTCTACGGGGCCGGCAGTGGCTCAGGGGTAGAGTGACTGGATGGGAACCGCAAGGTTCCCAGTTCGAACCTGGGCTCCCCCAGAGTTTGTGTTGAAGTGTCCTTGAGCAAGACTCAGAACCCATAATTGCTCCCGATGTGCAGGTTGGTGCCTTGCATGGTTTCCTCCGGCATCAGTGTGTGAATGTGTGTGTGTGAATGGGTGAATGTAATGCACAATCTGGATAAAGGCGCTATATAAATGCACCATTTACCATTTTATGTTGTGTTGATTAGCAATAGCTTTAGCTATCGCTAACAGGATGACAACAACAAAGTACATAGGCTATGTATAGAGGCTTGGCAACTGTCGTTTGGCTCTCCGTGTTCATCGGATTCTTTAGCTTACTTAAAGAAATACGAGCAACGTTATAGGAGAAAAATCAAACCTGTGTGAAGTGAGGGGCGCTAATATATTAAAGTCTAACTCATGTTGATTAGGTGATGTAATGGTGATGTAAAACAAACAGTGCAAACACACAGTTACAAAAAAAACATTGAACTAAAGACAAACATTGAACCTGTGTATAGGAGGGG
Organism: Electrona antarctica; assembly: GCF_951216825.1. Taxonomy (NCBI): domain Eukaryota; kingdom Metazoa; phylum Chordata; class Actinopteri; order Myctophiformes; family Myctophidae; genus Electrona; species Electrona antarctica. Next base: position 32,438,595 of record NC_136810.1, read on the forward strand.
CTGGCGCCCCTCAAAAATACACCAGTGACAGAGTGTACTGTGAGCGCACTCAGCGCAGCCTGAGAGAATCAGACTCAGGATGACTCAGCCCCTCCCCTCCCTCAGGAAAGTGGGGGCTGCACTGTGTGTGTGACTGGGTGTACGTTGGGCTGTCTCAACCAACGGGAGGAGTAGACTAGTATCGATACATCGATACCATAGAAAAGTCATATTGAACCGTTTTTATTTTTACAGATGCAACGATACACTACTCACAACTAGAAGGTCCTGGGTTCGATTCTGGTGGCGTGTTCTCTCCTGCGTCATCAGTGCCATACCTTGGGTGGGGTTGGCAAAAGGGCCTTTCTGTGTGGAGTTTGCATGTTCTCCCCTCACAAAATACATGCAGTAATCCTGGTCTCTATACTGCCTCCCCCTGCCCGCCTCCTCCCCTGATGGAGGGGAAAGAATAACGTTCCTTTCACACGCTACATCCAACCGGGAAAACGCGAAGGAGACAACACGCCAACAGTGCCACCAGATTTTACTTTATCCGCCATGCCCAAATATGGGGTCCCTGAATATGTGACCTCACTGGTATGGCAGGAACAATCAGTATGACAAAAAGCACTGCAGCCTCAGAGAGTGTCCAGATTGAATCAAGTTCTCGAAGACTCAGCTCTTCAACACAGATCTCTAAAACAGGTTATCTTCAAGACACTGACCAAGTTTCTAAGAGCTCTAGAATCTAGAAGCATACTATTTCGGCTCTCCTTTTCTTTGGCTCTTGAGCTCTTTCTTCATTCTTCTACAGAGCAGCACACCAACAGGTTTTCTTCAGTTCACCATTAACTGTTGTGTTAAAATGTTTTCCTGGACTTTCCATCAGAAAGGATCACCAAAGGAATGTGATCATGCTGCTGTAGCGGTGAGACGCAAGCTGTACTACTTTGGAGGGAACACTGACGAGGATCCGATTGATGTGCAGGTCTTCAACACAGTGTCTTTGCTCTGGAGGAAGTTGGCCCCAGTGCCGCCTGGAAGAAAAGAACATCGCCTTAAGTTTCCCTGCAGGCGTAAGGGCTTCACAGCTGTGCTTATTGGAGATATTGTTTACATCTATGGAGGGCGTGACTACAGAGGCAAGTACTGCAAAAAATCGCTTTATGCATTTGATGTCGACACCTACAGATGGTTTGAACCACGTGTTTCTGGGCTTTTTCCAAAGTTGAGGGAGGATCACTCAGCCTGTGTGTTGGGGAAGGTCATGTATATTCATGGAGGATGGACAAAGACTGGAAGCACTAATCACACCAACAAGTTGGACACCACCACACTTGTGTGGTCTTTACTTAACAGAGGCAATACTACATTTCCGACTACTAAAGCACCTACATCATACGGTCACTCTGCTACCATCATCGGGACAAAGATGTTTGTATTTGGGGGTGTGAAGAAGGGTCCATACAGCTACTACAACACCATCAGAGTGTTTGACACAGAGACCGAGCTCTGGCTGAACAAACCCTCTGCACAGCTTCTTCCAGAGGGACGCTTCACTCATTCAGCCTTTTCCTACAATGGAGAGCTGTACATAATAGGTGGCCGCAAAATGATCTATATCGATTTATACTGCTTCAATGATCTGTGGAAATTCAATCCAGAGACCTTCTCCTGGAAGAAGGTTGAACCCAAGGGGAATGGCCTGTCTCCCACAATTATGATGTGCTGTTGCATGGTGGGAGATCGTATCATCCTCTTTGGAGGAAAAATAACGCCTAATGACCTGCATGTCTTAGACTTGAATCCCAGTCTGAAGACATTATGTGAACTAGCAGTTATTCAGTATGATCTGGATCAGTCAGAACTCCCACACAACATCAGGTGGGAACTGGAAGCCATGTCTACCAAAACAAAATGACCAAAGCGGCTTGGACTCCTTATGCATTGAAGGAAGCATGAGGTCAGTCCGTTGCTCTCCCCAGGTTGGCAGAGGGAGTGTAGCGCCCAGGATTACATTAGACAATTGACACTGGATGAAAAAAAAGGATTTACACAACATGTGTAGATCTGCTATTTTTGCGTATTAGTCAATTTATGTGATTTCTTTGTATTAGAGGTGGGACAAAGGGACGAACTGTGAATGCTGATAAAGTCATATGGAATGCACTTCCAGAACTGCAATCAGAACTGCAGATTCACTCCCAATCTTCCGCCATAGTCTGAAAACCCACCTCTTCAGACTCCATCTTAGCCCGTAGCACTTGCCCTAGCCCGACGACCTTACAAGTGTATGCAAAGGCTCAACTTATCTAACTCGGATATGATTTTGATGTAGACATAGCACATGTTGTATATATGCATAGTTTTATTGTATAGATATTCCACTGTTCTTAGCTTACGTATGATTCATGATGACTATTTTTGAGGGGCGCTAGCCCCTTCTATATACAGGTTTAATGTTTGTTTTTAGTTCAATGTTTGTTTTAAAACGCCATTGACAATGAAGAGAAATTATTTTTTGTTTTGCCCCTAACGCAAACATTAAATCCCATTAACAACGTTTGTTTTGACACTGTTTGTTTTACATGATCATTACATCACCTAATCATAGCAACATGAGTTAGACGTTAATATATTAGAGTTAGATTAATAGAGGTTACATGTAAAACATACCTGTATGTATTAATCCGCCGCCATTAATTAATCCCTCGATAGCGTATTGCCAAGGTTTAATCGCGCGTAACACTTACTTTGAAGAGCCAAATATCCGTAACCGCATGTTACAATGACAAAATGCTGTGTGTGGTATCTTGACCGGTTGTTGTCTCGGTCGATGGTGAAGAATCCCGACCGCGAGTATCACAGCGCCTGCTACAGGCTGTTGAAAAACCTTGTCTTCCCCAGAAACGGCGCAATGAATGTCGCTTCTGAGATAGAGGGCTTTGAATGCAGCCTATACAATGCAAGTGGATGTGCACACATCATCAAAATGGCTAACGAACGGTAGCTAACGATTCGATCGGATGAAAACGTGGATTAAAGAATATAAACCCTGGAAAACGTAGGTTCCGGGTCTAGTAGGGTAGGGTACTAATTTAACCTTACGGTTTCTCCGGTTCTGGCGGGCCTCGTTAAGTTTGAGTCGTTGTATTGTCAGGTATCGGTGCATCGGAGCTATACCGAATTGTTGTAAGATGCGGCAGGCAAAAACTACAAATTGCAGGTCCTGTGACATGACATCTTGAATCAGAAGTATTAGCCGCATCCTGTCCGTCGCTCAATCCGGCCATAAACTAGCATGCAACACGCTAATCTGCGTGTTGCATTTTTCTTATTATGGCTTTATTGATAGTTACAGTGAACAATGACAGGAAAGAGGGAGAGAGAGAAGGGGAGAGACATGCAGCAAAGGTCAGAGCCTATATGTGGCATGTGCTTGGACCACTAGGCCAGCGGGTGCCCCAACGCGCAAGGTTTTTATTGACATCCTAAGAGCATACTTCATTTCATATCGCCTCATCTGAGCTTCAATTCCGAGATAAACGCTGCTAAAAATCGTGGAGCGCGGATGATCGTTAGTCAACTTTTCTTTTCTTTTTTACCGTTCCAAGATGGATGCTGGTTCTAGGCGGTGGGCGTCGTATCCACGAGGCGTACAGTACAGTATCACTCTTAAACGAACATACACAGGGATGGCATTAAAGTGAGGCGTTTTCTTAATCGAATTTACACGTGTATGGCTCGAAATGAGCGTCTGCCATATGCCTAAATTGTAATGAATCTCATGTAATTCTGTCCTTTTGCACAGGGGAACTGGTCACTGAAGAGATTCAAAATGGACCGTCAGGGCGTGACCCAGGTTCTCTCACGTCTTTCCTTCATCTCAGCCTTGGGCATGATGACCAGGATCTCCTCCCAGTTTGAGAAGACCAGGAAAGTTAGTGGGCCGCGTTCCTTGCAGCCCTCCCAGTGGGGAATGCTGTGCCCCTCAGACACACCTGAAGGAGAGGTGAGAGAGCCGCCCACAAACCCATCTGCGGATGCGGTTATGCCAACACCGCCACAGTGTACCGTTATGCAGCTTATGTGAACGCCACTGCATGTCAAATCTGTCCAGTACTATTTTATAAATAGTGCTCTAAATTTTTTTTTTCTTGAATGGGAATGGCAAGCTTCCGTTCACTGCTTTCAGGAGGGATAGTTACACACTAGCATTAAGAGATTGTGGAAGAGTTTTTTTGAGAGACTACCGCTCACCTAAGTATACCGTTTAAGTGGTTATGGGCAGGAGTGCACATAACATTTTTGGGCTAGTTCTCAGGGGACCTGGAGATGTTGCTTGCACTGCGGGTGGACGTCTCTACGCTACCACAAGGTTACTTTAGCCACAAGGTTACTTTAGCCAGCATGAGAATAACTCCAAAGTGTGCAAATTGTTTAAGTCACAGATGCATGTTTTCTTATCTGATACATTTGAAGTACTTGACACCCGAGCTAGTAACTGTTGGTGCCGACCGCAGTACGCAAGAGTGCTTCATTTCGTTTGATCTGCCGCACAACATTTATTTTGACCACACATGCGCACTTGCGCGCCAGTTATTGTGCACCCCTGGTTATGGGTAACAACTTTTCTTATGGTGGATGTTGATTTGTGTGAATATTGAAATGAGTTGCCTCAAAGTGTCTCAAAGTGTTCCTTGTCTACAGTGGTTGTTGCACATGTGTGTTGTCGTCCCCAGGCCTGCGGTCTGGTGAAGAACCTGGCTCTGATGACCCATATCACCACAGACATGGAGGACGGCCCCATCATCAAACTGGCCTTTAATCTCGGGGTGGAGGACGTCAACCTGCTGTGTGGAGAGGAGCTCGCCTACCCCACTGTGTTCCTTGTCTTCCTCAATGGTATGAAGAAAGGTCCAAACTAGGGATGTTAATCGATTAATCGCCGTTAAGAAATTAGTCGGTTAAACTTAACAGTTAATAACTAATCAAATTAATCTAAACTTCTCTGCTTTTGCATGTGATGTGACAGACAACTTACAAGACAGTGCACTTTTAATTTGATTCTATTTCTCATACAAAGATGCCATTGCCTGGCCCTGTGTCGCAAATGGTCAAATGACTATTTGATTAAGGAATATAATTTGCCTTTTGTATTCTTTCTGTATATCACGTGTAAATTTTAATGTTAGACATTGAGGGGAAATTTAAATTCTTGATAAGCTTATCAAAACGTATCAATTAATTATTAATGCATTAATCAATAATTCCCATCCCTGGTCCAAACATACTAGAATTACTGGCTGCTCATGCTGGAATATTTGAAGACTTGTTTCTTAATACTATGCCTAATAACGAAAGGGGAAAGGGGAGACTGGCCGATGTTTTTCTGTCCCATTTACAGGAGGCAATTTGCTGTTTTACACAGTATCCGATAATTCTTTCATTTAGGTATTATTCTTAAGACAGAACTTGGCCTGTTAATTACTGTATGTGTTTTTCCCCCTTCTATCCACAGATAACTGTCAAATTATATTGGCTGCCATGCCATTTAATTAGTTGGCAACAGCAGGTGTCAAAGCCCTTCGGAGCGTGCATCCTGCAAATCTACCCTCACACAGAGGCAGTGCACGGTGGCTCCTCTGTTTTCTAGACATTTGTCTGTCAGGCTTGATATGAATACAAGCGTTCAGGCAGCTTTGGCCCTGCACACTGCAGCTGTCAGCCTCCTTGACGTTCTGCAAAGAGCATGCACAGTACATAGCAGAATTATAAGGGTGAAAAAACGACTAACGATCGCTTAATCGACCTATTATGGGACCGCTAAAATCGGTTTAGTGATTAACACATAAAACGCCTTTGGCGTAGATCTACGGCAATTAATAAATGTTACGCTTTTTGTAGAAGTTATTTTCACTCATTCAGGACGGGAACCCCTTTATTATCCCCTTTATTTAACCTAAAAATCGTGAAAATGTGGCTCAAATCTTTGAATATGTATTCTTTCACAGCGAACGTCTTTGCTTCTGGTGGGGTCCCTGGAACAACATATTTTCAGATGGGGGTCTGCGGCCAATTACATATATTTTTGGGGGTCCTTGGCATGAAAATGTTTGAGAACGACTGACAGAAACATGGGTTTTTCAGAAAACTGTCAGGATTTAGAAGACATTTGTAAAGTATTTTTAAGATGTATTTTTCAGGTCCAATAACTAATAATGGGCATATATAATTTGGTACTTTATTAACTATTTACTGTAATTGAATTGTCCAAATTAATCTCAGATTAATTGACAGATTAATCAATGATGAAAATAATCATTTGTTGCAGCTGGCTTGGTTTCTTCCCACCGCTGTAGTATATGGCTATGACATAGTTTTATTATGAACACTGGTGTCCTCTAGCTCAGCGGTTCCCAAACTGTGGTGCGCGCACCCTTTGGGGTGCGCGAGTGGCCACCAGGGGGTGCGTGACATGAAAAGGGTAATGGCGGACAGTTTATTGTGTTATTTAACACAAATATCAAAATCGGTAAAACACCGTTTTATGGAGATGTATAGAGCCGCAGCCGCTCCATGTCTCTCACTCTCCGTGTCTGAGAGAGAGTGCAGTCAACATTCCAGCCCCCCGCTCCTCCCCCTCCCTTCACACATGCACAGCGGCAGATTATTTAGTTTTAACTCAAGACAAGAACACTTACTTTGTCCATGCTTTGCTGTTGTATCTTTAGTTAACCAAACTAAAATCCAGTAATCCACACATGTCAGAAGGCTGTTAACCAGGGGGGGGGGGGGGGGGGGGGGCTGTGTGTGTGTGTGTGTGTGTGTGTGTGTGTGTGTGTGTGTGTGTGTGTGTGTGTGTGTGTGTGTGTGTGTGTGTGTGTGTGTGTGTGTGTGTGTGTGTGTGTGTGTGTGTGTGTGTGTGTGTGTGTGTGTGTGTGTGTGTGCGCGCGCGCGCGCAAACTGAAAGGATGCGCAGGACTAATAATGCACTATATATATATATATATAATTTTCCGGCCAAATAGAACATTGGGGGGTGCATCAGCTATAGGTCAGGGGGAAATAGGGGGTGTGATAGATACATTCTGACATGTTGTTTACACGTCATGTCAAGTTGGCCACTCCATCATATTGGGGTGCACGACCAAAAAAACGTTTGGGAACCGCTGCTCTAGCTCTCTCTGTCTGACGGTGTGTGTGTCTCTCTGTTTCTCTGCATGCAGGTAACATTCTAGGAGTGATCAGAGACCACCACAAACTGGTCAACACCTTCAGGCTGATGCGACGGGCTGGCTTTATCAACGAGTTTGTTTCCATCTCCACCAACCTGACGGATCGCTGCGTCTACATCTCCTCTGACGGGGGACGCCTCTGCAGGTCGGCAAATTTAGGATTTTGCATGTTACTTTGTGAAATATCGAATAAAAATGCATTGTAAAACTCTCTCCCTTTGGTGACTTAGCTGTTCAACCTGTGTTATTATCTCAGGCCATACATCATCGTGAAGAAGGGACAGCCAATGGTGAAAAACAAACACATAGAAGAATTGTCCCAGGGCTACAGGTGAGGAGAGGGAAGGGAGACTCGGAGAGGAATGGGGTCGGGGGTAAAGGGCACATGACTTTGGTCCATTAACCAACCACTTAAGCTTGTTTTAGTAAATACAATGTTATTTTGATAAATCTGCATGGTAGTGTATGTTAATATACAATATAAATTGTATTTGATCTCCATGCTCTTCTATTGAGAAATGTATATCTTATCTTGTACTACATGAAGGTCAAACTTCATGTAGTCTCAATGAGCAGGTATTTTCAGCACTTGTGCATGGGACCAAGTTTACTTTGGCCATTTGAAAAATAACCAAACTATGAACTCTGTATTTCCCATCAATGCGTTGTGACCTTGTGGATCTGCTATTTTCAAAGAACTTTCCAAATGTTGTTCCCTGGCTCACCTCAGCCATTTCCCCCGGTAACATCCATCCTCCTTTGAGTGTTCTTTTAGCAAAGTTGTTTCTAATGTACAATGTGCAGAACTACAAAACGGTCCGTCCTTACACATCAACTTAATGCTACCAGTAAGACGCCCTGAGGGCAAGAAGAAACCTCACCCTTTAAAGGTCTGGAAATGCCCATATATGGACCGTTTTCCTTTTTTTATACGTTTTCTGGTCTGGTAGGGCATACAATTTGTGCTAATTAGTAAAGCCAGGCGGGGAATCGGACCAGCCCAGTTAGGGCCAGGCCTTAATTCTCCGGCCTGTTGAGAACCTCTAGTTTTCGCTGGGCAGCCGGGTGCGGATGCGCTAATAACTTTGGGGCGGGCCTGTCTAGAGTTTGAATGGACAGGTATCAGTCAAAAGGGAGACATCGAACTGGTATTCTGACAAAGCCCCTGAAACTATGACTCAGACTCGATACTCAGTCGTATCGGTGGTGCAACGTAGGTGTGAGGGCCGCATATCGGCCGTAACTCTCGCGCACCCAATATCTCAAAAATATTTGTCCCCTGTGATGTTGCATTGTGGTGTGGAATCCCTAGCCCCATGCCATACGTATGTTTTAAAACACCATTGCTCACCATTACAATTTAGGTTATCAGACGCTCTTAATCCAGAGCGAGTTACAGTATCCATTGTCACAGTTGATACTCCTCTAACGTGCTTTTTAATACTCCTCTAACATACTTTTTTATACTCCTCTAACATGCTTTTTAAGAACATTTGAGGATTTCCTTCATGAGAGCCTGGTGGAATACCTGGATGTGAACGAGGAGAATGACTGTCATATCGCCCTTTATGAACACATGATTTGCAAGTAAGTACAAGAAAATAAATGCTCGTGAATTTTTTAGGTGTTAATTCCAACAGTGGTGTCTGACCCTCTCTTATCTGTCTGAATTTCCACAGGAACACGACACACTTGGAGATCGAGCCCTTCACGCTCCTGGGAGTTTGTGCAGGCCTCATTCCCTACCCCCATCATAACCAGTCCCCTAGGAACACATACCAGTGTGCTATGGGCAAGCAGGCCATGGGTAAGGCATCGTTTCATTTTACTAGGCATCCTCACTTTAGCTTCTTCAGTAGCTAAAGAAGATCCACCACCCAAACATCTGCCACGCAGTTGGCAGTGTTTGCTCCTTTACATGCATAGGGGATGCAGACAGTGGCCTAAAGCACTGGTTTACATGCATAGGGGATGCAGACAGTGGCCTAAAGCACTGGTTCCCAAACACTGGGTCGGGACCCAAGGTTGGGTCACGGACCAATTTTTATGGGTCCCTTTATTTTTTATTATTATTTCAAAACATTTTCCAAAAAGCTAAAATGTTCATGAATTAAAAACAAAATTCAAAGATTTTTTTTGTGGTAATTTCATGAATAAATAAAAGAAAAATCAAACAAATTCCATAAATTAGAAAACAACTGTTTAAGAAGTAGTGGAAATAGCTGATCTACAAGCTCACAACGTGGCGCGAAGCAACGCGTTGTGAGCTGTAGATATGCTGTTTTCACTGGTTTCGGGCAAAAATCTAATTTCTCTTTTGGGTCATGTGCTAAAAGGTTTGGGAAACACTTGCCTAAAGGTTAGAGGAGTGCATTTGTGGCCCAAAGGTCGAGAGGTCACAGTATCTGTGATTGTACTGGGCAGTTCCCGCAGGTTTTAATGCATGCGCGTGCACACACACACACACACACACACACACACACACACATACATCATTTAAATATCCAATGCCTCCTCTACCATACATACACTATCCCCCTCAATGTATGCAATCAGTTTGTCCGACCCACATCCACAAAATATGCGCCTATACTGCTTGTCAGAATACATTTGCGTGTGAGTGAGTGTTTTGTCGGTGTGTGTGTGCGTATGCGCATGGATATCAAACATGGGACGCTTGCGTAGGTTCTCTATTGTGCCGTGTGTGTGCAGAGGCCCTTTCCCTGCCAGTCACCCAGAGTGTCATTAGCAATTCATTGTGTCTGCTCTGACTGTGCTCAGGGGGTCAGTGTGCTCAGCTGCGAAAGACCACAGAGTGTGCACCCACAGCTCCCTGGTAACCAAAACTTCCTCAAACGCCACTGCTAACATTCGTAAAGCGCCCCTGTCACCTCGACCCTCCCCCGTTATCTCGCTCTTTTCCCCCCATATACCCCCTCCTTACTTACTTACTTACCCCATCCCCCGTCTTTACAAAAACAAAACACGGACTGGAACTATATTTGGCCCAATATCCTCTGCCTCGTCTGTTTTGTGTGGACGACCCTATACATGTGCAAATCTGTCTGTGTGGCCCGGGCCTATTATCACAGACTGTGTGCTTGTAGCCTGATTGTGAAGTAATAGCATCTGACAAATGTCAAGGCCTCCGGGGAGGCCAGCTATTATGCCATAACCTGCGCTGTTCATCTCTGCTGAGCAGAGATGGCCAAAGCTCAGCCCCTTGGCTTAAAGCAGGGGTTCTCAACGTTTTTGGCTGGGGACCCCCGGAAATGCTTTGGCCATGTCTCGCGCCCCCCTCCCTGCCCCCCTCCCCACCACCAATACAAACTGCCTGCATTAATAACCTTAATAATAGAGATAATATATCATAAATGAATACTGAAACCAGATCTAATCATTAAGGAAAGTTTATGCATGTACTATGTGTACTATGTAAACTCTCCATTTCCATTTTCCAGCCATTCAGTTGCAAAACGCCCCCACCCCCCCTTTTTTTGTAATAATTTTGGGGACCCCCAAAATAATTTGGCGACCACCCGAGGGGACCCCCTGGCTTAAAAGAACCAGATAAGTAAATGGTAATGGTTACAACTGTTTACTCTCTGTGGAAATGGTTGATTTCACGTTCTGCAAGTCTGTCACAATTATTACATAATCGCCTAAACCGCCATTATTTGAGATAATTACCATTATTTTGTATAATGGTCATAATCTTTTCCATGTAAATGTTCATACATTTTCAAACGTTTTCCAAAAATAGCAGAAATAGCAGATCTAAAAGTGTCTAAAGATCTAAACGTTTACAAACGCGTCACAAAGTGACGTGTTTGTAAACTTTTAGAAGTAAGTAAAAACTGAATTATCCTCTGTCCAAACTTTGCTTTTATAAGTGTTTGTTACATGAATGCACTCTATATTTTCACTCCTCTTCCAGGTACTATCGGCTACAACCAGCGGAACCGAATAGACACTCTTATGTACCTGCTGGGCTACCCACAGAAACCCATGGTGAAGACTAAGACCATCGAGCTGATTGACTTTGAGAAGTTGCCTGCTGGTCAGAACGCCACCGTGGCTGTGATGAGCTACAGTGGGTACGACATAGAGGATGCTCTGATTCTCAACAAGGCCTCGCTGGACAGGGGTGAGAGAACCTTATTATGGATTCAGGAAATCTGATATCAATAAATGGATCTTCTCAGGATTATAATCCATAGGGTAAAATGACCACACACCTTTATGGATGATTATCCTGGGAAGAATATCTGCTTCTTCATATGTTCTGATTTTGTCTTGCTATGAACGCCACCTTACACTTTGGACTTAAGTTACATTGTTTGTGACTCGTTTATAAATCTGTGTTTGAAAAAAGTCAACTCTGTTACTTTGGGCTGATCTGTCGGCAGTTAACTCTTAACCCCATTTCTCTCCAGGATTTGGGCGATGCCTTGTCTACAAAAATGCCAAATGCACCCTGAGGCGCTACACCAACCAGACCTTTGACAAGGTTATGGGACCCATGCTGGACGCTGCCACACGCAAGCCCATCTGGAGGCACAACATCCTGGATGCAGACGGGATATGCTCCCCTGGTGAGTAGCCACAGGAACAACAGAGACCCAGCATCCTTCATGGAAAATGAATAAATTAAATAAATATAGAGAAATAAAGCTGAAATCAGTGCAATGGATATACCGTAGTTACAGAATATCTAACAGGGAATGTGAGACTAATATCTGTTCTGTACAGTGTTAGCCAACTGAACTTTGAACAGTGGGTATTTGGATAATGTATGTACGGTGTACTTATGTAAATGGTGCATTTATATAGCGCCTTTTTCCAAGGCGCTTTACATATATTGTGCATTATATTCACACATTCACACCGATGGCAGAGGAAACCATGCAAGGCACCAACCTGCACATCGGGAGCAATTAGGGGTTCAGAGTGTTGCTTCGACACTAACTCTGGGGGAGCCCAGGATCAAACCTCGCAGTTCCCATCTGGCTAGTTCTACTTTACTCTGCTTATTCCAATCTCACTCTTGTCGTCTGCTAAATGCCTTATTTATAAACGTAAATGGAAAATGGTGCATTTATTTAGCGCAAACAAATTGGCCAGGCTACTACTTGGCCTCACTCGCCGAACCCACCTCACCCCTACCCATTTTGACAGGCTGGAATGATTTAGGGTTGATGACAGAGTACAGCATCTTGCAATGGGTCTCGTCCACAAGATTCGCTACACCACCAAGATACCCATGTACCTAAAATAAATGTCTAAATACTTCCTTAATGTCATCGAAGTCCACACCCACAACACCAGAGGGAGTTCAACAAACCATGTGCAACCCAGATTCAGCTCAAAGTAGGGACTAAATTAATTTCACCAAAATGTGGAACGCCCTACCAACAGCCATTAAGACATGTGAATCCCTTGACTCCTGACAGTAAGTTTTTGTATTGACATGTGCTTTTGTTTGAAATGTACCCATACTGTGAAATAAAGATTTCAATCAATCAATCAGAATCTTGCTCAAGGACACTAACTCTGGTGGAGCCCGGGTTCGAACTGGGAACCTTGTGGTTTCCATCCGGCCACTCTACCACTGATCCACTGCCGCCCCATAGTCTCTAAAGTTATGAGTGAATTTAAGTGAGTCTCGCAACAATTAACGGCCTTATGTCATGGTTCTGTAGTGCACATCCCAGTAGTCCATGTGCAAGTGTGCCAGAGTCAAGCAGGAGTCAGTAATCCCAAAAAGGGGACAGAACATATCGGGCTTGGTTTAGGAACCTGACGGCTACTGGCACAAAAGACGGTCCAAATGGCTTTGTGGTGTGCCAGGAGACAGAGTCTGTGGCTGAATGTGCTCCTCATCACCACTAGCACACCATAAAAGGAATGAGAGGGCTTCATCAGGATAGCGTCCAGCTTCCTCATCCCCTCCGCAACCACCTCCAGAGTGTCCACTTCATCTCCAAGTATGGAGCTAGCCTTCCTCACCAGCTTGTTGGCATTGCTTGTGTTTATATTGTCAATGTGATGGTTTTGTGTGTCTCCTGGCCTGTGCTTACAGGTGAGAGAGTGGAAAACAAGCAGGTGTTGGTGAATAAGGCCATGCCGACAGTCACCCAGACGCCACTGGAAGGCAGTACCCAGCCAGGCCAGCCCCAGTACAGAGATGTGCCTATCGGGTGGGTTCACTTAAGCCCCTCTGCCACCACTTACTTGCCTCATATTCGATTTTCTTTTTTTTTTAAACTTTGTTTTTATTTTCCAAACAACAATCGAAACGTACATGCATACATTGAAGAAAAACAAGAGCAAAACAAAAACGAAGACAAACCAGTACAAGAAACAGAACAAACAAGGACAAAAAGCAAAACAAAAGAGAGGGGGGGGGGGGGGGGGGAGATACACACTATTCACTCTTGTATAAATGCCATTTTCCCCAACGTTTTTCAA
>NC_136810.1:32457282-32602282 GCF_951216825.1 Electrona antarctica
ATTCAATTTCTCCTCCTGCACTTGATCCTCTCCACTTCCTCTGCGTTGAACGGAAAGTCGTGGATGTGTAATCCTGGTCTCACTGTCGAGCTAAGCACCTTTCTCCACTTCCTGCTCTCCTTCACTCCTCTCTCCTTTTATTTTTTTCATTTGCAAATGGGTCTACAATCTGTTTACCCTGGCCAGGGAAGAGTGCTTCGGCCCCTTTGGCAAACATTTGCACTCGCACTTAAGACTCCCGGGCCGGCTACTGGGGCCCTTGTCCCTTCATGACATGTGAATCTATAGTATAGAGGGCCCCCTGTCTGTCCACATCAGTGTGGAAATGCTCTACTGGGGGTCTATTATTACCTTTAATCGCAGATATTCAAGTAATACTGTGTTTTTTAAATTAAATACATTTTAAAATTATGCAAAGGTTTATTTTGATATAATCTTTCACTGGTATATTTTTCATAATGACCATTCCACATGAATGTGTTTTCTTTTCTTTTTTTGACAATTTCTTTAAACACAATTTTGTATTCATGCGTCTGTCCCCGACACTCAAATAATACGTATGCATTGTTGTACAGTTAAGGTTCCTGCACACAGAGCGTGTTTTTCAGATTTTTTCCCGCGGTTTTCCAAAAAACGTGTCCAGTGTGCAACCACCTTTAATGTATACCATTACTGACAACTTGTTTCACTCCCATAAATATCCTCAGGCGTTGGTTGGACCTTGTACTAGCATTCTTTTTTGATCAGTACTTCCACACAAAATGCTGCTATAAAGGAGTATGCTCTCGCCAAAACGAGAGGTGTCGCCAAAACGCCTACGTAGGACTGAAATTGCAAGAAGGTTTATAATGACCAATGATGCTTGCTAAAATGCTAATACATTGGACTTAGCTGTGTGTGTGTGTGTGCGTGTGTGTGTGTGTGTGCGTGTGCATGTGCTGTGTGCCGTGTGCGTGCGTCAGGTGTGTGTGGTCTCATTGTTCCACAGGAGGACATGCCCTTCTGTGACTCAGGCATCTGTCCAGACATCATCATGAACCCTCATGGATATCCCTCCAGAATGACGGTATGACTGCTCACTGCAGTTGGGAACAGAACATAATCATTTGTCTTTTCAACGTAAAGCCAGGATTTATTTTAACTGAGAAACTGTGAAACAATCTGTTCTGTATTGTAATGCATGTCATATAACCACCACATCTGCAGTGGTTGGAGGTGGTCTCTGCTCTAGCATTGAGACATGTAGATCCTGGTGTCGTGTAGGACAGGGTTCTCAACGTTTTTGGCTGGGGACCCCTAAAATGCTTTGGCCATGTCTCGCGACCCCATCCCTGCCCCCCCCCCCCCCCCCCTCAAAAAAAGGGTTGTCAATGTCAATAAAGTTATTTGAAGCAGACGGCACACTAGCTTGGACACGAGATGCAATGCCATCTTTAATGTAGTTTGGACAAAGTTGCAATTACCTGGCTATGTCGGGAGAGGGAAACGTCAACATACAACACTTACGGATTGTAGCTGACCATTTTTGAATAAAATTATATTTTGACAAATCTGTATGCTCAGAATCCCTAATAGGACATGAAAGTCCTATCAGTGCTGCTTTAAATAGAATCTTTTTTTTGTTTTAGTTTTGAGATGGCAGTCTCAGATTTAGCCTCCCAACGTTATTTGTTTTCAGAATCAAGTTTGTTCTGATGTTGAAGAGGCAACAGCCCAAAAGTAGCTGTGTTGACCCTCACCCTTCACAGGTTTCTATTGGCCCTTCTGAAACAAAGCCGTCATTATAGCGACTACTCAGTTCTCTGGGTTATCATTGGCTCCCAGAACACACGTCCATTGACAGCACTAAGCAGCAATCTAACTGTGCACAAACAGATATTTGTTGCTGTGGAAACGGCTGTCAGTGAAGTCAGCCGCCAGCAACGTTGAGAAGTTTTATCAAAGCAGAAAAAGCATGGCGAAATCTTAAGACTCTTAGTGAATGTGAGTGACATGTAAACTAGCACTGTCTGCCAGTTTTCTCTTCTTTCTTTTCCCCCCTCTTTTAGTCTATTACACTGTAAAACTTTAATGATCTTCACTGAAAAATAGTCCCCGCCTGTGTAATTGCTATCTGTGGTTGTCATGGACAAGACACAGAAATGTTTGCTCTTGCAGGATGATTCTGTGGCCTGAGAGTGAACAGAGAGTAGGTGTTTTCCTTTTATGTGACAGGGTCAGGGGTCTTCAGGCTGTGACCTCACTGGAATTGGTTGGATCACTCATCCTTAGGTTGGGAGGACTCACAGTAGTAAACCCATTTTGTTATTCTGTGATCTGTCCATATCAGCATTTGGTTGGATCCATGCACTTTACGTCATATGTGGACGAGCAAATCGGCTATTTTTGTCCTACACAAACATTAAATTCCCATTGACAATGAATGGAGAATTGACGTCATATGTAGAAGAGCAAATCGACATGTTACATCATGATGATGTATGATGATAAGAGCGCCCCTCACTTCACAGGTGTGATTTTTTCCTCTACACCAAATCTATGCTAATATAGCAGTCGTGTGCTTGTAGAATTGTAGATATTTGGCTCAATGTTCTCCTATGACTTGCCCAGAAGATGTTAGGGTTCATACTTTGTTGACTGGGGTCCCCCCAGGGGTCTGTACTCTGTACTCTGTCCCCTTCCTTTTTCATTTGAAAATAGCAGCTGTGCTATGTTTTTCAGTTTGCAACTCAGCATGCGGTCACACTTGCTTGCGGCGATTGGACAGTTGCATCCATATCACCCCTATGGGCTAATTATTAGTTATCATTCAGGTCTAGGACTGACTGTATCATCCCTGCTGCCCATGTATCACTTCCCCCACCCAGGGCAAATAATGTGAAAATAGGATTAAGATTATGAAAAATAAATTAACAACCATATATGGAGATCCATACAGTGTTATATTGGGCAACGGAAAATAATGTGCAACATCAGTGTAAATCACAGATATACGCCAACAGTTTGTTGTGTGTGACATCAGGCCAGAGTTCGGTCAGGGAGAGGGGGTAGGGAGGTTGTGTGTGTGTGACGTCTAAGCTCAATCAGCGAGAGGGAGAGCCTATTTCACCCAAACCAGTCAGCCATGTCCATATTTGGGTAAAATCTATGCACCCACCACAGTCAGACAGACAAATACAGACCACCACAACTTAAAGGATTTTTTGTATTTTTCCAGTTTTTCATGTGTCTATGAGGTGACAGTACTCATTAGACACCCTGGAGTCATTGTTATGTGCAATGATGTATTTATTCCCTTTGTATTTAGGGTTTCTTCCTAGAGGCTGAACCCTTGACAGTCAAACGTGCCAATGAAAAAAACAGTAATATAGTGACATCACATTATCAGCCCCTCCCCTAACCCCATATCATACAACTACAGCTGTGGGTGCGGCTTAAGTTCAGGTGGATCACCACCCACCAGGCAAAACAGGCATACTTAATTAACTGGTGGGCGTGCCCACATAAAAACGACATTTTAACAAATACTGTACACTTTTTCGAAAAACGTCTTCCTCCTTATATAACAATACGACCTGATAATCATGTTTTACGGTGGAAAATAATCATGGCACTCCATCTTTAAACTTGTTTGTGTGCTTGTCTGTGAGTGAGCATGGATCATGCCCAACTAGTATGGATGCACATGCATGGACTGGACATGCCTGTCAGAGATAATCGCCGTGTTTGGTTGTGTGACGTCAGACCAGGGGTGAGTCCGCGAGAGAGAGAGAGAGAAGGGTGTGGGGGGTACAGCTTGATCAGTGAAAAAGAGATGGAGGGATGAAGGAGAGGGAGAGCCTATTTCACCCCCTGTGATGCTTAATAACCTCTTCTGTCGTCTTGGTCAGGTTGGTAAGTTGATTGAGCTGCTGGCTGGTAAGGCTGGAGTCCTGGATGGACGCTTTCACTACGGCACAGCCTTTGGTGGCAGCAAAGTGAAGGACGTCTGTGAGGATCTGATACGTCACGGCTACAGCTACCAGGGCAAGGACTACGTCACCTCTGGAATCACTGGGTAAAGACTTGGAAATCTTAAAGCATGTCCTCCCATCAAGCGCTAATTAAATGTGGGCCATCACAGCTTGGTCTGAGATATTTGAAGGCATTGTCTTCTTTCACAGGGAACCACTGGAGGCCTACATCTACTTTGGACCCGTGTATTACCAGAAGCTGAAGCACATGGTGTTGGACAAAATGCATGCCAGGGCCCGTGGCCCCAGAGCTGTTCTCACCAGGTAAATGCTATGTAGCACTATAAATATTATAAAATATGAAACTTTATTAACTCCCATGGGTATTTGGTCATTTAATAAAATCAAGTACGTACAGCAGCAGTAGAAACATTGGATAGTTTGAGGGTGCCTGGCGGCTCAGTTAGTTAGCCACTTAAACCCTATACTTAGTTGACTGGATTCCCAAGGGCTCTATTATAGGCCTAGAGTCTAAAGGGAAGCACGCACATCCCAACAAAAAGGTACAGGTGCTGAACAGAAATATGTTCACTGTAGAAGGAAGGGAAGTCCACACACTGGGCCTCATGCACCAATAAGTTCCTAACTTTTCTTCCTAAATAGGCAGAATTGTTCGTAAGTATGTTCTTATTATATTATAATCCACCACTCCTGAATGTAGTGCCTGTTGTTGGGAGTCTGGTGCAACGCACAGGTCCTGGGCCTGGTGAGAGCAGGAGTGGACCTGGTGAGATGTAGGAGGGGCCCGGACAGGAGTCAACCCACAGAGCCTAGTCCTTCCACGCGCCAGATTGATGCTCCTCCCAGTCCCGGTAGAGTAGTTCCGGAGCAACGGATTGTGTGGCCTTGGTCTTGCCCTAATGGGACTGATCAAGGGTAGCTAGTAGCTACTGGGGACTTGATGACCCTGGCTGGGTCACCTGAGTGAGGGGTATGATGTTCGAGAGACCCGAAACCCTGATGACCTCCCAGGTGCATCCATGCCATGTTTTCTTTAGTTCTAATTATTCTATTTATAGTGACTCATAGGAATAGACTACGTGACAACCCAGCCTGTGTCTTCCGTGAGGAGGAAGCCCAAAAAAACCCTCGGTGAGACCTTTATGAGGACTATTATAATCCACCACTCCTGAATGAAGTCCCTGTTGCTGGGAGTCTGGTGTAACGCACAGGTCCTGGGCCTAGTGAGGGCAGGAGTGGACCTGGTGAGACGTAGGAGGGGCCCGGACAGGAGTCAACCCACAGAGCCTAGGCCTTCCACACGCCAGATCGATGCTCCTCCCAGTCCTGGCAGAGTAGTTTCGGAGCAATGGATTGTGTGGCCTTGGTCTTGCCCTAATGGGACTGATCGAGGGTAGCTACTGGGACGTAAGTCGGGACTTGATCACCCTGGTTGGGTCACCTGAGTGAGGGGTATGATGTTCGAGAGACCCGAAACCCCAAGGCCTTTGGGATACATCACTGAGGATACGTCCCAGGTGCATCCATGCAATGTTTTCTTTGATTCTAGTTATGATGATGAATCCCACTCCTTGTAACTTGAAGGGGTGTGCCAGTTCATCCAAATTATATAGGGAAGATAGGGAACCACCCACCAATCCCCATATAGAGTGTCACAGTCCCGCCCCCTTTCATGACGACGAGCGGCCCGGAAGAGAATTTCCCCAATACATTTTTCCCATTGACGTTTCAAAAAGTATTTATTTACAGACCTGTAAGCCTCAGATAAATTTTTGGGCCGAACAAATAATTAGAAGAAAAACAACAAAAAAGGTGTTGTACCCTGCCCTTTTTTTCTTCTTTCTGGAAATTCTTGGCAAATGAAAATGTGGCACTTCAAGTGAAAATGAGGTTGCTGACCTCTGCTCCACACTGATCTGTCTGAAACAAAGTATAAATTGCCAAACAATTGTCACTAAAACAAAAGCTACATAAGCTACATTTGATTGGCACCTCTATCTCTAATAATTTATTTCCTTCTGTGTCTCTCACTCAATCACTCTGGGTCGGTATCTTGTGTAATCCCCATCCTACCTGTCTGTGACCCACGTATCTGTGCTCTCCCCCAGGCAGCCCACCGAGGGACGTTCCAGAGACGGAGGCCTGCGTCTGGGGGAGATGGAGCGAGACTGTCTGATTGGCTATGGAGCTAGCATGCTACTGCTGGAACGCCTCATGATCTCCAGTGATGCTTTCGAGGTGGATGTTTGTGGGCAGTGTGGCCTGCTGGGATACTCGGGGTGGTGAGTTGTCCATTGAGGGCGATTAAACTTATCAACGCACGAGTGTTTCTGGACAGCAATATTGTGCCACTAACGACAAAAAGAAAATCAACCAGCCGACATGTTTAGACTCTAACAGAGTCTTCATCTGTTCTAGTCGAAACATGTCGGCTTCTTTTAACGTTTATAAATAAAGTACATCTATTTTTATCCACCCTCTCCTCATTTTTAACCTTTTGAGTGCTCGGATCGCTGCCTTGTCTTTAGTATTGTACCACTAACGTTCATTCTAAAATTCTTTATGTATTTATTTATTTTATTTCAGGTGTCACTACTGTAAATCATCTTGCCACGTGTCCTCGCTGCGCATCCCCTACGCCTGCAAGCTGCTCTTCCAGGAGCTGCAGTCCATGAACATCGTGCCTCGCCTCAAACTGGCACGATACAATGAGTGACATGGAGATGGACACATTCTGGCTTTGAGTAAACCAGGAAAAGATAAGAGCCCCAGTTTCCAAGTGTAATACGAATTGTGTACCAAATAATGCCATTGGAAATTAATGGGGTAAAAATGCAGGCAATAGCTGCTGAAAATACGAGTTCAGATTCTTTGTTAGCAAAACGTGAAACTGCAAAGAATGTATTTTTTGTTTTGTTTTGAGTTGTTAGTAGTCATGACTTTTGTTAGGAATTTGTATTTTATATTTGTGAATATTAAACATGAGAACTACTAAGAATGACTTGTATTAATAAAGCAGTTTGTATTTCCTTAAAAAATAACTACAACTAAAACTCTACACAAACAGTTCGGATAACTTTGGAAGATTACTGCTCCCTTTCAATAATACCAATTGGAATTTTATTTTAATTCATTTTTATTGTTGATTAGTCATCCTTACAACAAGGTATAACTTAGTTAAGCTAACCTACCTTCATATCTCTGCTGTCGGGAGGAAACCTCATAACTCCAAAATGTTAATTTTTCAGGAAATTAAAAATATACATTTTTCAGGAAATAAAGAAAACCTTGTATTTTTTAACACAAAGCAATACTGCCTCATCAAAGTTGGTGTTGTAACTTTATATATTGTCAATTACTTGAGAGGGGGAGAGGTGGTGGAGTTAGTTGCTTTAGCAGACATTTTGAGGGTCCAATGGAGGTAAGAGGTTTTGTCCAAAGCACTTTTTACTACTTTCCATTGGTTCAATATTTTCGAAACAACACACAGACGTAAAGGGTGTTCAATAGCACTGATTTATGCCAAAAAAATAAAATAAAACTCAAAAATGGAGTTATGAGGTTTCCTCCCGACATCAACGATAATTGGTCCTCACTAATGTTCATGATAAAATGCCACAGTCCTTTTCTACTCTGTGTCTCATGGGAGAGCTGTGGCCAGTTCAGAAACCTGTCCACCAGTGACATCATCGAGGGGGAATCCAAGCTAATAGAAACTGCAGGCTTTCTGTTCCTGAAAAGTTGCAATGTGATAATGGAAAAATCTAAATATGTTTAAAAAGAAATCTGCCTAAAGATGATGTCTCTGGTGGACGGGTTTCTGAAATTCCCACAGCCCTCTGAGACACAGACTGAGTAGAAAAAATGTGTGGTATTTTATCATTAGTGGTGAAGTGGAGGTTAAGTTATACCTCGTAAAGATGGCTAATCAATGATGAAAATGATATAACATACAATACCAATTGGTATTTTCGACGGGGAGAAGTAATCAACGTAAGTTGAGTTTCCAAACTATTTGAGAGGAGTTTAGTACGAAGCCTTAAATGATTTGAACCAGAAGAAGCTACTACCTGATAACAGCCTAATGATGTAGTACTTCTTCCTGTTAAGGGTACCGTCTTATATTTAGAACCCTGACAACTTTTAACTCAAACATAATTCTTGTCAAATTGTTCTGGGCTGGCAGTTGCAAAATATATGACACCAAACCTCTACATCTTAATCACTTTCAATCTGGCATCCTAATTTTAGGCGTGTTATTGCCGTAAATCTTAAACAATGGGACGGCTATTTTCTAAATGGCTGGGAAACCTTTTTAGGCACATGAAAACTTTGCTTTTAAGTCTTGTTATATATAGGCTTCTCATTAGAATAATACAATGTTTAAATGGTTGTTTATGATTGACTCAATTGATCACCTCAATAGCCCAATTTGATCACCTGGTAGATCAAATGGAGGCTTTTGCCCACCCCTGGCTTAAGCAGTTACGGTAACAGAGGCATTTGTAAAGGGAAATTGTCCTTTGTAAAGGGAAATGACCTGCTTTCAGCAGAACTACTGACAACTGGGGAGCAGGGGAAGTTGTTTTCCTCATGTAGTAAACAAACTCTAGTGCGTTGTGGCAAGTGTGTTTCTGCCCCAAGGAGAAGACCGATATTAAATGAAGTTTCAGTTTTAATTTCAGGTGGTGGATGGGAGCATATGCTGTAGGTGGGTAGACGGGGCAGCCAGCTGGATGCCTGACACAACAGAGGTATAGTGTTCAGTGGTGGTGGCGGACACTTGAGAGAGGTATTGTACATCTCTGATCGTTACTACAAACACGGTAATTCATTGGAATTAGTAAGAAAGGGGCAGTAGATAGGATTATACCATCTCTTTAAACACGTGTTTTAATAACGGGTCACGGTCACCCTCTCCTCACACACGCGCACACAGCTCATTTGTAGCCTTTTAATGTGAACAAAAGCAGTACACATCCATGTGTACGAGAATAGGCAGGGTGTTAAGGGCCCCTCCTTTTGGTGTCTGCACCTGTCCTTTTAAATGTGGCTCTAATGGGGGCTTGATGGTGGCAGGATGAGAACAGATCCCACCTTCTCCTTGTTTGACAGAAATCACTTAGATCCTCATTTGAGGTCATGAGGTCATTGCGTCATCAGTGAATTGTACCGGTACTACTATGCCTAATGCTGAGCCCTAATGCCCGTGGCACAATGGTGAAAGCACTGGAGGCCATCGTGGTGTTAGTCTTTTTGAGGGGCGCTAGCCCCTCCTATAAACGGCTATAGTGTAGATTCTGTCTGAACACAAACATTAAATGCCATTGACAATGAATAGAGAATTTACGTCATATGTGTCTGAGCAAATCGGCTGGGTATGTCGGTGGCCACCCTTGGCATACCGACATACCTTCATCTTGATGATGTAAGATGATTAGAGCGCCCCTCACTTCACATGGGTGTGATTTTTACGTTTTCTTCTTTTGAGGGGCGCTAGCCCCTCCTATGTACAACACACTACACAAACATTAAATTCCCATTGACAATAAATGGAGAATTTTACGTCATAGTAATAGAACATTGCATAACACAAACATTGATGACGAAGGTGAGGATGCAAATTGTGATTGGCCGGAATGAGATAATGTACGATGATAAGAGCGCCCCTCACTTCACACAGGTGTGATTTTTCTCTCTTCAGTTTTGGCCTTCCTAAAGGAGTATAAATCTATGGGCACCTTGTCTAAACAAAGTATGACTAAATCCATTCATTATAGGTACATGGTAATGTTGCTGTCTCACTGTCTCACACACGTGCATCCAGGTGATGACGTCCGGCCTGCATTTCAATTTTGTATGTTTTCAGAAAGTACAGGCCATGTCCATACGCCTGCGCACTGGCAGAGAAAGTCCTCTTTTTGCCATCCATGGTGTGGTGAGTAATTCAGCCATAATCCGCCTTTCTCCTCTCCCTCTTCTTTCCCTCTCTTCTCCCCCTCTCCCGTGGTTCCATTCATATTCTAATCACAGCTTTCCCTTCTCCAGCTCTCAGGCACTCCATCAGAGCCCTCCCAGCCCCAGGCTTTGCACTTTTACTTCCCCCCCCTTTGTGACTATTCCCTCTTCTCAGAGGCACACCAAAATAAGGTTGCCACAACGAAAGGCAGAGATGGGGGGAGTGAGAATTATCTCCAGAAAAAGTTCACACATCTTTGAAAGTTTTGGTTAGCTCGTTGAACATACTGTATGCGCGTACGAGACGCTAAGATAACAAAATGTGTGCTGTCGATTGAGGTATTGGATTTTTCGGGCAGTGGAGTGACAGGCCTAACATTACAAGTGTTTTATAGGATCTGAGACTAGGATTTAGAATTACACGGGATGGTAATAGTAGTGGTTCTATGTGTATTTGGAGCTGGGGGGTGTATAAAAACGTATTAAATGCTATAATGGAAGACGGGGAGGCCACAGTGCTAGGATTGCGTAGATCTAAGCCTCTTCTTTTTTTTTCTTTGGGAGGGAGCTTTTCTTATTCAAAACAGCCCCACAAAAGACTTCCAGTGAGCCTTGCCACATCCCCATCTGACTTGGTCCCATTCATCAGCCTTCCAAGCCTATCAATGACATGTCCCCATCAGGGCTCCTATAAAATCAGCCCCTTTCCCATGAAACATCAGCAAACATTTTGACGGGTCTGGCTTTCCCCCCGCTGGATTTCTGGAGTCTCTAACCCCCCAGCACCCCCTCCTCCTCCTCTCCTCCTTCCACCCTCTATCCAACCTCCCCCTCTCCACCACCACCACCAACACCACCCCTCTCTCGGCGGACCTCAGATCCTCCTCAACATCTCGTGCGAACGGGCAGTGGCCACGGAGAAACGGAGCGGACACGGGGAGACCCACCGAGGAGGGGGGAAACGTGCACTAAGCCATTTTCTCGGAGGGAGCCGGTGTCGTTGATGGGAAGAGGATGCATTGTGGGCTACTGGAGGAGCCTGATATGGATTCTACAGGTTAGTCCTGATGTTCTCGTCTCATCGCCTTGCCTTGCCTTGCCTGGATGTGTTGAGCAAATCGGCCACTTTTCTGGATCACTGTAGATACTTCCACAGCTGGAGCCCTGGACTTCTCCAACTTTCTCTGTAACCACAGAGAGTGTCTGATGCTTTGGCCTTTATTCCATTCGTTCGGTCTGAGTTTAGGTTATTCATTCAGGACATCGTCTTTAATTCTAACAACTGACACGGAGGAGTGTGTTATGGAGGTGTAATACCACAAAATCATGTCTTGAAAAAAGCATCATGGAATGTAGTGAAATAGTCCTAAGGGCTCTAGCATTCGCTTGGCCTGATTGCCGTTGCCTTTTTTCAAGCATCTATTCAATTTCCACAATTAATCTCTTTAAATTCCACCATTGTCAGTGGGGGAAAAAAATATAATTTGGTGCCTTTACGTTTTATGCACCTGCTCCCTGTAAACCACTTTGTCAGGTAAGCTGAACCTTTCAACAACCATCAGAAAAGTAGTTATTAAAATATATTGGCATTTTATACGTACATGTTAAAGGTTATATGTTTGACCTCAAGGTAGTTGAATCTACTGAATGCTTTGCTTTTATCATTTTGGAAATTATATAAATAGGGCAGAGTTTTAGAATTTCGATTTAACTGCAATTCAATATTAAACTAAAGAATACTGAGTATCATTCTTAATCTACTTTGTAGTCCAGTTTGCAAGTGCATTAATAAATGAGCTAACATCCATTTCACCTGTTGATCATATTTAATCCAATTATTTACATCCCCAGCTTATCTGTGCCTGTGGCAAATGATTCAACCCAGCATTTGAGCTATTGTGGATAGCTAACTAACTTTATAGTAACTGAGTGGTTAAACTTTTTTCTTTTCTTTTTTGATGCGCATAAGTAGTAGCCCAATAGACTTAACACACAGTTTGCAAATATAAAAATGTCAAAAGCCTTTTTTATTTTTTGTAGATAAAGAGTGATGGACGTGTCATTTTAGTAGTGTGCTGTAAAACATTTTGTTTTCCAATTAAATTGGGCTATTTAATTTCCTCAAAATAAAAAAATAGGCTATTTAATATTGTTATGAACTAAAATGGTTCATAACAATATTTCTTATAATATATTAAATAAGACATTTTCATTTCCTAAAACAGACTATGACTAAACAGCCTGTTACTATGGAACCATGGGATACTAATGGCATTCTGACCTATTCTATGCACACGTGCCACAGATCTAGGTGTAGAATATTCATCTAGTGCAAAGTTCCAAGTCCCTAAAACTTTTGAATTTCTGTGACCCCCCCTTCATGGTTAAACCCCCCCTTTGACTGGATGTAACAGGTTGCCTTGCCAACAGGCTGTCCTGCCAATGGCTGCTATAGTGATTGTTGTCAATTCCCATGCAGAAAATACAGATTAGGAGGAATATTATGTGTTTCTGATGAAAATATGTGGAGTAATTAAATGCTTTTACTTATGCACTGTACTTAACTAGTTCTCTGAGATACTACATATTAATGCTGAGGTTTTAGGAAAGATTTTACTTTCCAAACCACTACATTTCAAGGCTAATCTTGAAATCTAGATTGCATGCCAGTTATTGTAGGGGGAAATGGTTTATACGAGATAAGATGGTGTCCGAAAAAAGTGACATGCAACTCTGAGCCCGAAGATGAATAGATTATAATGGAAATGTGTCTGTTAGCTTAAGCCCAGCCTACTGCATAAAGTTCTATTCTAGATGCTAAATATCTACTTATTTTGATATGCAATTCCATTTGAATTTGATTGTCACAAACTTTAATTCTGGAAATGCATTCAAATTCAGAACTTTACCAAATCACTTTTCCGTAAGGGTTTCTTTTTTTTTTACATGCATTTCTAAATGATTGCAGTGGTGCCGTGCCCTACCAATT
This sequence comes from Electrona antarctica, assembly GCF_951216825.1. NCBI lineage: Eukaryota > Metazoa > Chordata > Actinopteri > Myctophiformes > Myctophidae > Electrona > Electrona antarctica. Next base: position 32,470,204 of record NC_136810.1, read on the forward strand.
TTCTTGCTCAGAAAGGATTCCACTTAGTTGAGCTATTTTTAAGTAGAAATTTAAACAGGACAATGGCCTCTATTCCATTAGGTTGGTCCAGCGATGTGCACAAGCTCCATTGGGTGAATGTGTGTGCACCTCCCACCCCCCTGGAACAATGCAGGATTCCTGCCGTTTTGGTGAAAACATTAAAAAAAAGAACCATAGCTCTACTACTGCCCACGTCATTGATAGTTGTCAACTTGCCCAGTCAAATTAATGACGTTTAAAATATCCTGCGCTCTGAATGATTTGCACTGTTTATGGAAAGAAAGCACCAACTGAACAAATTACTGTTTAAAAAAAGACACCTGTTGCATTGTCCCTATTGACAATTACAAAACGTATATAATACAGCTATAACCTGTTGTATACCTAATAAAGAATTAATTATTCTCACTTTTGTAACCAAATATAGTCCGTTATATGGACAATATGAAGGAATTTAAATTGCAACATGGTTTAATTTCTGTTTTGAATTTTATTCATAAATGGTGGCGTGTTTCATAATTAATTTCAAAGTAGCTTTTGCACTCTTTGACTTGTGGCCTATCGTTTCTTTTATAGAGAGCTGGATTGAAAGATGCCTTAATGAGAGTGAGAGTAAACGTTATTCCAGTCACACCTCCCTGGGGAATATGTCCATTGATGAAAGTAAGCCAGATTAGTATTCCTCAGCATCAACGTGGTTTTTCAATAGGAATGTTGTAAATTGTGGCTTTGAAAAACATTCCTTACTGTTCATTCATTTATACTATTGGCACCTTAAGGCGTGAAAGGCTGTAAATATCATGATGTCCAGGCTTTATAGTGCGTACAGTGATAACATGTCCATTTAAGATAAACGAATTAATTAATGCCAAAATACATTTCTGTGGTCCCTTATTTTGCCTTTGGTTTGACACCAAAATGTTTTGTGGGTTATAGATGAAGAAAAGGAAAATAACAGAGCTTCTAAATCGCATTCGACACCGGCTACTCTGCAGTGGTGAGTCCTTTCACATTTTACTTTTTAGTTGTAAAAATGTAATTTGATGAAAAACAATGGAAAACACGAGCAATGCTGTCATCTAGACCTTAATCTTTTTTGAATGTTTTACCAATGGTCAAAGTCTGAGAATTAAAAGGAATTACAAGCATTTTTATGTCAATTACTTTCTGATCGGTAAATTGAAATGAATACAAAATCTGATTTCTTATAGAAATTGACAACTATACGTTCCGTTTAACTCTGAGTGTACAAATATGACAACTTTTCTGGAAGGGTCCATTTAGTTGCTTGTACACTCATAGTTGAGTAGACACTCAGGATTTTACAGTACAGCCTTTGCATTTTGGTAGCTTGATGGGTAAAACATGGCATTGTGACTTTAAGACACATTATCCTGTCAGATACTATCGATGTTGTGGATTATTGTTTGTGACACTCCAGAATGCTGAACATCCGGTACAGTTTTGGTCAGACACAGCAGTAAAGTCTTTGACGAAGACATTCCAGTTGGTTTTCATGCTGGTTTGATTTCAACCCAGTTCTTCATTCCAAATGGATTGAAGTCTTATTAAACAATTAGAGAATATTAAAATAATTATAATGTTAATAATCCAATATAATTGCTGTTAGTGTAAGAATTTACCCCGCGTTTCAATACGTTTCTTTTTGTATATTATTCAAGTTCTTATCTCCTATAATCTAGGTGTATACATAAATAATTGCGCAAAAAATATGAAAGAAAGGACAAATTAGACTTTACAATATCTAATAACGTAACAAAAGTCTGGTGTTTTCTTGGGTCCAGTTTGCTGTAAACAGTTCTGTTCTGCACAGATGTCAACAGTCTGAACACTTGGTTGATTTACTTGAATACACTTTAGGCAGATCTGTACTCTTCTGGTACTGAAATTTGACTATTCTTTGGTTCAACTTATGAACGGATGTAGACGCGTTTAGACTAATGACTTCACAGAGCGTTTTGAAATCCCAATTTTAATATTCACTGCATATCTCAGTTAGTTAGAACATGATACTTGTGTTACTACACAGTGTTGTCATCACTATGCTCATTGAATTAAATTGTATCCCTCGTACATGATGCATGCTTTTCTGCAACATTTGTAATATAAATGTATGCGTCACATTACCATATGTGTTAACATATGAACCCTGACTTACAATGGCTTTGATTTAAGTCAGTGATTTAAGTCAGTTGGGTCGTGTGTGTGTGTGTGTGTGTGCGTGTGTGCGTGTGCACGCGTGCGCGCGTGCTTGCGTGCGTGCGCGTGTGCGTGCACTTTTCCTGCAGAAAATTATCACATATAAAAAAAATCAAAACTGTCTCTGAAAGTTTCCAAAATTGTACAAAAACAGCCAATTTACAACATACGATGCATTGTGGTCTTGTAGATCGGCTATTCTTTTGCAATAGAGCTTAACTGGTTTCATTCATAATGTATTTTTGTATATTTGCGTCCCGGGAAGATGAAATGTTTTGGGTCACAAGTTGAAAGCCCCTTATTATTATTAATCCTTGGACCCCACTATCAACACAGGAGCATGTTTTTGGTTTCTGATAACATTAATCGCACCCACAGGCTCGAGGACAACTATGAGATTGCCGAGGGCGTGTGTATCCCCCGAAGTGCCCTCTACATGCACTACCTCGACTTCAGTGAAAAGCAAGAGTCACTGCCCGTGAACGCTGCCAGCTTTGGAAAGGTACAATTCCAACTTCATTTCAGGGCAATATGGTTAAACATTGTGTGAGAAATAAAAATGATCCATGGGGTGATTATATGAATCGTGTGACAAGACATGACACGACACAGTGTGCATAAGAGCAAGTTGAAGCCTCGTCTATACTGTACATGATGACACTGAAACATTGTTTCATGTCAAGGACCCCCAAATGAATATCATTGCTGTCGGGAGGAAACCACCTAAGGTTTTTGCATAAATCAGTGCTATTGAACACCCTTTACATCTGTGTCTTGGTTAAAAAAATATTGAACCAATGAAAAGTAGTCAAAAACGCTTCGGACAAAACCTCTTAACTCCATTGGGCCCTCAAACTGTCTGCTAAAGCAGCTAACCACCACCGCTTCCCCTCTCATGTAAGTAATTGACAATATATAAAGTACCAACCAACAATACCAACTTTGATGAGACAGCATTGCTTTGTTTTAACAACATATGGTTTTCTTAATATCCGGAAATATGAACATTTTGGAGTTGGGTGGTTTCTTCCCAACAGCAGAGATATATCATTGCTGTCGGGCAGAAACCTCTTATCTCCATATTCAAACATTTTGTGTTTTTTCATAAATCAACGCCCTACAGTTGAACATACTGATACTACAGTGTCACACAAAAGTATCAAAAGTAGCCGATCCACAAGCTTTCGAGCTTGTGGATCGGCTACTTTTGATACTTTTGTGACACGAAGCAACGTGTTTTTAGCTTGTAATTCTGCTACTTTAGAATTTGAAATTTTGAATCCTGAAAAGTAGTTTTGGACATTATGAGGTTTCCACCCAACAGAGACGATTTGTATTCCGATCTGAAAAGTAGAGACTGTTTAAGATTGTTCAAAAGGTTTCAGGTTTAAGGTGGTTAAACTGTTCCTCATTTTGCTGGGGACCCACTAGAACACCCTCAGGGACCCCTGGTGGTACCCGGAACCCACTTTGAGAACCATTGACCAATATCTGATACCATTTTAGAATACTATATGCTGTGTGTTGTATTAAGATGGAGTAGATGGGGTTAACACGTTCCTCAAGATCAACTCTGAAGACAACATTATGTGTAGTGACTGTACTGTAGACGAATGGTAAGGTCATTTTATTTATAAAGCGCCTTTCAAAACAGTCATTACAAGGTGCTGTACAATAAAATAAAATAATAGAATAAAACAAGAACACACAGTCAACATTAAAACAGAAATAACAATAAGAAACAAAGCAACAAAGGCAATACATAGAAATAGACACAAGCAGAACAAGAGTAAATATAGGACTCAACAGAACATAGAGCTAATCACTATAGCAAACCAAATACAGATGCGTTTTTAGCAGCTTTTTAAATGTATTGACTGACTCTGCATTTTTCAAGTTAAGAGGTAAATCGTTCCAAAGAGTAGGTGCAATAAATGAGAAGGCTCGGTCACCTTTTGTTCTCAGCTTCGTAGCAGGGATTATAAGAAGGCCTTTATCAGAAGACCTAAATTGTCTCGTATTTACATGGTGGGAATGGCCTTCAAATGAAATTTATTTTCTACTCTACATTAGGGATTCAACACGCAATGAGGCACAATAGACACAACTATTGTGTCTATTCGTATATAAAACATCTCAAGCAAGCATGCCATTTTTAGATCTGAAAATTGTGTTTTGCGATCTGTACATCTATACACTGCAACGTCTGAGAAAACCATGAATCCGAGCAAACTGACCGCAGACTATCTCAGTGGAAATGGACAGTAACCACGGGCTGAGGGAATAATATCAGGCCAGGGTAATAATGACACCGAACCCTGTATAAGCCAAAACTTTTAAAAGCAGTTTTTCTCATGCCATAAACTGTTGATATCGGTGTGAGGAGTTGATGAAGCAAGGAGCAAAGCTCTGTGGCTGGTTCTCCTGAAACCCACTGAACACCATGCCTCAGTTCCCACAACCCTGGAGAAGTCCCTCAACCTACCTACCCCCAATATGCCCTGGACCCTAGCCCCAACCCCCAACCCTCAGCTCAGCCCCCACACCCCCACCCCTCCAGAGCTCCTGTCGGAAGATATTGAAAAAGAGAAGGGGCCTGGATTAATGTGTAATTAAAGGAAATTTGGAAGGGTGAGATGTTGCGGAATGTTAGATCAGTGGCTGGAGCAGTGTGGGGTGTCCTTTAGGAAGGCTTCATTGATTCAGGACAAAAAAACGAGCGAGGGCCTGGGCTGCCTCCCTGTCTGCTCATTTATCAAGCAGGGTCTGACAGAAACTTCACAGCGTGGCCCCTTTTTTCATCCCACACAATGGAGAGCTACACTGTTTGCTAAAGTTTCTGCACCGGGAGTTGGACCAAGGAGCCGATCTCTTAGACAAAAAGAGAGGAAAGGAAGAAGGAGGGAGTGGAAGAAAGCGGGTGGGGAGGTTGGAGAGATGTTTGATATATGAAAAAAAAAAGAAAGAAAAAAGTAATGCCCCTGAACTTGTCATAAACGGATGGCTCTCAAAGACCTCCCAGTGGATAAAGCGATGGGAATTTCACACTGCAAGTTATTACGCAGAGTAGTCTATACTTTATTAACTAACATATTAGATTGTACTGTATTGATTCTGTATCAGAGACAATAAGTCAATTAACCCTTTGAAATGTCTTACATGCTGTTTCATTTCCCTGCTCAGAGTCTTCTCTTTTTCTGACTTTGCTAAGTTCCCTCCTTAAAATAAAATGTGAATTGATGAAACCATCTAGTAGATACGCACTAAGCCTTTTCCTCTCTCAAATTGCACAGATCATAAGACAGCAGTTTCCACAACTGACAACCCGAAGACTGGGAACTAGGGGCCAGTCAAAGTAAGTTATCCAATGACTAGTTGAACCAGACCATAGTTCATTATGTCAGGTGGTCTCTATATTCTCCTCTAACTTTGAGAGTGTATGAATGTGACCACAGACTTCAGTGGACTGAGTTGATATGGCACTTACATTTCACCGTCCAGGGCAGTGGTTCCCAAACGTTATTGAATTTTGTTATTAATTCATGAATAGTTTTGCTTTTGCTTTTTTGAAAATGCTTTGAAATAATAATAATAACAACATAATAATAATAATAATAATTACAAAAATGTAGGAAACAAAAAATAAAGGCACCCATAAAAATGTATCTGTGACCCACAAATGGGGCCAGACCTACTGTTTGGGAACCAGTGGTGTAGGGGGGTGTTGTGCGTGTTGAACCAGTGGTGTAGGGGGGTGTTGTGCGTGTTGACTGTAGGGGGGTGTTGTGCGTGTTGACTCTAGACGGCCTGTGTTCCCGTGCAGGTACCACTACTACGGCATTGCGGTGAAGGAGAGCTCTCAGTATTATGACGTGATGTACTCCAGAAAGGGTGCGGCGTGGGTGAACGAGACGGGGAAGAAAGAGGTCACCAAGCAGACAGTGGCGTATTCACCACGCTCCAAACTGGGGACGCTCCTGCCAGACTTTCCAAATGTCAAAGACCTAAATTTGCCCTCCAGCCTGCCCGAGGACAAGGTAAATAGGACTTTTAAAAGTCTGTCCACATCGCCCTCCCTCTTTCCCTGCCATCTTAAGCATCGCTGCCTGTGCCCCCTCTGGCTCCAGCCTTTTATCTGTCCCAGGCCCTTCCCTGGGCTCGGGTTTAGAGAAGGACCGTGAGGATTTATATGCTGGCTCCTCACTAACTCTTAATCTTTTGGGGAGATAATAAGATCCAGCAATGGACAAAGGACAGGCACTAGCTGTCCGGCTTTAAATGGGGGGCCATGATTTCAAATGGTTTGTGTGTTGCTGATGTCTAAAGCTTGTTTTATATAACATGGCTTCCAGTCTGGACCTGTAACAGGTATTTATTGGTGTGCATGCCTTGCTCAAGATTTATTCTCTTGTTTTTGTGTCCTGCCTTTGAGAGCCCCAGAAGAGACAAAGCTGTTGCGTTTGTGCTGTATTTAGATTAATTCTCTATTCTCGCCCACAGGTGTCAACCTTTATCATGATGTATAGAACACACTGTCAAAGGATACTAGATACAGTCATACGTGCCAACTTCGATGAGGCAAGTCTTCATTAGATTTTTCTCTGCTATTTTCTTTCCTTTGTCAATATCTATTTCTTTATCATTTTCCATTTTCTCAACATAGTTACAGTATAATCCTCAGTGCCCACTGTGTACCTGTAGCTAAAGTAACAAATCTAAATGTCATTAAATGAGAACAGACATATTTCTCTGTGTGTTTGTGTGTGTGATTACACACTGTAATCATCTGCGTTTACCTGTTTAGGTGAAAAGGGTCCAGTGAACATTGTGATGATGTGTGTCTTGTGACTACAGGTCCAAAGTTTCCTGCTCCACTTCTGGCAGGGCATGCCGCCACACATGCTCCCTGTGCTGGGCTTTTCCACCGTGGTTAACATCGTAGGGGTCTGTGACTCCATCCTCTACAAGGCCATTTCTGGAGTGCTCATGCCCACCGTCCTGCAAGCACTGCCTGATAGGTGAGCAGAAGCATGCATGTCCCGCGTTTATCTGACGTGTTATCGTTGAATCGTTCCACACACGGGTGTGACCATAATCTTTCAAATTGTCGAATATCGCATGTTTTTCATGACTCAAAGAGAGTCTGTGTGTGGGAACCAGATCGGCAGAGTAAATAAGAACTAAGACTTATGACAAGACACACTAAGACACTGTTTATATTTTAATTTATTATTATTTATTATAATTTATTATTATAATTTGTGACTAAAGTGTATTGTTTTCCCCCCCACAAATCCAGTTTAACTCAGGTTATCCGGAAATTTGCCAAACAGCTTGACGAGTGGTTAAAGGTAGCACTTCATGACCTACCTGAAAACTTAAGGAATATCAAGTTTGAATGTAAGTGGCTACATTATGAAATATCACTTTATTTTCCTCTTTTGATTATCAAGATCCAAAATGAAATATTTGAATGGATGAGATGAGAACAGTAAGAGTAAAGCCTGTTTTGTTTTTCCCATCTATTCCCATAGTATCCAGAAGATTTTCACAGATTCTAAAGCGGCAAACATCGTTAAACCATCTATGTCAGGTGCTTATCATTCTCTGAATGTAATAAAGACTCCACATGAAACCCACATCACACTGATAAGGGACATGGGTTAGGGTATTAGGGTAGGTAATATTGTCTCTGTTGACCCCGCAGGCATCACGCACTGTGATCCACAACGCTGACATCACATTTCAAATGCTAGAGGACTGGAGGAACGTGGACTTGAACAGCATCACTAAGCAGACGCTATACACTATGGAAGACTCGAAAGATGAACACAGACGCCTTATTATCCACCGTAAGTAGACCAAGAGAGAGGGGGGGGGGGTGTGTGTGTGTGTGTGTGTGTGTGTGTGTGTGTGCGCACGTACGTACATTCTGTGTGTATTCGATTCTTATTCCACTCACTCCTGGGTTCACACACACATCCACCTTTACGGTATGTACCTCTGTGTCTCGGCTGCTGTAATGGCTGAATTTCCCCCGTTAAATAATCTAATTATATATAATATAGTTGTTTAAGTATATAATACACACACACACACACACACCCACTATATATATATATATAGTGTGTGTATTATATATTTACTGTATATGTGTATTTTATACATAAGCAAATAGCAATTACATAAGCCATGGCACTTAAACAACACACCATGGTAGAAGTCATTCCCACGACCACGAAAGTCAACCCCTTAATGATGGAGACTAAAGGTTAAACAAGTTCACTCTCCCCTGAAAACACCCTGCCGAGCGTCCCCATTTTCATTCTGGTGTCAACCCCTCAGATGGGGTCACATAGGTCACAGAAATAGAGGGGCGGGTTCCATGAATAGTAGTCCATTTCAGACCTCGCAGTTTTCATATCGCCGCATGTAACCGTTTCTTTTCAAGAGATGTGGTAAAAATCCAACGTGTTTGTTGTGAAGCTCACAACCTTCTCCATCCTGTGGCAGTGTATCAGGAGTTTGACCGTCTGCTGGAGGAGCAGTCTCCCATTGAAGCCTACATTGAGTGGCTAGACGCTATGGTGGACCACTGCGTAGTCAAGGTCAGGAATCAAATTCTTTCTTTGTTTTCCCCCGTGCACACACAATTTGGGAAGGGGGTCGTGATATCATTTTACTTTTACTTTACTTTATTGGTTTATTTGGACGGGACAGGTCATATTAATGAAATACACCGGATTTAGCAGAGAGGCTAATTTCCATCCGTAGTCCCCAGACATTAAACAACACTACATTTTGAATTGGGCTGACCTCTCCCAATCATCCTTTATTAGAGCTTATTTTATTATTTCATTTCAAAAGAAACCTGTGAAAGTTTCACTTAAATGTTTGCAAAGTAACTCTGAATGTCTTGTGTGCAGCAAAGCATTGAATGTACCCTACCCTACCCTTTTTCCTTTTTTTGCACAGAGCCACTTACGTTGCAATCCTCTTAGTTAATGATGTCTTCAAGGCTCCCATTTGCGGCTATTATGTGCCAGATATGGGCTTGTAAAATTTGGTTGCCCGGGCAACGTCTTGGACTCACCACACAATAGTTCAATAGGAAGGCGTGTCCCCAGGGGCAAATTAAATAGTTGACTTGTTGACATGTTTTTCGTTCCTGAGGGTTAAGCCCCAATACGGACCTGGGGGTTAATTCTACCCACGGCATCCCTACCCTTCCCCCCTTTTCACATGGAAATGCTCTCTTTAGGTGGCAGGGAAGAGGCCCGGGTGCCTGAAGAAGGTGGCCCAACAGTTCCTGCTGATGTGGTCATGTTTTGGGACCAGAGTCATCAGGGATATGACCCTCCACAGTGCACCCAGCTTTGGTGAGTGGCCAACAGACTTTGACTGTCACGTGATCCATGTACTTCTATTCCCTTCCAACAAAAGGAAGACATACATTTGACAATCCTAAGACGAAGAATATAATGTGACTTTGCCGATGTGTCAAGTGTAAATAGTGAGTCTAACAGCCCTGTTGTGTGTGGGTTTAGAAAGTGTCTTCTGAGTCTCTGACCTAAAATAAGGAGGCATGATGGGTAAAATGGCTCCCTTGCCGCTGGCCCCGGGTCTTTACTTTACTAGCTTGGTTTGGAGGAGTTAGAGGCTGTAAAAAGAGAGAAAGGAAAAAATGGCTTCCCTTCCCCCTGCCCCTCTCCTTTGGTCCTGTCTGTGAATATCAAAGACACAGCTGGTTCCAGTGTTTTGATAAAGCAGGTCTGTGTGCAACAACAGCTAATTAACAAAGGCCACCCTCCCCTTGTCCCCGGCGCGTTTGCCCGTCTTTCCATTTTATGACCGAGCAGTATTTCGCTTGGCTCTCTGAATGGCCATCAGTGTTTATTATGCGCGCGGTGGCAGTAATGGCAGCACAATGTCACGATTGTTTGGGGCTTCCTTCTATGCCACGGTCGCATCCTCCATGCAACCCCAGGGGTCAGCTGTCATATTTTTGGCACTAACTATGGAAATAACCCTGCCTTCTTCTTTTTGAGCTACTGCAGCCAGCCACAGTACAGTCATCTGGAGGATATGATTTCATCAACCAGATGGTGTTTAGGAGATGCTTCAAACTTGATCAGGTCATTTATGTCCTTAAGGCCATGCCTGTCAATGTTTGAACCCGAATCGTAAACAAGGGGTTATTTTTCACACTGAAAAGCCATGTTGTGGTTGTGGGTGCGGCTACCAATTCAACATACCCTTTAATATAAACAGCTTATTTTGACAAATCAGATAAATTCAACTTTTGATCCTGACTCACTCATAGCATGGTTAAATGTGTCAAATACCCCAACAAGAACAACTATTAACAAGACGGATACAAGCCCAGTAAATAAATAAATCAAACTATGTGCCAAGCCAGCTACCTCCACCCGTTTAGCCATCTTTTGTTTTCTTTTTCTTTTTTCATAAATCAGTTTTCATGTCCTGAAAATGAACATTTTGGAGTTAGGTGGTTTCTTCAGAGATATATGAATTGAACATGCAGGATACATCATTACATTTACCCTTCAACATCTTGTTTATGCCCAAATCATGACTGGATATCACAGGTTTTGGAACAATTTGTAGCATTTTTATATAATATAATAATTGGTCCTAAAATGTAATTAAAATAATATTATACGTATTTGGTAAAATACGTATACCAAATTTGTTTATTTATTTATTATGGCACTCCATGTCCTTTCAATGATTAAATAAACTTTGCATTCGAGTGTGTGGTGGTGCAGTTGAATTAGCCTTCTGTAATACCAGTCATGGTATGGTAGCGTCACAGAGCATGTTCTTAAGTTTACTAAGCACATGCATGAACCACAGTTTAAGAATGATTAAGTAGGTAGGGTACAAGGTACAACTTACAAGATGATGTACAGAATCTACAGATACTATGATGGTCAAGCCTCAAATGGAGCATTGCGATAGGTTAAAGTAGATATAAGCAATAATATGTCCAAAAACAAATCAGACAGCCAGCAGATGGTAGCCTCACTACACATCTAGGGGCCACAATCTGCATTCAAAGATGTTCCTAGAAGCTTTTGTCAGGAAGTAGACAGGCAAATCGACCAATGACAAAGCTTCTAGGAAAATCTTTTAATGCAGATTGTGGCCCCTAGATGTGTCACAGAGACTAAATTTGTTTTGGGAGCGTTTTACTCATTGCTGGCTGTCTGAAGACAAAAGAAAAGACAGAAAAGAAAGAAAAAGGTCATTAAAATGTTGACATATTATTGCTTATAGCAGCTTTAAGGTAGGCAAGGAAGTCAAGCTGGTCCCTTGCTCATACACTGTCCAATCACATCCTAATAGTTCAGTCTAACCGACATTCACTTTTACACGTTCAACATCTCTCGCTGCAACCGTAATCACAGCTCTTCAGTGAACAAACTCCCTCCACAGCCTCCTCCTGTAGTAGCATTTAACTCTTCACTATGTCAGCCAGTGCAGGTTCATATGTATTGTATCATGTTCTTTTAATTTCTCTGTATCTTTAGTTTCTGCCCTATGAGGGGCTCACGTGTCTATTATCATGCCATTATCATGTAATAACTGTGTCTTTAGGCACTGCTTCAGGGGGGTTTGTGATCTCAGACTCTGTGTCATGGTTTCACAGATTATTCTGGAGCATCATGGGAGCAGAGCTACACTTACTACACCAAATACAATGCAAAATCATTACAGTATTCTGCTTAAATCAGACATCCTCTGTATGTGTTGCAAATGTTGTCCTACACCCGCACACCGGCCATGGTGAGGACCAACACAGGCGTTTCAATTTGTCCGTTTTTCAACAGTCTGATTGTCATAGAACTAATTAATTTGTTTGCAACACCTGTTTGGTCCTCAACATGGCCGGTGTAGGACTACATTTGCAACCCATGAATACATCATCCACATAATAACTGAGGACGTGTGTATGTTTGCATGTTAGGGTCCTTCCACCTGATCCATCTGATGTTTGACGACTATGTACTTTACCTGCTGGAGTCGCTGCACTGTCAGGAGAGATCCAACGAGCTCATGAGGGCCATGAAGGCAGAAGGAAGCACAGGTGAGACCTTTACAATGGTGGTTTTTAATTTCACAGACAGCCAGTTTGTTATTCATTAGACCACAGACTCCCATAACTCTGAGAGTGTACAAAGTTATGGGTCCATTTGCTTCTGGGGAACCCCTTCAAGGACCCCCTGTTGGACCCCACTTTGAGTAATACTGCTAGAACTAAAAAACTATACATTTTTTTCTTTGTGGAGTTAGCTCTCCTGATTAGACAAATCAGGTACCCCAACCTTTGAAAAGTTATTTTATATTTACAGAAATGCTGGAGAGACAGGGAGACATCTGTTACTGAACAAACACCCTAAGCAAGGATTACTGAAATATATAGCTTTAACTCTTCAACAAAGAACTAACACGAAAACCTCTTACACCCCCTTTAGTGTACTACATAACACACCTCACCTAGTGCAGATTTATGCTCGCACTCAAATTGATATCTGTAAATGCCTTCACACCTAAAAGTGTAGAAGGAATACCTCGACGAGCCATAAAAGCATTAACTCAAACAATAACTAAAACAAAAGGCAAATGTGGACACAGCATTGATGGCAATTTTCAACTGAAACGATGGTTGACTGTGCTCTTTTCCCCCCCACATTTATGTATGTTGTCGCTGCTATTGTATCCTACTAGTTCAACTACCAGTGAGCCACTTGCTGCCTACTTCTCTTGCCCATCACTCCCTGCTGACAGGTGCCAGCCTGTAGGAGTACGTGCAGTGACAAATATCACCCTCCCCGCCCGGTGTCCCTAACCCGAACATAGGTCAATTGTGTTCGCTTAGACAAAGCCAGATGCACTGCGGTGGATTCGAACCCGTAGGCTCTGCGGTGGTGGGCAGCAACTTTACCACTGCATCACCCAGTCGACTCGGCTCTTATTTGAATCAACTCTCAGTATGTAAACATTCTTGGTTTCTCACCTTTTTTAGCAGAGCGAGAAGAGGAGATTACGCTGACAGAAACCACGCCCACGTCCTCGTCCCCGGGTCCCTACTCTCCAGCTAGGTCTGTCCACTCAGTGGGTGTCCCCGCCGTCATCTCCCCCATAGCGGCCCAGTCCCCTGAGTACACTGGAGCCGCCACCACTGCCACCACCACCACCACCACAGGTGAGACACAAACAAGTCCACACATGCAAGCAACTGTTCCCTCTCTGAACATGGATGATTTTACTGTGTAAAGGGCCTTCCAGACCAAGCAATATATACTGTAAGTATAAAAGTGTTGTTTTAAAAGTCGATCTAACTCAAGTGGACGGCAGAGTCCACATCACAACTATAACGCCGATAGCGGTGAACAATATAGTTATACTACTTGGTGTGGAAAGCCCTTAACCTCTTTAACCACAAACCTTTGCTAAATAATTGTGAAAATAGCAGATCTACAAGTTCACAACACATTGTAACGTTGGCGAGTTGTGAGCTTGCAAAGCAACTATTTTCCGAGAAAGAAAATATATTTTTTCCGCCTATAATGATATTCCCAAACTTGGGACGGCAGGGTGCAAGTGGTTAACTATGCACAAATAATTTTGTAATCCACCATAATGTCTATTGAGGGTATGCGCGTGAGATCATCCGACATCATACCCGGAAGTTATGCGGAGATGCCTACTGAGTGGCAAAAAAGTACTTCCTGGCCTTGACAGCCCATACATCCAAACAGAAATCTGACTGCACTAAACAACGCTAAACTCACTTTGCCACTCGATTTGCCACTCACTTTATGCATGCGCATACCCTATATTTAGTAATACTTTGATAATGGTTAGAGCACCTATGTTGCCCCTTTGACAACAGCGTTTGTCTCTGTGTGTATATGTGTGTACCAGGGGCTGTTCAATCATATACATGGTCCCTCACATACACAGTGACAACATCAGGCGGCTCCCCTCCAGAAGGTGAACAACAGCTGGCCTGCATGCGCAGCGGTGCCCCCGTGCCCCCTCCATCTTCTGCCCATCGAATGCCAGTCTATGCGCACAGGGAAGAGCACGGGTGAGATTACATAATGAAAGGAAATGCTTTTGCTTCGTCTTCAGACAAAATGTTATTTTCTTTATCGTGACTTTTAAGTTCAGTTACAATTTGTGATACATCCACCTTTTTCATATGGGTCCTCGTAAATGCTCGCTATAGGATGGTACAATTTATGCTCCTTTCTATTTATTACACATCTCGGCGGTAGACCGTGGTTACTTAAATAATGTTCTTTCCGATGACGTCTTCAGTGGTGATTGCAAGCCAGATTTCAGAACTATTTCAGCAGGTTAACATGGGTGTAGTTTCCATTAGCTTAGAATCCCAACATGTCACTGGTAGGCAAATTTCCAAACTGCCCACAGCCCACTTCCGGGACACAGAGTGGGTAGACAGAAATTATGCCATGTCATACAGAGCATTATTGCGGACCAAATTATATGAGGATACTGTTGAAAATAAGTGAAATGTTTTAATTATTTGTTTGTGGACCTAATCTTTCTATCTGTTGATTTGATTTTTTTTTAGATACACTGGTAGCTACAACTATGGCAGCTATGCCAACCAGCATTCCCATTCTATCCAGAGCCAGTATCCCAGTCTGACCCATGAATCAAACCTCCCTTCCCCCCTCCACTACTCTGCCTATCACCGCTCATCTGCACAGGTCAGTCCTAACGCTGTTTACAAACAATGTCTGTGAGCAGTCATTTTGCCAGAATATACTGTCATTACATTAACCACTTTTACATAAAAATAAAAAAATTGCAAAAGTCTGATCTACAAGCTCACAAGATGAGCTTGTTGGTCTATTTTGGTACATGGCATGGTACACTCTCAGGGTTACAAATTGATAAATTAATGCTTTTAATGTGTAGTTATAAAGAAATGTCTGAACATTAACGTTCAGACATTTTTTATATTGCGATCATTATGTTAACTACCCATTGCCAAAGATCTCTACTACTACGACTAAATCCCAACAAACTCAACGCCAGCCAGTTCATGGGTCAATCAGATTGCCTGTTTAAACATCTGCACCATCGTCACTGAATAATGAAAAGATGTCCTGAACAGTCAAAGATTATGAGAAAATGGACAGCGTATTAGTAGACTATCAGGGACATGATGCCTGAACCCATAGACTTAGTCATGTAGCGAGTGGTGTGAGTTGACCCTTCTGATGGTAATTTCCTGTCAAGGGTACTCTAGTCTCCCTCGCCTTTATATTGGGCAGAGATCAGCTCGGCCTCCGCAGTCTCAAAGTTTCTAAAGCCCCCGAATCGCCCCTTTTCACACAGTAAAAAGGAGTGTACAAATGGAACCAGATGGACCCATACGGGTCCATTTGGTTCCATTTGTACACTTGTTGGAGCTGAATGGAACACGGAGGATTTTACTGTGCACACAGCGGAAGCAGACAGTGAAAGGTGGCTTGGCCCAGGCCCAGGGGAGGCATTGCTCTGTAACTCCCCTTCCCAGAACTCAATAGTCAGTTCATCTGTTTGAGCCAGTGGCAATGGACTGGGGCAAGGGGGGCGTTTATTAAAATATTGTTATTCAATGGTCCCTTTTCTGCGCGTGAACAAGAGGTCGCTGAGCCCTGACCCATAGTGACAGTCTTTTTCCATGCCACGGTCTCTCATAATACAACCGGCTGTTGTGTGTTTATATTTAGTGAGATAAGGGAAAGGGTCTTTACTTCCACTATTCCACCCTGGTTGGAGCTTAAATTAGGCACAATGCATGTGCTTTGTTTTTGTGTCTGTCACAAAGTTGAGGATTGAGCTGAAAACGAACGGCGACACTTTGTTGGGTCGCCAACTGTCCAAAATATTTTGTAAGAGAAGCACATTTAGCCAGGACTGTTTGTAGTCCGTTTCCACAGGCAACAAAAATAATACTGGAAATCCACTTATGCCAGTCCAGCTGTTCGCTGATTACCCAAAATAAATGTCTGACTTTTCTATGGTTGAACTTGTGTGTGGAACTTAGATTAAAATGCACGTTTATTTAAGTTTTATTACAAAGTTTTATTTTTCTTTCTTTCTTTTTGTTTAGTTTTAGGTGTTTTTTTAGATAGTACAGTGTAGAGAGAAATTGATGCAAAAAGACTTCAAACCAGGGACGTTGTGGTCGCAGGTTCTTCTCTTATTTGTAGTAGAACTTTGTTTATCTGACTTCCGACAGGACTGATGATTATCAAAGAGTGTTTGACAATTTGTTCTGTTTCAAACATGTAATGGCAGTTATCCCAGAAGTACTTGTAGTTTAATGTATTATCATTCAAATGTTTTTATTCAGTTTTCATCAATCTACAATCTAAATATCAAATTCAATATCAAATGAAAACTACAGAACATTCATAATATCCTGTTGGCACATTCTTCTCATGATAGCCTTAGTTATCACATTTCCCAGAATTTCTGCTTCACCTATCCATTTTGTCTCTTCACCAGTACCCTCTAAGCAGCCAGATGTCCCGAGTGGATCCTTGCTTTGTGGGAAACACTCCTCGGTTGCATTCCACGCCTGTCGCCACCCGGTGGCCGGATGTCTCACCAGTTAACAGCTGTTACACCAGCCCCCCTATGCACTCATCACGATACACCTCCTCTGGAGACATGTATGGGGAGTACATGCTAGGACCACGAAGGAACTCAGAGTATGAGCACTCACAACATTTCCCTGGCTTTGCATATATCAATGGAGAAGCCACCACAGGGTGGGCTAAATAGCCAACTGCTTATGGAGGACTTCTCTGGAGACAGTGGACAACCGTGCACACGCTACAAGCCTGCCAAAACAGTGGATGTAAACCTTCCCTAAGTTCCCAGTGGCACACAACCGAGTGCAACAGAAAAAAGGAGATGGTGAAGAGAACCAATGCAAGGTTATTGGAATCACGGTGTGGAGGCTCTGACTACTGTAACTGGTCAATCATGCAAATGTTTGTGGTGTACTTTACTTAGGGATTTGGTGCAAGTTCTTCAACAAATTCTGTTTTCAGTGTTGAAGAACCACTTACTTCAAATCATATAGGTTTTCAAAAGTGGCAGCAGAATCATTGGAAGAGTGCAATTCTCCTGCCAAGCTGTGCCTTTGTTTCTTTTTTTAGGAATGTACTCCTTTTTCTGTAACTGCCCCCTTGTCCGTCTCTTAAATGAGCACACTCTCATCCCACCCACACTGTCAGTAATATGTGCAACTATTTGCGTTGTAAGCCGTTACTGACGTCAGTACTGCTATTCTCTCTCGGTCGTTGTTGCACGACTCTTTGTTATGAGCTTTGTGTGTCTCTGTCACATATGGTGTAGCAGAAGAGTTTCAACAAGACCTTGGCATCGGAGGGTAGGTATGTGTAAGCTTATAAAAACTAGTCAAATTGGCTTGTCTTCTTCTCATGGTTTTGATTGAGTGTTGTGACATAGTACTGTATGTATTCCCTGTAACTTTGTAACATGGTGTATCCTTTATCTTCTATGTTACAATTGATATTTTTGCTTTCTGTTTTGTACGGTTAGTAAAGAAAACATTAACTTAGGTTTGTGTATTTTATAATGCATTCAAAGCTACTGAGGACCTATTATATATGTACCCTATGGGTATATATAAAAAGGGAAGAGTATCAAAGTGTACAGTAACATACATGAACTAGTCACTTTTTCTGTAAATAAAAGCACTGGAAAATGTCTGTTATGGTTAAACTGTTACAGTTTAAGATGACAGTTTATGTATGTGAAATTATTTGTTGCCACATAAATAATTTTAAAATCTAAATGAAAAAGTGCATATTGTCATTTGTTCTCTCGTGTGTGTGTGTGTGTGTGTGTGTGTGTGTGTGTGTGTGTGTGTGTGTGTGTGTGTGTGTGTGTGTGTGTGTGTGTGTGTGTGTGTGTGTGTGTGTGTGTGTGTGTGTGTGAGAACATGGTGCGGAAATAACTATATTTCTATAGATAGAAGCCCTGCTGGGTTCATGCATCTTTCCCATAACATTTGACCTCTGGCTCCTGCCAAAGGTTTTATTGGAGCATATAACCTGTGCATTATCTCATTATCTGTATGGGGGGTGGACAAAATCAAATATCTCGATACTATCTATCGGCGTTGATAATTGTGTTATGGTAGGCCTATATTCCCCGATTCAGTAGGTCAGCATCACACAGGTGCAATGGATTATTAGCATTAATTAGCAGCAATGGCATTTTATTTTTATTTTTTTACTTTTGGAAAAAATAATACTATCCACTGTAGACTACACGTTTGAATATTATTTTATGTATTTCTGTTGCCTTTAGAAAAGGGTTATTATGTTGTCTCAAGCTATTTACACATGTTACAAAGTAGCCTTTGTTTGGCATAGGCCTACCTTAGCTCTGGTCCATAGTTCTAATGCGTTGCAAATGCAACGCAAATGCAACGCATGCGTTGCAAATGCAACGCATTAGAGCTATGGACCAGGCCTACCTGAGTGTTTGGTGGCCTTTGATATTAATGCTGTTATGACCTTGCCATACCTTAGCTTTTGCTTAATTGACGCTACTGATATTAATATTGTGGGATGGTTATTGGTGCTTTCATTGAATATTTACACCGTTTGATAAATCACCAGTAATGACTACGGTATATAACTAAGTGGCTAAAGGCAAATAATGAATAGACTGTATTTGCCATTTGCACAACATTTAATACTATTATATCAGAATACGGTAGTCATGTAAATTCAGATAATTACGTAATTTTACTGTAATGCACAAACTGCTCCAGACCTCCCAAAACAAACTGGTCAGGCTATACTTGGCCTCACCCCCTGAACCCACCTCACCCCTGCCCACTTTGACAGGCTGGAATGGCTTAGGGTCGACGACAGAGTAAAGCCTCTTGCAATGGGTCTGGTCCACAAGATTCAATAGTCCACACCCACAACACCAGAGGGAGTGCAACAAACCATGTACAACCCAGATTCGGCACAAACAAGGGACTAAATTATTTTCGCTACTATGCCACCAAATGTGGAACGCCCTACCAACAGTCATTAAGACATGTGAATCCCTTGACTCCTTCAAAACCGCTCTCAAAGGGCACCTACGGACGGTTGCAATTCGAAACTGGCCCCCGTAAAATCTGAATCCCCCCCCCTTCCCCCTCACTGTATATGTTTCTTTTCCCTTTTTACCTCCATTATGATGAATTCCTGTTCTGTCTATAGAAGTGTATAACAAAGGAGAACTGAGAACAACAGAACTGAGGAAGGGACTGGGGAGACAGGCTTTTATACAGGGCGTCGGCACCGGGCCCAGGTGCCGCCCGCTTGACTGATTAGCATGATCATCATAGCTCTGCTCCCCAATCCACTGCAAGACAAGGAGAACAGAAATTAGAGTAAGCAAAGCAAAGAAACCATAAACTAACCAAAGTGTACTATAAATATAATATATAGCTACACCAGACCACCTAATATAATTACCATACTATATACCATACCACACACCCTAATATATAGTACAATACAGGGGGCCGTCACAGTACGTCTCTAAATGTTTTGAAGAATTGAACATGGTGGACCCTCTTGTAAACAAGTGTAATGCTTAATTGGGTCGTCCACTCACAGTTAACAGTCTTTGTATTGAGTTTGTGCTTGAAATGTACTGTAATTCTGCAAACTGTTAATAAATATTTCAATCAATCAATCAATCAATCAATCTTTACTAGCAGTGGAAAGTGACGGGTACTGAGTTTCAGCCATTTTTCAATAATATTTTTATTGATTTTTCCATTTTATGAAATGAAATATGGACACATTCAGTTTGGTGCTTGAAAGTCTAGATGGGTTAACAACTCCAGAGAAAATTAAAGAAAATAAAAGATATGCATATATTCCATACATAACATACATACATTTATCCATCAAGGTGTAATGTCCATCTTTAATTAACCATTCATTATTTAATTGAACCCAGCACTGGGGGGTCTGGGGGTCCTCCCCCAGAAACAATTAATATAGTAGATAGATGTAAGTTCCTGTGTTCTGGTGAATCTTGGGACTTTCTTACTAAATCCAGGAGAGATCCAGGTGAAATGACAATGCAGGAGACCCCTGCAGCATCAGTGTTGGCATTGGCAGCCCTACTATGCTAGCAATGATTACTATCATACTGCATAGATCTTTAACCTGTTAGCTAAAAAACCTTTTGTTTAAACCAAAAATATTATTTACAGCACCTTGATAATCTAATTAAGTCAATATAGCAGAGACCAGAACATTTTGCTGCTAATACTTACTTTTATATTGCTAGAGAGAAAAATGTTTGTATTGAGTTTGTCAAGCACAAACTCAATACAAAGACTGTTAACTGTGAGTGGACGACCCAGTTAAGCATTACACTTGTTTACAAGAGGGTCCACCATGTTCAATTCATCAAAACATTTAGAGACATACAGATAGACACTTCTATAGACAAAGAAAAGAACAGGAATTCATCATAATGGAGGTAAAAAGGGAAAAGAAACATATACAGTGAGGGGGAAAGGGGGGGGGGGGATTCAGATTTTACGGGGGCCAGTTTTGAATGGCAGCCGTCCGTAGGTGCCCTTTGAGAGCGGTTTTGAAGGAGTCAAGGGATTCATATGTTTTAATGACTGTTGGTAGGGCGTTCCACATTTTGGTGGCATAGGAGCGAAAATAATTTAGTCCCTTGTTTGTGCCGAATCTGGGTTGTACATGGTTTGTTGCACTCCCTCTGGTGTTGTGGGTGTGGACTTCGTTAACATTAAGGAAGTATTTAGACAGGTACATGGGTATCTTGGTGGTGTATCGAATCTTGTGGACCAGACCCATTGCAAGATGCTTTACTCTGTCGTCGACCCTAAGCCATTCCAGTCAAAGTGGGCAGGGGTGAGGTGGGTTCGGGGGGTGAGGCCGGAGCCTGACCAGTTTGTTTTGGGAAGTCTGGAGCCTTGTTTTAAGGGCCTTTGAGGTGCTGTGTTACCAGGAGGTGCATGCATAGTCAAAGAAACCTTGTACGAGGGCTCCTGTTAAGGTCTTCAAGGTGTTTTTGTTGACCAGTGAGGAGATCCTGTAAAGGAATATTGTTCTTTGGTTGACTTTTTTGATTACGTTGGTGGCCATTTTATCACCGGAAAGATTAGCCTCCAGGATGGAACCTAGGTAGGTAATTTCATCTTTTCGTGTGATAAGATGAAATCAAAGATGAAAGCAAGCTTGATAAAAGTATCAAGCTCCCAAAATTCACCAGAACAAATTTAAGCAATTACATCTACTCTGGAGAGTGAACCCATTTATCATTTTATTACAATTTTGTGTTTAAAAAAGGGGGAAAAAAAGACAAAATAGAGAGGGGGAGGGGGAGGGGGAGGGGGGGTTGCTCACCCCCACACAGCTGCAGTGCAAAGAAACTTAAAGGGGTGTTTCCTTACAGTGGGGAAACCAAACCGGTTACACACACATTGACCTAGCCACTATCTGCTAGCCTCCCTGCCTGGCTGACTGCAAGGTACAGTAAGATTTACAAAGGACAACTTATCGGTTTGCTGTGATACATTTCAGTCATGGATCTGAACAATATCATATCACAGCTCGAAGCGAACAACGAGGAGGAAATCAAAACGCTTTTGAAGCGATATAACCAAGAGGTGAGTTGATTCTTCTCATTTGACGTCAACCAAAACAAACCATGGTGCTAACGTGTTAGCTACATCGCTAATGCATCGACTTCTAATCATTAAATTAGCATAGCAAGTTAGCTGGAATCTTGGAACATTAAAACGTAATAAAAACTTCATTATTTGCACCACACGTTTGAATCGATCTGTGTGGAGATGGTGTGCTCTGTGGAGCGCCCTCTTACAGTTTAATATTATGTTATTAATGTTAATAGCGCTTATGGTGTGATGGATAGCTGCAGGCTGGTCACAGCTACAGTAAATTAAGCTCATTTGCTGTACGGCACCAAAAGACCACGGGACACTTGGTCTCAGATTACATTTAATCAAATCTTGCAAGAAATCCTGCCGCTCATATTACATTTCAAAAGCAAATTTCATGACTGATCGTCCAGTGTCGAAGAATGAGCATCATGTTGTTGTCTCTTTCAGAATAGTCACACTTTCACCTTTGACCAGGAGGAGGAAAATCTGCATAGTGTACGTACTAAACTTTTCCATATATATATATATATATTTTGGGCTGTTGACGACAGCCATGTAATTTATATACTGTATAATTGCAGCCTTGCCTTTTCTACCGTCCCCATGTAGGAGCTGTGTCAGGGTCTGCTAACAGCACTTGGGAGGCAGCTGCAGTCATGCAGCCAGAAGGCCTGCCTAGAGACACTCCGCATCCTGTCCAGAGACAAGCGTGTCCTCGGCCCCATGGCCACCAGGGAGGGCATGCTGGTGCTGGCCAAGCTGGCCCAACTAAGGATGCATGACTGTGAGGAAAGAGGTGACAATCAAAATGGCTTTCAGGAAGACACCCAGACTGAAGCTGAGGAGAGGGTGGCCATTGAAGCCTTGAAATGCTTGTGCAACGTAGTGTACAACAGCGCTGCGGCGCAGCAGGTCGGAGCGGACGTGCAGTTGGCTCGGGGTCTGTGTGCACGCTTACATGCCATCCGTATGGGCCACCACGAAGTGGGCCTGTTCACACTGCGCCTCCTCTTCCTGCTCTCTGCCCTCCGACCTGATGTGAGGGGAGGCTTGCGGAGAGAACTACACGCGGTGAGAGTTCTAACGGAGGTGCTCGAGCACACCTTGGATGTGCATTGGGTTGGTCAGTATGAAGCTGCACCTCCTGAACCTCAGGCCCCACCCATCCCTGCCGAGGACAACGAGCGTGCCATGGAAGCTTTGAAAGCATTGTTTAACCTCACACTACCTGACCCTGATGATGAGGTGAGTACAGAGTGCATTGAACTGTTATTAACAGTATGCTTTCTTTCTATACCACTGGACGAGTGGACGATGCTGAAATATTATCTTCTTAATAGTGTGTGTGTGTCTTTTTTAATCTAGCGCATGTGAGAAATAAACCTGCCTGGTTTGAAAGCAATCATTTAATTTAATTTAATATCACTGGTTTAGTGCTTTCAAATGGGTCTGATCCCTTCTTTAGCCCCTGCCCCAATAAGAGGTTTATCATCTATCTGACCTGGCCAAAGCCCTAGTATAGGCTAAGGCATCTTCTCAACATTCTGTGATTAGTCAGGGAGAATTAGTCAAGATGATCCTTCAGTGCTCCCTCCGTTCACCACCTTTGTGCTCAAAAACAGCTTATTGTCCCGCACTATGACACTGTGAAGGAGGGCGACGTTACATCATTACCGACACACCAACTTGAGTCCCACCAAAGGTTTTACACATTTTAGTTTGCCTGATCTCTATGAACAAGGGCAAGGCATATGTGGTGCATTTAAGCCACGTACAGCCATGATGCAGAAAGATGCTCCTCTTCACAATTCACATCGTGAAGGGAGACATCTCTTTTCATGCATGATGGGTCTTAATATGCTCAGTTGAAAACCAGGAATATAAAGGACTATGGTTGGGGAAATCCAAATAACTTCTTTGCTTCTCTCTTTTTTTATTTTAATTTATATACCCGAAAAGATAATTAATCTTTTCGGGCCGATGCTCGCCCGCTGTTAAAACGCACTGTTGGTTACCCAAGGCATGCTACTCATACGCTGAATTGGGAGTGCCTGGTATCGAACCCACTTAAACTGGTATCGGATCTGTACTCACTGTGGACCATTAAGCAAGTTCAGGGATCAGAATTGGTATCTCGAAAGAAACAACTTTTATCAGAACATACCTATTTTAAAGTAATATATTATGGATAATGTACCCTTCTTTCCCTGTATCCCCTGGATGTATTTGTTCCCTCTGCTTCATGCTGTTGTCCATCCTTTATTTTTATAGGAAGGTGACCATCAGCTTCGCCTCATTGCAGCCATCATGCGCCATCTCTTGCTGTTAAAGACTCAGACAGAGGAGAAAACAGAGGAAGCACACAGGTTCGAAGCCCCCTTTCACCCCTGCTCTTCACATTGTCATTCACTTGGCTCGTCTTAATGCCAAAATATGTCAGTTGTAACTTAATGTCAGTGATAAAATACTTACACTACACACAGTGGCTCCTAGTGCAAACTATGAAACAGTCTTATGAATCATGTTTGGTGTTTCATCCTTTGATGTTTCTAGTTGTCATACTGCTGTGGACGTGTGTTCTTTTCATTTTAATGTAATGCAAGAATCCCAAGAATGTCTGGCCACAGACGGAGTGAAAATGAAATGGTGTCACGTAAAAGTGATTTACGATGCACCTCTTTGACCTGTGAGGTGAACCTGTTTCAGAACTTGGTCACAGTGTTTTTGCCCATTGTTTGGAGGCAGGAGGCTTTGTTGAAGTTTGTCTGATTTGATGTAAGGCCCCAAATATGAGACCGGAACACTGTGACTGGAATGTAAGCATTGTTTCATTGACATTGAGTGCATTGTGGTGTGCCGGTAGATGACCACATGATCCACATCAGTGAATCAAACATGTAATTGTAGCGTCCCAATTCGATTCCTGTGTGTGTGTGTGTGTGTGTGTGTGTGTGTGTGTGTGTGTGTGTGTGTGTGTGTGTGTGTGTGTGTGTGTGTGTGTGTGTGTGTGTGTGTGTGTGTGTGTGTGTGTGTGTGTGTGTGTGTGTGTGTGTGTGTGTGTGTGTGTGTGTGTGTGTGTGTGTGTGTGTGTGTGTGTGTGTGTGTGTGTGTGTGTGTGTGTTTCTGAGAAGAGAAAAGAAAAGTTTGAGAACCACTGCTCTATAGCAATGATTATTATCAGTTGTTACAGCACTGTTGTTTTTTCCAGTCATGCGGTGAACCTGCTGAGTAACCTGCCTGTGTCCTGTCTGGACATGCTGATTGATGTGCCTGTTCAGGGAGGCCAGGAGGAGTATAGTGGCAAGAACATGGATGCTGTCCAGGTGATGTTCGACTTCATGGAGAAAAGGATAGACAAGGTAATAGTCCAGTAGTTCTCAAACACATCCACAAAATAGATTCTCCGTATATTTGGCCGCAGACCCCCATCTGAAAATGTTTTGTGCCAGCCAGGGACCCTCCACAAAGACTATTTGTCTTTAAAAAAAGTCAAAATTATTCAAAAGTTTTCAAAAATAGACGAATAGGGACGAATAGTTTTCATAATCCTCATGGGGATTCTGAAAATCCTTCATTGTGAACAAGTAGCCTAAGAAGCAGAGTAAGTAGGCTACTGTATGCATGCATATACCCTTACCTACATAGCAGGTTAAGCACACAGATTAGCATTTCAATGCCTGATCTGCATGTGTAAGGGACAGGCAACGCGGTCCACACCCCACCACACCCCACCACCCCCCGCGGATGTAAACATCTACTCCACTACATCTCAGACGCAAATTTGAAAACTTTGGTTACTACTAGTTACCTTGTAGATTTAAGGGAGGGGGGGGGGTACTTATAGATTCCTTTACTTTACGCTAGTAAAAGTTGAATACAGGCCTTTTACTTAACAGTTTGACGCCATACCCCGCGGAACCCGCCTTTTAATCAAATATCCTACGCTGCCTGGATTGTTTTATTACCTTTGGAGCATACGCTGAAGTATTTGGGCGTTTGTTCCGTGAAAATTGGGTGAGAAATGGTCGTTCGTCTTGTTATGATCAGATGCACCAGCGGCCATGACAATGCGAAACGAAACCAAAGTGCAGAGCAAGTTGTAGTCCAAACAAACCCCCCGTCCACTTGCATTGGGCTCAATTTCCCAGAAGCCCTAGCAGCCCAGATGATGACTTGATTTCCGGTTTCGTCATCATAACGCGACGGCCTCGTCATCAGGTTTAAAACAGAATTAAACGCATTAAACAAATAGCGGGAATGTCGTATTATGCAGCGGCGCAACACTGGATCAAACAATTAGCGGCAGTAGAACTGGCCTGTATTCAACGGGGCATTTCCATGTTGAGGTTCCACCACTGCTGGTACAGTTAAGTTTATGTTGGTGTTTGAATACTTGCCTTATCGGAATGCAGTTAGGAGAATACAAATGCAGACAGTTTTCAGAATTTACCACTGTTTTTATTTTCATTTGGTGATTTTAATGTGTAAATTACTTTATAATGGCATTATTAGTAGCCTGAGGTAAGATTCACATATCCTGTCATTCATCTCTTCTCCATATTTACAGTTTTTATATAATAAATGCCCTAAATTGGCTAATAAATGCAATTAATTATTACCATTAGCCAATTGATGCATTGTGAGCTTGTAGATCTGCTATTTTTGAAATATTTTCAAAGTGAAACCTATAACCGATGGTACTAACACAAACATGTGACTAAATATGAACTACTTTGGAACAGGTTATGTTTCTTTTTTTCCTTTTAGAAAGTAATGAAAGTATCCACCCAACAGTGACAATATGCACCCAGTGACCACCCCACACACACTAGAGCTGTAGCGTGTCTGTGTGGTCAGGCTTTCACGTCCCCATTTTCTTTCATTCTAAGCAGGGTTCAAACTACAAGGAAGGACTGACGCCAGTACTGAGCCTGTTCACTGATTGCTGCAGACACCACAGGGAGATCCGCAGATATATCAAGGCTCAGGTAATAATGCTCCTCAAAATGGAACGTATATTTTGCACACGTCAGGCCATTTATCCGAAAATAGCTTTTGAAATGTGAAATGTTAAACTACTTCCAACCTGGTGCCCCTATTTTGGGCATTTCATTATCAGCAAAAAAGTTCGCAAATTTTGAAACTTGCAGTTACAAGCTTACAATGCTTATAGATTAGGCGAATTTAGCTATTTATCATATCGTTGCTGTCGGGAGGAAACCTCCTATCTCAATTTTTGAGGTTTTTGATTTATTTGCATAAATCAGTGCTATTGAACACACTTTATGTCTGTGTGTTTGGAAAATTATTAATATTGAACCAATGGAAAGTAGTAAAAAACGGTTTGGACAAAACCTTAACTCCATTGGACCCTCAAACTGTCTGCTAAAGCAACTAACTCCACCACCGCTCCCCCTCTCATGCAAGTAATTGACAATATATAAACTCACAACACCAACTTTGAGGAGGCAGTATTGCTTTGTTTTCAAAATATACGGTTTTCTTAATTTCCTGAAAAAATTATATTTTTCATTTCCTGAAAAATGAACATTTTGGAGTTTGGTGGTTTCTTCTCGACAGCAGAGATATAATAAAGTATATGGGGCTTAAGTGGTTAAAAGCTAGTAATGTCCTACTAAACCAAAATAATGTGATGGTGTCTGTTATACTTCATCCCCCTCAGGTGCTTCCTCCACTAAAAGATGTGAAGATTAGGCCAGAGGTCGGCAACACGGTCAGAAACAAGTTGGTTCGGCTCATGACTCACATTGACATGGACGTAAAGCAGAGTACTGCAGAGTTTCTCTTTGTCCTCTGCAAAGAAAGTGGTGAGAGAAAACATGAAGATAGATGGACAAAATGAGAGGGAACATGCATTGTGGTGTTGACGACTGGACAATACAGTGTATCGACAGCATGAGTGCTCCATAACATTAACTCCAGTAGATGATTTATTTTTTTGTTTTGTCATCACCACCATGTATTTGTGGTGTTCCCTTGCAGTGGACAACCTGTTGAAGTACACTGGGTATGGTAATGCAGCAGGACTCCTGGTGGCTCGAGGACTTCTGGCAGGAGGCAGAGGCGAGACTCAGTACTCCGAAGACGAAGACTCGGACACAGAGGAATACAAATCCGCTAAACCCTTGTGAGTGAAGTGTGTGTGTGAGTGGGGGGTCGTCATCTGGCCTCAAAGTGTCCCAATTGTTTGATGCCATGGCATGTATGTGATATCTGTGTAGCATGTCCAGGGTTCATCGTCAAACTTCTATTTTTGCCATGCGCATACAAATATTACCAGAAACAGAGCTGGTAACAATACTAGTTGTGGTACACTGTGGTCCTCAAAGTGGGTTGAGGACGGTACCTTCGGGGTTGCTTGAAGGTGTTCCAAATGGACCATTAGTATTACAGGTCTGTAACTCTGAGAATGTACAAATGGACTGGGGGTTCTTGAAAGTAAAACATTTGAGAACCACTGTACTGGTGGACTCCTAATGCGCCATATTGTCATAGTAAATGAGTGTCAGTTACCCAGTAACTGGGTGTTAAAATAAAAACCAAAATAAAGAATGTGCCACAGCCAAGGACAAGTCTTGCCATGCAGACACATTTGTCCGTATACGATGACCCCTGAACATTTCAGACGTGTGCTGCACAAGTTTGCCTTTTGACCCATTTCTACTCCTCCTGTACCTATTGCAGCATCAATCCCATCACAGGCCACGTTGAGGAGCTACTGCCCAACCCCATAGAAGACATGACGGAAGAGCAGAAAGAGTACGAAGCGCAGAAACTCGTCAACATGATTGACAAGATGTCAAGGTAAACATATGAAAACGACAAAAGCACCCCCAAAAACACTCAAGTGAGCTGAATCATTATGAGATATTGTCTCTTCAACCCTGTTGTAGTCATGTTGACCTTTTCCTTTAGGGAGCAGAACCTAATTCTAGTCCAAGATGACGCCCTGGACAAAGGTAACACTGAGGGCGCTCCCTGCCAACCGGTTCATTAAAAGGAAGAATCTCCTGCCGTTAGCCCAGCGGCTTCAATTAGGCCTGGTCTTCCAGCATGCCGCCGCATTCAGCCACTGTAAATGGAAGCTGCCGTCACTCCTGTGCAGCATCATTACCAGCTCTCCATTAATTATCACCTAATTGGTGCGCACAGTGGGCTGGCAAGGCCTTAGATCCTTTATGTGGCTCGTTTGAGATTTCTAATAACATATGTGTGTCCCCGACTTTATTCACCTTTTCTTCATTCTGAAGAGCCAAACATTGCGCACACAGGCGACATAGAAGGGTGGACTGACACATGGAGGTGAAATTAGACCATCAAAAAAAAGAACTTGGATGGGGTGAACCCCTCAAAAAAAAGCTGACATTGTCATTGTCAAGTCAAAGAGAAAGGGGTTGAGTTGTAATGAGACACGTGTGCCCACAAGAAGCAGATTCCTTTTCAAGGCTGGGTCCCTCTTTCTTCTCCTCGCTCTATTCTGTTGTGTGTCTGTGTCTGTGTGTGTGTGTCACTGTAAAGGAGACGTGGTCATGAGGGAGAGTCGCAGACAGCAAAGCCACCCCCACTACGAGCTCTTGGGAGATCAGGCAGTGCCCTGCAAGAATGCGCTTCCCCAAACTGCTTAACTGGTCTCCCAATTAGCACATATTCTGACTCCCATCCCCCAGCTCTTACATCTGCCAGTACCAGGCAGGCCCCTCTCAGCGTTCTGGGGGATAGGATGGAGTTTTTGACTAATTGGGACGAGAGAGAGTAACACACAGGAAAAAAAATAACACTTTTATACACCCAATTCTCTCGCTCACTCTCTCTGGTACAGGTTTTCGCTCTACGCCTTGTTGCTGTCAGTTTTATCCACTGCCATTGCATGAAAAGTAGGGCACAGGTGGTTGGGGTGTTGGACTTTAATCAATGTTAATTGGTCTAGTTACTCTAGTATGACTAAAAGGTGTCACTTTTACTCTTTTTACTAACTGTTTTCTTCACCTTGGGCTTAATTGCTTCATAAAACGGTTCCAAATGGTTTTGTGTGATCATTTCCATGAGGCTATATCCTTTACTTATCACACATTATTCACCGTCTCTGTGGGGATTATTTCACTGAATACTGTATCAACTGCATCTTACGTTTTCCATTCAGGCTTTACCGTCTTTACTTGTTTTGGATACCTGTGGGACTCGGGACCTTTCACAAAACTGGACAATTCTAATTTCAGAACAAACTAGAAATTACACGATCATTGATGTTTTCCATCCTGCAAATGAATGCAAATGGGATCTTTTTAAATCTTTGATTGGATAATTCTCTGATAAATCATCTTAGAGGGAAGTGGTGACACACAGTGCAGTTATAATTGGATTAGGATGGAGGGGCAGCCACGGCTTTGAGGAGATTAGACTGAGGACTGATCCTGTAATTAAACCGCCATAGAAAGGGAAGGAAGGCCAAGTGGGGGTGGGGGTGGGGTGACCAAATAGGGGCGAGCGTCTCTGAAAGGGGAGGACTCATCTTCTAAGGGTCCTTGAGCTTAGGAAGGGAGTAAAGGTGTACAACAGCGGCCGAGGGCCTCCTCTTAGATCGTCTGTGGTCACAAAGGGGCGTGGACTCTAATCAAAGCTATACTGTGTCTGCAAGACTCTGCATCACACTCATTTGGATGTGGATGTGTGTATTTTTTATCTGTCTTGTTTTTTCGTTTGCTCCCAGCATTGGACGTTCTTCCACCTGTCACTGAACAAAGAAACAACTGTACAGCAGTGCTAATATTCTGGTCTCTGTGCCCACAGGCAGCACCTGATCCGCCCAATGGGTCTGAGGAGGGACGGTACGATAGCACCACTAGACGAAGCTGTGTTTCAGCCAGCTGAAGACAGCTCGGGATCAGACTCGGACTAGTGCACTCCGGAATCGTCCGGATCCAGGACACCTCTTCCAGTATATGCGCCACACTGGCCACCCGCCCCAACGCATTCTGTGTTCTGTCTAACTATAGGGGCCCATACCCACAACACAAGCCATTCTCTAGAAGCAGAGTTGGACTTGACATGGCAGCAACACATTACACAAAGGTGGTTGTCTTTAATACTGTTAATTTTTCCATTTCATGCACCCCCCCCCCCCCCCCCCCCCATCACTGATGTACATCAGTGATGTACTCTTGTATATTTCACTGAAAGCGCCAAGGTTCCAAGTGTCATTGGTTTTGAATAAGATATCATTCCTTACTGAGGCTTATGATTTTAAGTAGTTTTAAAATATTCCTGCTAACTGATGTCGATGTAAACTATTTATATGGATGTACTATACAAGTGCACATTGTATACAAATTTATGAATAGAATTATAGCAAGTGCTGTGAGCAGCGCCTAATCAAGCAACTCTTTAGTTTTTAATCAGCGTGGCTTTGCATTGTGGAATGAAGCAAGAGGCACATTTAGATGTAAGGCAGTAGCTGTTGGGGGAGTAACATTTTGGCTGTGTAAACACTAAACAGTATAGTCATGGTGGCAAAATGCAATGCCCTCACCTTTGCTGTTATAACTTAGTGTATCATTTGTTGTTTCATGTAAGCACATTTAAGATTAACAGAGATGCTGCATTTCCTGTGGTGGATGAATAGTGTTTGGATCATTTCTGCCTTACCCATTGTGGACTCTTAAGAAATGTGTATTAGAAATTACTTTTCTATTAACGTATTTATTTTTCTTTGATCAAGCATGGTGTTAAATGGGTCCTCAGACATGTATGCTTTTTCTATATTGAAAATTATTTTATATAGATCCAAAAGTATATAGGATTTAAAACCATGGTTCTTTGAAATTGATTGCTAGTTTAAATAGATGTGGGTATCAAATTATGTTGAAAACTGCATGGTTGAATATGATGTGGAACAGAATTGGTACCTTGAGTGTATATCTTTCTGCTTTGGGTGACTGATAATGTTTCTTAAGCAAAACAATTGTAGTTTCATTGCCAATTTAAACACTGGAAATTTGCCTGAAATCTTTTATCTGTAAATGTTTTACCGTTGTCTGGGATTAGCAGGCCAGTCAATTAATAGTAACAGAACAGCCATGCTTACCACTATTTCCTATTCACAAAATACATTTTACTAGTTAAGTTACACAGATCAGGTTTTCACACCTTTGAGCCACAGACCTCGAGGCTAAACGGGGTGAATCTATGAAGAATTACACTTTATTAGAAAGCCAGAATAGCCTCTTGATGTTAAAAATCATATTTCTGCTCCTGTTACAGTACAAGCCTAATCAAGACAGTTTGAGCTTTGCACAATATGTGGATGAAATGCATGTCACTTTTTCCCACAATCTGAAGAATATAGTGGGTTAAGAATAATTTTTTTTTGTACATTGTTTGCAAGACCGAAGGTGTAACCACACTTTTTATATATGTAGTGAGGCTTCTATTTGCATTGCAAAGTTATTAAAACTGGAAAATAACTTTTGTTTTTTGTTTTTGGGAGGAGGGAACCTAGATATTGATAGGGGGCACTGGCCCAAAAGATTGAGAAACACTGGCATAAAGAATATTGAAGAAGTCAAATAGCTAAATAACTCTTTATTATGACAATGAAGTGCTGTACTGTTATAAAAAATATGTTCAAAACTGAAATATACACATGCTTGCGTACTCATACATGCAGGCCAACCCTGGCACATACCCACACTGGCACGTACCCACACTAATCCCCTCTGTCAATAGTAGAAAGCAACTATGACAATATATTACATATACAAAATACAGGTTAAAACATTTGAACTCTCAAGAGGAGGCACCATCCAAACGTCTCCAATGTCTTCTGAACTAAATGGTGAAACGAAACGTATTCTCAGTTGCTTGGGTTAGATGATGTGGAGCTCTTGCAGTCCGTCTCAGAATCGGTCTCACTGCAACTGGTAGCTGGACTTTGATGTCCTGGTCGGGACTTGGCCCCGCTATTTCCTAGACCACTGGATTCACACTGAAATGGCTTCTGTTCACTCCCCAAACGACCACTGCTTACCAAGATAGAGTTGTTCTGCAAAGGAAACCATATTGGCCCAGTCACACAACATACTTTACAATCTAGAAAAAGTGTCTTTATGATTCATTAAGTAAGCATGTCAATAGAGTAGTGATTCTCAACCCCCCCCCCCAAATCATGTTTGCCTATTTGGCCAATGTTTCACAGTTTATTTATTTGTTGATTACTTTTGATGCAGTAATGGTCTTTTTCATTTTTATTTTTTTTTAATACACAGGACCTCAATGGAAATTAGCTTGTACCACTGTACCTTTTTTGCAAACTGTTAAAGTATTCAATCAATCAATCAAAAACAAATGTATTAAAAAGGTCCTAAAAGTCCTTAAATTGTCACTTCATCGTCATCTGGGGACCTGCCAAAAATCATGCGGGGGTGGGGACCTCCCCAAAATCATCTGTGGACCTCCCCACATCTGGGGACCTCCCCAAAATCATCTGGGGAGTGGGGACCTCAACAAAATCATGTGGGGACCCCATGCCCCCCACCCCGACCGACAGGTTGAGAACCACTGATAATCATGTGGGGACCCCATGCCCCCCACCCCGACCGACAGGTTGAGAACCACTGATAATCATGTGGGGACCCCATGCCCCCCACCCCGACCGACAGGTTGAGAACCACTGATAATCATGTGGGGACCCCATGCCCCCCACCCCGACCGACAGGTTGAGAACCACTGATAATCATGTGGGGACCCCATGCCCCCCACCCCGACCGACAGGTTGAGAACCACTGAAAAAGAGCACTAAACACTACAATAGATTTTACTAGAGGTAAGAGATGAAAATCTACCGGATGTTCCTGGTTGCTCATCAGGTCTTCCATTTCATTGTGCCACCCGAGCATTTGAGCGAACCTCCTGACTGTATCCACCAAATCGCCTAGTTCCATGTGGTCCACTCGCCGCAGGGGGACTCTCTCAAAGGGGCCCACCGCGTGGCGGTTCAGGAGCAGACGCGGCACTGTAGACCTCACCGTATTCACCAGGCTAGCAAATGGCTCAATCTGGAAACATTTTGGTTTTGAGAGACAGTCTGACAGTCTATACATTCATTCATGTATAGTTCAATAGCTATTTTCTTTCTTTTTCAATTAATTGAATAATAATTAACGAAAACATTCTAATTGATTTTTTTATAGTTGACTAAAGAAATAGCAAAAAAAAAACTATCTAGATCAGGGGTGTCCTAACTTTTTTCAAAGAAATATTAAAACACCCAAGGGCCAACTACATCTCCTGACATAATGTACCTTCGGACTATAACAAAGTCACATACATCTGCATCGCATTTAAACGATTCTATTCAACTATCATCATCAATATTTAATATCAATGGTGTTTTGTCAGGTGTGTACTGTGAACAGAAGGTGTAACTCAGCCTTTTTTCAGCCATATGTCAACCATATGTTACCAAATCTAACCAGACGTGCAAGGTTGTACTACTGTACTGTACTGTACTACATACACATACGTACGTACACATAGCTCCGCATAGGAGTGGCTAGCCCAAAAACGTATGTAATGTAAAAATGTCCCATAGATTTTTTGGGCCGTTCATAATACAATTCAGGTATGAAGCTGCCACACTTTGGACACCCCTGTGGTAGATGTTCTATTTTTGCCAATTATGGCAACAATATAGGGATACCAGTTTAAAAGTGGTTTTCAAAAAATAAATCGAATAAATAAATAAATAATCCTGCACACTCGATTATAAAAAATATTAAAAATTATGTTTTTTTTTTTTATAATCAATTAAATCAATTAGTTCAATTAACTGTTACAGCCCTACATTCATGTTCTTTGTACCTCAAAGTCCTATAAATAAGAGGACTGACATTTACCTGTAAAGATGTGCCCATAATGATTAGTAGGTCGGCTTTGGCAAAGTCTTTAGCATGCAGGAAGTACTTCTCAGGAAGGTCCTCTCCAAAAAACACGACGTTAGGCTTGACTGTCCCAGCACAGAATGAACATGTGGGGACACTGTTGTTCATAATGGCATGCTGTAAAACAGGACAATTAAGGAAAGATTCGTCATCACACACACAAGCCCCCACACAGGTTACTTGTTTGCTCAGTTGACGAGAGCCAGACCTCACCTTAGCCTCCTCGGCAGGATATGGTGTGTAACACAGATGACAGGCAGCCGTGTCAAAACTACCATGAGCCTCTACCAGCTTGTCATCTGGGATGCCACACACTGGGGAAAAGATCAACAGCTAATGAGAGGAAACATGACCTTTTGTTTACAAGCATTTCATAGCGTCAGTCAGAACAGAAGTAAGTAAGTAACATTCAAAATCTTTGCCCCTAAACACTTAAACCCTATACTTACGCGTCGCAACACGCGAGCTTGTAGATCTGCTATTTTCACTGAAAGGGGACGCTAGGTTCAAGTTTAAAGACCCCCACTCACTTTTCTCTAGACCATCAATGTTCTGGGTGTACATCCTGAGAAGCAGGCCCTTGTGATGCAGCATGCGGATGAAATAGTGGATGTAATTGGGCTGATGACTACCAGGATACAGCTCCTTGGCCAACGAGAAGAAAGGTTCCGGGTCATTAGAGAAGTAGTCAATGTTGAAGACAGCTTCTGGATAAGGGATGTTGTACTTCTTCAGGTTAGCATACAGCCCTGTTCCCGGCGTTCTTTAAGTGGGAGGAGATCAAACATACACACAGTACATTTATAGGTTGGTATGGAGAGAAATGGTACAATAAAAACAAAGACTCATTGCATACAGACTGATACAAAACAGTAGAGAAGAATCAAAAAGATCGCACCCGTATAGTTATGTGTTATAGTTACATAGTGACTGTGTTATAATACTGTGTAATAGTGTGTGTGGTGCCTTGGAGTGCCTACTCAGACAGACATTCTGTACTCAAACAGTGTGCCATCGCAAAAAACGAAACTCAGAGACTTACCTGAAGTCTGGGATCCCACTGGCCGTGCTGATCCCGGCCCCAGCCACCACCACTATACTCTTACAGCGCCCTAACTTCACTAGTCGAACCACAGATGCCAGACCTCCCCGGGAGGATGGTTTGACCGCAGGCCCAGGTGGACAGCACTGAGTCGATGTAGGCCCAGAGGGCTGAGTTGCCTTTGTAGGGTCACAGTTACGCTTGGACATATTTCCTTCACTGAAGAGCCAAGAACAGACCATACAATATAAGAAGTATAGAAGACCAAAAGGAAAGTGCTGCACTGGGTAACAGTATAGTGAAAGTACTGGATGATTCGAGGATGATTATATATAAAACGGAAAAAAGCAAACTGTTCATCAGAGTATGTGTGTGTACTGTAGATCAGGGGTTCTCAACCCGTGGGTCGCGACCCCTCGGGGGGTCGCCAAATTATTTTAGGGGGTCCCCAAATTATTTTCAAAAAATAAAAAATAAATAAATAAAATTTAAATTTTTATTTTCACGATTTAAAAAAAATAGCAGACCTACAAGTTCATAGCGCGCCACTCGGTGGTGCGCTATGAGCTTGTAGATCTGCTATTTTTCAATAGCTAAATTATAACAATGCTTAAAACATCAAAAGGGGTTCCCGCCCAAAATGGTTTAAGGTTATTGTAGCAGTCAATTTATATTGGGGGTCGGGAGGGGGCGGGGCGGGGGTCCCGAGACATTGCCAAAGCATTTCCGGGGGTCCCCGGCCAAAAAGGTTGAGAACCCCTGCTGTAGATGATGACTCTTGTGTCCTTGCTTCAATAAAAGGATTTATAACAACTCTCTTACAATGGACAGAGTTTGAACAGTCATTGCTGTTTATTAGTTCAGAGTTCAGACTAGCCATATTGAGCTTTAGAAGCACCTTCGGTTGTCCAGGTACTTGGGCATGTCCAAATATTAATTGATTAACGTTGTTTTTTATGTGCCCTGTTAGCGAGAAAGCGCAAGTAACGATTCCATTTGCTGGAAACAGGTCTGTAAACAACCACAAACAATGCAGATTCCACCAATATATAATCCTGGTACGTAATTTAGGGAAAATGAAATCAAGAATCAAGAGGGGTTTACTTGTCACTTACTCATACAGGTAACCGCCGCAAAAAGGATGTTCATGTTATATTTTCATTAGTCCTCTTAGTTCTTAGATCTACAAGTGAGACTGTGAGTGTAATCAGGTTGAACACAGGAAAAGATTATCAACAATATTTGGACTAAAAATCGTGATGATATATGCTACCGAACGCAATGTTCTACTAAAGTACAACATTGCTTTAACTTTGACATGAGTTGTGTTTTTGATTTGAGAGTTGTGTTTCTGAATGGACATCTTTATTGACAATGATCATATGCACAAAACAACTGCACATATTATGTGCCGTATGTAGGCTTACCTTGCAGGCAGAATGTCTAGTCCATTCACACTCATCAGGCTAAGGTCCTGGGCCAGGGCAGAGTCTGTCTGCTTCCTGCGTTGTTTT
Organism: Electrona antarctica; assembly: GCF_951216825.1. Lineage (NCBI taxonomy): Eukaryota > Metazoa > Chordata > Actinopteri > Myctophiformes > Myctophidae > Electrona > Electrona antarctica. The sequence goes on from NC_136810.1 coordinate 32,507,725, forward strand.
CCATATAGGCCAGGCCCAGGGTCCTGGCTCTGGACCCAGTCTGTCTGCCTGGCCTGGGTGGTGGAACTGCGGGTGATCCTGGTGACAGTGGGATGTGAATACTTTTTATCCCCGGTGGACCTAGACTTGCTCATTTCACCACCTGTTGACACCAAGAAAAAAGAAAAACCTTCTGACTAATCAGATTTAAAATTCAAGTCAAGTCTCCTCGTATTTGTACCATTAGTCATTCATTAAATTTTTGTAAAAAAATAAAAATAAAAAAATGCAAAAGCTCATAAATTAGAAATGACGTAGTTTTTCTTCTAACAAGGCTAATTAGATATTCACTACTTGTTTGACAATGAAAACATTCCCCCGCCCCTCCACCCCCGCCCTATCCTTCCTTCCTCGCATTCTAACCCATATTTAAAAAGCCGTTATATTGAAATCATCATGGCATTCCATTAAGTTCTTCTCCTTTGCACAGTGAAAAGCTGAAACGTCTTAAAACTGTCAGTGATTGAACAAAAGGTAATGGCCGTAATATATTTAGCACCCCCTCCCCTCCTCAGCAGCTATGCTAATACAGTCCACAGCTGTGGCAGCTTTACTGTTCAGGGAAAAGAGAAGAGCAGAATTAAGGGGGGTGTGGGGGTTAAAAAGAGGGGTAGCACGTAGCAGCATGGGTAGCAGTCTAGCAGACAGTGGTGAAAGAGAGCCCTAGGTTGACTGTGTGTCAACAAACCCAGCTGGGGGAGAAAAGAGGGTGCCCCCTTAAGGCCCCTCAAAGTGAGGAGTAAGGGAGAAGGGGGTATGTGGAGATAAATGATACAGAGGCAAGATTCAATAAAGAGGGGATGGGGTGAGAAGGATGGGGAGGGAAGGGGGGTCCTTTTTCCTATTCTAGCCCTTCAAACAACTTCCATGAGGAATGAGTTTTAGTGATCAGCGAGAGACGGAGAGAGAGAGAGCGAACGAACAAGGAAACAAAAGAGCTACAACCCATAAAACATGGCTGCTTCAGCGCAATGGAAAGAGATAAGACAAGCTTTTCTGTAGCACCTTATCATGTTCACGAGAGAAAGGAGGGGGGGGGGGGTGACTGGAGGCTTACAAACAGTACCTGAACAATAAACAATAAAATATCCCTCCTGGGATATTTAGAGAATTTAAAACAAGGGGTCAGTGTGAATGCAAGCCTTTTTCTGCAGCTACAACATTGAGTTAAAGCTTGGGTTGGCAGAAAGTGTGATTTGTGGCAGATCCTTTTAAATGTTTTGAGAAAAAAACATTAAACTTATTTGATTTTAGGTGCTAAATCTTCTTTCACCCCCCACCCCCCCCACACACACACACACACATCCTACAGAACTATTAAAAACAGCAGGGGGTGGTGTGTCAAGGCTTTTGTCTGTGCTTCCTTCAAAAAGACACTGCTGAGTACAGGCAATAAATCACAGGGCCAGTTATTAAGGTCCAACACAGATGGTGCAGCGTAGAAGATCCCAATCCAATCATCTGACATGGTCACACCACTGAAAGCATTTCAATAGCAGTCGAGTCCTGTATACAAAAGTTAGGCTACCGCTACACAGTCAAAAGTAACAGACATTTTACATCATTTTTACATTATCTTTTTTATATAATTAGATACAAACTATGAGTATATACAGAGCAGAAATCCCCAAGGTTTCACTGCATGCCTGCAATGCCATTTACAAATGCAAACACCACGGCACAATTTGGGACAAATATCTATGGAAGCCCATTTCCGGTTTTCACCACTGATTAAATGCCTCAGAGTTCCTTTTTCTTTCCTGACATCATTTTGAGTCTTTAAAATTAAGAGAGAGCAGGAAAAATACAAATAGAAAAACGAACTAACTGAAATAAAATAACTGACTTTCAACTGAACATCCATGATTTTCAGCAAGCGATATGGTCGTGCAAAGAAGCATAAATTAGCCTTAAATCTTTTCTGCCCCCTCGTTGAGGTATCGTAATGAATAAAATAAAAAAGCAAAAACGAAGGACACAGAGCGACAACTCAAGTGGGACATGAATAGTAATGTCCAGCTGATGCATGCTCAGGGGGTCAGCCCTACATCAGATTCACTTGTGAGGGAGGGAGAATAGTTGTCCACTGCTAAAGAGAGACTTAACTTGCTTGAACACGGGGGCTTAACTCCAAAAGGGGATGTTAAAAACCAACATGGTCACTGTGGTTGTAGGAAACCATGGTGAGGAGGCTAGCAACAGGCTGTCAGTAACGGAATGAGCAGTCTTGCATATAAGCACAGCACAGAAATTATGAACCACAGCTTCAGATGATGATAAACTGAACACCATTTCAGCAACAAACTAGAAAAGGTTCCCAACGGGGCACAGGTCTCCACCAGGGCAGGTTGTGGCCTCCTGGTGGCGCTATAATAGGCCAATGTGAAAAGGGTGACATTTCTTCTTACGCCTTGGATGGCAATTGGGTGATTTGAGGCATTTTGTTTTGTTTTGCAAAAATCCACCGCTTCAAAAACAGGCCAATCCTGCAAACTTTGAAAGCCAATGTTAGCCAATTAGGATGGAATCTGAAATATCGGACAGATCCGCCTTGAACACATGACTATAGAGATAGTGTGTAACGATTTGCGCCGTTCTGGAAAATTTGGGGCAGAGGTTCATCGTTGGCATCCAGGGAGTGTGTGTGCAAAATTTGGCATCGACAGGGATAACGGTGCCGGAGATTAGCTGGTAACAGACGGACGGACGGACACACATACATACACACACACGGACAGAGTGCAAAACATACTCTCTCCCCCCATGCCTTCGGCCTGGTGGAGACAATTAACAGGAAACCAGCTGGATGCTGATGACAAACTGACCGTCATTTAATTTAACAAGCTTATGATCAGTATTCTCAGTCTTCGATGTCATATTTTCAAAGATATAATTTTTGATGAAAGATACCTTGAGGCTAAGTGATTATGCAACATGATGTTGCTCTGATCCAGTGATTGATCCCTAATGACAAATAAATCCCTGTCTAAATCACAAAAGGTTTCAAAAGGATTTGAGAACCCTCCCCTTGGCTGGCCTTTCAGAAGACTTGCTCTCCCACCTCTCCTCTAAAGGCTGAATCCAAATGTGGTCCCAAGCTCCCTGCCACAGCGTTGGACCACCACGGGTGCAGGCCCCTCATATGAGGGTTACAGTAATCTAATTACAGCTGTCCCACAACACTGAGCACCTCCTCAGTGTTCACAACCACCCACCAAAGCCAGTCTCTTGGCTAATCCTTTTACAACTAGAAACAAGAGGTGAAAACACCTCCCTATCCAAAGTGTCCACCATTATAACCACACAACACCAGATCCCTCATTGAAAAGTAGGTGTCAGAACACAGCAAAGATGTGGTTCATCGAACATGGCCCATCGACCTACTTGAGTTGAAGGAAAATCTAAAATGATTCTATGTGAAATTTTACAATCGCTTCAAAATTACATCATAGGCTTTATTTAGGATTATATTTATATATTTTAGTAATATCTGGCAACTTTTAAAACCCGTTACCAAACTGAATTAGAATATTTAAAATCATACATCATGCGTATTGTGTCCAATATTTGATTAATTTCTTCTATTTTTGAATATGTATATTTGTATGTGCCTTTTATTTCAATGTATCTTTGTTATGGTACAAGATACCGGGGTTGTGGCTCTTTCAGAGCGGGAACTCTGGTGGAGGGAGGGGTAAAAACTTCAACAATTTTTGTATGCTATTTTTGACTCTTATGTGACTTGAAAAATTAATAAAGAAACTTTGATCAAAAAAAATCATACATCAAAGACGAGCCCTAGAAGAAGAAGAATAAAACAGGCTTGCTATGTCATGTTATCCCTTCTCTGATGAAAATATGGTTTATCAGGCATTCGGACAGATAGGTGGTTTCTGGACAACCGCCAATCCGACACGCCAGGCAGTGCAGGCACTGCACTCCCTCGGGTCGATACAGTATGTTTGCCGAGTTTAAGGTCACAGAACGATTTCAGTGTGTGACATCATCAGCGACACCAGCAATGTTTATAGAATTGTAAAAAAAGAAAAATGAAAAACTGCGACTGTTTGAATCATCTTTCAACCTTGATATCATTGTTATATTGTATGTTATTGTATTATTTGTATTGTAGCCTATTGTTTTTCTGTTTATTTGTCCTGTTTTGTTTATTTTGTTTTTTGTTGTTTGTGCTGTACTTTTTACCTGAATTGCTTGTATTATATTTCTTCTCAAGAAAAAAAAATCTGCTAATCCTAACCCTAACCCACAATAGTATAGGATTGGTTTGAAATGCCATTTACATGTCGGACGATTTACATTGGTCAGATTTGCAGATATTACTGCATGTTGTGCCAGTGCAGAATAAATTATTTTAATAGTAATACTCTTCAGTATCTTTCTATTATTGATCAATATTGTACACTGTAAACAAGTACTAATCTTGGATGTCATGTTTGTGACATCCAAGTATCATCTGATCTGTGTCATTTACAAAACATTGTATGACCCTGTAAAATTGTCAATAATTAAAAAAAGAAAAAAGGTGTTGGATATGAAATGCATCTGAAATAACATTTGGATATATATACTTATGACACATTTGTCAGCTCAACAAAAATAACTGCTCATTAAATGAGGAACGTGATAAGACAAAGTATAAATTAGGCTTTAATGAGGGCTTTCCCCCAAAGGACAGAACATTTAACCCTCCACTTGAGAGCGGGTTTGTTTTAGTATTTGATCTCTGCTGCCCCCCTATGCATGGACTGCAACTGGCAGGCTGGTCACCATGGAGACCTCTTCATTACATTTGGAGAGGCCAGAGCCCCCTCTTCTCTCACCCCACCCCTTCACTAATGACATATCACTCTGTGTTGTATCTTTGTTGGCTTCTCAATTGATACAAAGCAGCTAGTCCTAATTTGTGTTGGTATATTGTTTGCTCAAACAGTAGGGAAGGGGAGTGGTAGAGAACCTTGTTATCAGTTTGATTGACTGATAGATCAATTAATTATTTTATTGACAGAAATGCCTATACATTACCATTACATTACCATACATTATAATATGGCTATTGCTAATAATAACCTTTCTAGAGAACAGCCAAAATGATCATCAGGAGTCAGGACTATAGTGATTATTGGAACATAGGGAAAACACTTTGTAACTCAACAGTGGTGTGTAAAACCAATTAAATATTAACTTAAACAATTTGCATCTTTAAAAAAGCATATTTATCAGAGATTATTATGCAAGACATTAGCTCTGGTCCATAGCTCTATAATGCGGAAACGCATTAGAGCTATGGACCAGAGCTAGCAAGACATTAGCCTAGCTAAAAGTACAAAGAGGAAACTGCAGTTCCATGACAAACTTGATTTCGACTAATCGTATTCTAGAATTGACTTAATTATAAAAACAAAAAAATATATATAATTGCCAACTTGTTGATGAAGAAACAGCCACAAAATCATAAACGTTTTTCCACAGATGACATGGTTGGGTAGAGTTATAATTGAATAATTTAAATAATAATAATAATCTTAAGAGTTGTTGCAGTGGATTATTTGGAGTTGCTTCCCGTAATCCCAGGACATCCTTTTTACTAGTTTGTCTTTGGTCAAGCACCACTGTCTCTGGAACATAGATATTTTTTTTAGTTTTTTGTGCTGACACCAATTTATTATGTAGCCACATCAATGCTCAATGCTACTTTTCCCATTGATGCGCAAATCATGCATAGACATTACACACATTACAAAATAACTTTCCATGAAGTACAGTTAATGGTGCAAAATAATAGCTCAGTGAGTAACAACAATTGAGGCTATACTGCCATCTGCTGAAATCTAACATAATTACAAATTCAATACAACGCTCTCTCCCTTTGCTTGGGTTCATATGATATACAGGTACAGATTGTTGAGATTATGATACCGCAAGTAGGTGCTCAAGGTCCAGGAAATCTTACAATCAATCGCGCGCGCGCGCGCGCGCGCACACACACACACACACACACACACACACACACACACACGCACACGCACCTGAAGATGTCCATATTATATGACACATGTCATGAACTATAGTGTCTGTCTACCAAACTCCCCCACAGCACAGCACGGTGCACCACATATAATGAAATACCCGTCTTCATTCTTAATCTTCCTCACATACACACATGACCCATCATCACTACCTGTCGGTCCAGACGGCGGAACTTTTGAAAGCTGACCAGACGACGGGGCAGGCAGAAAAAGGCAGGCAGACAGACAGCAAACTTGTTGGAACCAACGAGGGTGTTCCCACATCAACAGCGACGCGTCGACCACATCCACGACTTCTAAATCGACCAGAAGAAACGATCAGCTCTACATGAAATTAACTTCGTTAAATGTGTTATTTCTTCTGATGTGTCAACACCATACCATAGGCAACAACATCTCAGGCTCAGCTGTGCAGGAATCGGGACCAATGATTACGTCACTTCCACTTTCAGTGCGGGAAAATTGCTCCGTGTTTGTTTGACCATTTGATTGACTCGTATCTTTGTCCCCTCCCGCCAAAATAATAATTTATACGTCTTCACGTTCAAGTTCATATTTTTCACTTTTTACTCTTTTATTTTCTTACTCAATTATTATGCATAATGCATGCATATAGGCCGACATCAAGCAGATAAATTTGTATTGTAGGCTATCTGTATTGTAAACAGCAAAGATCCTGAAGTCATTAGTGTTATTAAAGAAACACGTTATTACGTTAACGTTATACATATTGATAAACATAAATATATGATAACATGTGGGCAACTGTAGGCTATTTAACAATGTTGTGATGATCCTCTATCAATCCCAATATCCTCCCGTTGAAGGGACATTTACCACATTTATATTATATATTGCTGTCCTGTAGCCTGCCCTAGCTAGTGGTCCTACTGGCCTTACATTCATAATGATTACCACATAAGTCAAATGGGTCCAGCTGAATCTTTTTTGTTTGGAATGTGGGTGGAGGCAGTCAGGCAGACAGACAGACAGAAGTTCTCACAAAAACAGATTAAAATGTGTCACACAGACATTGGTGACCCAGTGAATTAAGTGACTGTAAAAGTCAAAACGATTTCGTTTGTGTGAGTGTGTGTGTGTGCGCGCGCGTGTGTGTGTGTGTGTGTGTGTGTGCGTGCGTGCGTGCGTGTGTCCACGTCATTATGGATAGGTTCAGCCGTTCAGGCTGGCTAAAAAAGAAAAAGAAAAATGCAATTAGCCTAGCTCTGGTCCATAGCTTTAATGCCGTCGCAGCAGGAGCAGTAAAGACTATGGAGTAGGGACCAGAGCTAGCCTATAGATAAATAGAGTGGGTTATTAAATGTTTATACTGCTTGATATTCTTTTGAGCCTTTTGAAACGTCTTGACCCATGATGAATAATTCCCCACAATGTCATCATAATAATAATGCTCAACCAACCACCACCACACCTTTTAGTGGTGAATTTGCTGAAATTGGGAACCGGCGACATCTGTGGTAACACTATTCAATACGTCACCAATTCCAGTGTGACTGTTTGTATAGGCTACTACTTGTAGTAGGTTTAGGTTAACTCAGCTGCAGCCTGCAGTCAGTCCTGCTAGCTACTACGACTGGTGTGGTAACTAACCAAGGTAAGTGACATAGATAAGATACATTCTGTTTGTAGTTGGTGATGGAACAAGCGGGGGCCTTCGTCGTAGAACAAACTAAAACGAATGTCAAAGTAGCTCACTGTAACTTTCATGTAGTTAATATAAACGTCCAAAGTTAACACAGGCTATGTAGCTCTAGCGGAGTATGTTACATATGACAGAAATCCACGCTAGCCAGACATGTCATGTCTGGGTAAAGTTCCCACATCCTGTATTTAACTGTGTTAAAAATATGTGTTTTAAATAACAGCCTGGCTTTTTCGTCCTAAACACAATGGAAGCTAAATGCTAACATACGTGTACTGTACTGCCACGTCAGGCCCCCCGTGGGCTGAGTAATCAACTTCACAGTTCACACAAACAAGAGAAAAAAAACAGTTTGATTTTGTTCAGGTTTAAAAGGGAAGTGGTGAGGGGGTAAGGTGATGTTCTACTTCTAACCTATTGTACAGGTTAATTAGGGGGAGGAAATACTAGATATCAATTAACAACAATATACATTGCCCTGGTTTGGAGTGCAGACTCGTAAGGTTAAACTCTCAAGTCTAATGATCATGTCTAAAATGTTAAGCACCAAGTTCTGACTCAATGACTGAGTAAACCATGACCAATACAATAATTACTAGACCCAGTCAACCCAGTGTCCCTATTTTGGGAATGACGTCATTATAGTCTTTTCTTTCTTTCATTTTTTTAAAAATAGCAGATATTCGAATACGAGACTGATATTCTAGTTCTGCGCTCTGAACTTGTAGATTGCCTATTTTTACTCTTTGCCATATAAAGACAGTGCATATATGGCTTACAGGTAAGTTAATGGTAGAGACTTGGCTAGTAGAGACTGTCAGTGGTTCTGTGTGCACATGCTTTCTGTAATGTCCATGTGGGTACTGTGCAACTATAAAAGGTGGTTTTGTCATGGCTAGGACTGTTTACAGTATACCAATTAAAAAATAAAGGGGACCATTATACTTAAAAATCACTGTTTTGTTTTATAATACATTAGCTTCACTAGGAGAACAAATTATAATTTCAGATCCGGTCACAAATCTGAGTGAACTGGTCTGCCTTGTTTTGTGTAGTTTGTCTAGTCAGGATGAGCACACCCAAAGTACACGGTAAAATCCATAGTGTTAATAAAAAATAAAAAAGCACCCTGTGTGGTCCATTGATTCCATTTCAGGGGTTGACACTAATGTCTCTGAGGCACTTGCCCGAATAGTAAATAGTTCATTATAAAATGATAGGTAAAATTTTAATTAGATTGTTCAATTTACACCTTTTTAACACCTTTTTTCTTTACTTTCTGGCCAGCTGTACCTCCATTTTTTTTGCCAAATACCTACATAGCTATGACTATCAGTATGGCTTCACACTTAGTATTTTATATTTTTAAGTGTAGCAAGAAGCTACAGTGAAAACGGAACCTTTTAGCACCTTAAGTGCTCTATTTTATATTCCAGAAGACAGAGCGCTCTGGCCATGCTCGGGGGGGTGTTACACACTATCTCTATAGTCATGTGTTCAAGACGGATCTGTCCGATATTTCATATTCCATCCTAATTGGCCAACATAGGCTTGCAAAGTTTGCAGGAAGCATCAAATCATGAACGCAGCGTGCAATTCATGTGAAATCTTTCACACTTTCCTACTAGGCTGAGGAATATATCCCACACTTTTCACATTGGCCTGTTATAGCGCAACCAACAGGTGGATTTTTTCAAAACACATTTTTGGAACAAAAGGCCTCAAATCATCCAATTGCCATCCAAGGCATAAGAAGAAATGGTACCCTTTTCACATTGGCCTATTATAGCGCCACCAGGAGGCCACAACCTGACCTGCCCTGGTGGAGGTACTTTGTTTTGTTTTTTAACAGGAAATGATTTACAAAAATGTTTTCATTTTTAGATGGCCTGAATTTTTAGGTGTTATTAACAGTTTTCATTGGCACCTGCCGGTACTTGATTTTTGTTTTCTTTCCTAGGCAGAGACATGAGTCAAACTGAGCAGGTACAGGAGGAGACAGCAGCATTCCTCAAAGATGAGCCATCAGAAGCAGGTAAGTTTAATACATATTTTTGTCTTCTCTTTCTCATTAAAGGTAGTAGTGATTTTCTTTTACTTAAAATACGTGTTAAAATCTCCATATTATGATAGTCATTGCGTGTTTGTTGCAGTAACAGGAGTCTCCATGTCTCCCCAGCTTTTTATTAAACAGAAAATGCATTTTCAGAAACTGAAACTGGGATACCAATTTTTGCCAATCAGGATAGAGAACGCAGTCAGGATACAGATTAAACAAGTGGAATTTTAAGTGATGACACAAAGAAATGATTTGGAACTGGAACACTATACGTTACTAAAATTTAGCTCATAAATAGCTACTTTCTCCTGATTGGCTGCAATTTGGATGATTGAATGATTAACCTATTTAACAAAACTATTTTTGTTTTAACCAAAAAATATCACTTACACTACCTTAAGTATTATTAAAGCTGTAATCTGGAACATATTTTAAGGCATATATCCTATATATAAATCTGTATATTGTGTTTAGCACATTCTGCAGTGGTTGGATCTGGTCACTCTACTCTTCCACTATTCAGAGCTTTTGTTTTCAGGGAATATATTTGTATATCCTTATTTATCAGTGAGATGTTGAATCATTGTGCTTTATACACCTGTACTTGCGACTCTGCACTGGCTGCCTGTGAGTGCCAGATGCGACTTCAAAATTTGACTCATTGCATATAAAGCCCTAAATGGGCTGGCCCCTACCTACATCCTCTAAATGCTGTCCCCACCTAAATCTGAACACATCCTTAGATCATCCTTGAGGTCCCTATGACAAACCTAGTCACCAGAGGTGATCGGGCCTTTGCTGCCCAGGCACCTAGATTATGGAATGCTCTACCGGTGCATGTAAGGTTAGCACCATCTGTGCCTGTGTTTAAGTCACTTTTAAAAACTCACCTTTACACAGAATGTTTTTTACCCTTTCTATAGGTGATTGTACATATTCAACTGCTGCTATTTGTCTTCTTTTCCTTTTGTGTTTCTCGTTTTCAAACTGCTCTTCATTGTGACTTGCTATATGTTTTTTTAACCTTGTACTGTACAGCACTTTGTTTTGAAAGGTGCTATATAAATAAAGTTCACTATCATTATCATTATAGACACCAACAAGGACCATCCACAGCCACAACCTAGCATGTTTGGGAGGTTGACCGGGGGGCTGTACAGCGCTACCAAAGGAGCGGTGGGAGCAACAGTGGGAGGCGTTGCCTGGATAGGAGGAAAGAGCCTGGACTTAACCAAGTCAGCTGTAATATCAGTGGCCAGTGTGCCTGGGATGGGTGTTAGTCTAGTCAAAGGCGGAGTATGTGCTGTTGCTGGAGGAGTGACTGCAGTAGGGTCTGCTGTGGCCAGCAAAGTTCCTTATGTCGGTGGAGGCAAAAAGAAAGACAAGTCTGACTGAGAAGAGTTTGCATTACTGGACCCTGTGGCATTGGTTGTTTTACCATACAGCAAAAGGAGGTGTGACCAAACAAGGGGCAATAGAGGACTCGGCAATTGTGTTCATCTTTTTCTTTTCTTTTTTTCTTGAGCATTACTTTGGTCCACAAGTGTTGTATGACCAATCCATACACACATTCTTAGGTGTCCACTCCAGCACCACTTTGATGCAAGAACTAACAAAAGCTTTCACGTTCAGCTGTTTCAGCCCACAAACTTTGCCTCACTCCAGTGCCTGCTTGTGGGTTGTTGCTTTTCTTGGATAAAACTTTGGTAAGGTTTCAGTTTGATAACCAAAAAGAATGTTCCACTGTGGAAATGGCCTGTACATGACATATGTCATCTTTTGGTAGCATAGATAAAACTATGCAAGAACATAAATGATACAGTATAATGATTTATTCAGGTCAAAGAATCTAAGTTCCACTTGCAAGACAATCCCTGATCAGTGCTGATCTATACAGCAAATAAAGAAAGGTGTTTCAGGTGTTTTCTTGGGGCCTGTCTGTACTCTGTACCAGAGATTTCAAAATGTATCCCATGTTCAAGAGTGTCATTGCTCAAACATTCAGTCACAGACCTGTGGTTATAGAGGGCTCAAGACGGGTACAAGGCTGAAACCGCAGTGCCATGTGAGCTGAATATGTACATGACCTCCTTCAGGGGACTAGAGCCTAAAGCATGGAAGTTGTTTTTTGTATGTATTTTTAATGTGATTGAACGTGTGAAGCTCCATGGAGCACATCAGCTGTTGCTTACAGTGCATTGCCATTGGATACAAATGGCTCATTTCATTATTGTGAATCGTTCAGATTATGATGGTGTGCACTTGTATTATGCAAACATGAGGATGTGAAACTTTTGGAACCTTGCCAAAGTTACAAATGAGTTGGATAGAATAAAGAATTTATATGGAACAAATATATTCTAAACTGTTCTTAATAAAACTGAAATCTTCTTTGTGTTCCACAATTTAATAACAGGCATGTTTTTAATAGCGACCTAGTCATGATTGACTGCCCCCTAGCCAATGTAGTCTGAATTGCCTCACAGTAAATTGACCAGAGTATTCTATAAATTGACTCACTGACTGAAGCAGTCCACAACTTTTATATGTAGTAATAGTTAGACATGTATTAGAAACTCTGCCTCTAGTGTTACAATCTGCCATTCAAATCTTTCTATCAAGCCATTAATATGCTGGAAATTTATAGAGACATTTTTATTTAGACAATTTGGTAAGCCGTTTTTGAAACATACAAAATACATAATTCCATTGATGGAACAAAGGGATTAGTTCACTAGGAGTGTGTGAGTGGTTTGACATGAAAATATTTATTGACAAATCCAACTTTGGGGTTGCAAAGCGCTTTACCCAGGACTTTCACATTCATTTGTCACCGTGTTCTACTTCAGTTATGCAAGGAGGGAGAAGACAATTATTTCATAACTTGAGGAATGGATCCCATTGATGAGACCCAGCTGACCATGCAGCTGTTTAAGCATTCTCTAGATGGTCCATGGGACATACAGTATGCCATAATAATGCATATTTATTTGCCTGCAGTTGAGAACATTTTTATTTGATTAATTCAATGAATTTTATGCACAATAGACTACCTTTATATTATGACATATGTGAAAATACCTTTGTCTGGAATGTCCTTATTGACAAAAATCATACCAGAACCGAAATTGAGTCTTTATTGTAGCTTATTTGCTAGAATTGTAAGCTAATGTTTCAGGAGCAGTGTTGCCAGATTTGGTGAGAGAAATCAGCAACCAGGCCTATGCAAACAAGCCCAAAAGAAGTGACTAACACTGTAACAGATGATCACTTTAAAACCTATACTGTATACAGTACATTCGCTATTTGAAAATAGCAGATCTACAAGCTCACAACTGTTTTCAGATGGGGATACACGGGCGATTACATTTTGGAGGTCCTGAATAAATCATCTACATTTGATTATTAGGAACTATTGCTAATATTTCAATCACTTGTAAAATACCATATATATGCTATGTATGTGATTCCAAAATGGCACGTTTTCTTTCTGAATGACAAATTATATTAACAATTTATTGGATAAGACGATTAAATCAAATGGACCCCATAGGAGTACTGACCCACTGTACCATAGTGTTTTATTTCATCTTACAATGCAGGAGCATGGGCACCATTTTCTCTGGAATAGGGACCCATGTCATTCAACCTGTAAGTCTTGTCTGAATATTTAAAACGTGTGCTATTACATGCAGTATCTTAATCATGCACCACTAATAACTGAGCTTGGTAGAGCTTGAATGTAAATCAGATCTTTGTGCTCAATGTGACATCATTACTATTTACTACCAGGAGTAGTAAAGATCACCGGACCCACAGTATGCACATCCATTGGTTCTGAATTCTTCAGGGCAGCACGAGCATGTCTCTCTGTAGATAAATATGTAAACATAGTCACACATGGTTGGTACGTACTCTTGTACTCAGTTCTACAAAATGATTAATTTAGCCCACTCACTTGTTCTGTAGCACTGCGGTCTACAATCGTTGGCAGCATTAGCGACACACACTGTAGTGCTGCAGTGAATATACACCTGGATTGCAAATAGAGTGTGAGCACAGTAATATGCAGTATCAGTGAAGAAGGCAAGAAGCTATAATTAAATATCACTAGCTCCTCTGGAATTGTGAATTATTTACCTGTTCCTTCAGGGGCGCCATGGAAGTCTGGTCCACAAAGGTGAACATTTTGAAAATGAAGCGCTTGTGGTAACTTGGGTACCCCGAAACACCAGTAGAATGTTCATCAACAGGAACCAAGGTGGTCATGTAACGGTCATCCCTGTATGGACACCTGAAGAGGAAGAACTTTCCATCAGGTACTGACAAACTATTTTCGTGAATCTCAAAAAATGTCACCAGAGGAGGAAAATCATTACAAGTTTGTATTATATGGGAACCAACCAATGCAGCAGTAGTACATGTAGTGATGGAATGGAAAGTTATTTCTATCACTACAATTTTTTTATTGGCCTAACATATTGTCTATATAGTATACATACATTCATGAATCCACTTGCTGACCGGCTGTCGGTATTGAGCAATTTGTTTTATAGGGGTTTATATGTGACCACACCATTAACATCCTATATAAGGCAAAAATGTCAAAATTTGCTTCAAGTAGACTAGGGGGTTTTCATGATTCTGAATCCATTCCAAGCATTAGTTTTGCAAAAAAAAACACTCCTTGGGCTAAAAACGGCCATAGCCTATTATGGCCGTTTTTAGGAGTGTTTTTTTTGTGCAAAACTAATGCTTGGAATGGATTCAGAATCATGAAAACCCCCTAGATTGACAGGTCACATGCTACATACAGCATAATTACATTTTTAAAATCATGCCTTTATATAGGATGTTCATGGAGTGGTCACATATATCCCCCTATTAAAATAAATTGCTCAATACCGACAGCCGGTCAGCAAGTGGATTCATGAATGTATGTATATAGACAATATGTTAGGCCAATAAAAAAAACTACCAAATTTCCCACTTTAAACAAAAGAAGCCTGTTGGCTGCCGGACTACAGTAAACTCTAGACCAGTGAGGGTCCATATTTATACTCAATTGTTCAAATTGTGTCATGTCATGACAATATTGATATATTGATGAGTAATTTACAGTGTCATGTTATAAGCTTGACTAATAATTGTAATTATTAGTACGTAGGCCTACTGTGATATACCTGAGTATATGAATCTAATTCAGTATTTCACCTGATACTATTAATTGTATTCTGAAACTAATGTTGCGTGAATTAATGCAAGCCTTATTTAACCAGGATTACTAACTTCATCTAGATTAAGAACAAGATTTTTCCAAAGGTAGAATGCTGTGTGATAGTTACCCATTGACCAGTAGGTCCCACTGTGGTTGGCTGTGAGGATTGGGATTGGTGGTTGTCCAACAGTGACCAAGAGTGAGGTGGATATGATCAGTCCTGTCTACAATGCTAACATCCACATAGATGGCATCTCGCAGCACCTTTGACAGTGGATAGTCTGCCAGTGTGTAGTATGAGCTATAGACCACATCCTCTGTGACAGGACAAATACTAGTTCATAGTGTACCCAATTATGAAATGAGGTCTACACAAACAACGATGATCAGGCTAATATATTCTTACCCTCACTGCAGCCCTTTGCGATGCATTGTCCATTGCCCAATCTGAGCACAACTCCAAGGTCTCCAGAACCTGAAACCCCTTCATGAGGGGTTACTCGAAGTGCTTCAAAAACTAGGGTTTCAACAGAGTTGCCAATATACCTACACTGGAAGAGCAGTCTGGAAGACAAGAAGTATGATATTATGTGCCTTTATATTATATCATTAACCACTTTAGGACACTTACAAGCTCACAACACACTGCGATGCGCTGTGAGCTTGTAGATCTGCCGTTTTTGGCTAACGTTCCCCCCATAATAGGGATGCTGGGGTTCAAGTGATTAATTTGATAGCAATAAAATTCTAAAGTGGATTGCCTACTCATAGGTAGTGTCTCTTGTGATGGCTCCACGGGGTCCAACTCCAACCTCATATGAGGATGCCATCCTGTTCTCATAGATTATAACACCAGCCTCCTCCTGCAAAAGGCACATGGATAATCTGGTAACAATCTTCATGAAGTCAAGTCTAAAAAAGTATTAAAAAGTCAACAAATACTACCTTAACAAGAGTGCCACAGTTTGTCACAGGGAACTGGTAAATGGCAAAGGCAGAACTGGAGTCAATATGTGCGCATCCATGACCTTCTCCCAACATTGTAATGGAATCCAGGTCAATGTTGGGCAGAGTGGCATCTCTAGACACCACCACAATAAACTGGCCATCCTTGGTGCATTGGACAGTCACTAGAGCAAAAGAAGAACAATCAAGGGTTAAAACACAATATAAAACATGCAAAATGTTATTATTAATATACCTAATCTAGCAAATCTTAAATCAAATCAAATGGTCTGATACAGTGGATTTTTATATTAAAGTGTGTGTTTTAAGTCAGGTGATATTTCAGCCTCTGCCTACAGATTTGAACAAAAGTGTGGAACGTTTTTTTTTTTATCCGTTTACGCCAATATTTCTCAAATTTAGCCGTGGCCAATTCCCCCAGTTACATTTATCTAGTATATTGTTTAGCTGCATTTAGAAAGTATGATCAGCCTGTTTAAATGATGATGATGATGATGATGATTTCCTGTCTTTAAAGGGTAAGGTAAAGTACGTGTCTTGCTTAAATTTTTTGCTGTATCGTAATTTTTATCTGTTTGCTGTTCAACCTGTGGGGTGGGGAAAACCCTTTTTAACAAAAAATAAAATAAAAACTTGATAAAAAAAAATAATGATTTCCAGTCTTTATAGAAGTGTATATTTGTACATCTCTAAATGTTCTGATGAAGTGAAAATGGTGTGAATAAAAATCAATGATGCAACCTTTTCCTAAGGACACAGGATTGACATAAATTTGGTCCCTTAAGTTTCAGAAAAACATTTTGTTTACTGGACTTCAAATTATATATGTAGGCCTTCTTTTGTTTCTGATATGTAATACTTGACAATAAAGTCTCAAACATTTGCCAAGCACTCACCTGCCTTTCCATAGTAGCAGTGTTGACGATCAAAACAACATCCTATGGCATCACATTCATGAGCACTGATTTCATGATATCCACAGGTGACCCTCCGTGCGACTTCTACATCACAGCTTTGGACAGGTGTGGTCGGTATTTCGGGCGTACGTGGTACCTGCTTTACTGGTACAACTACTACAGGCGTCTGGTCAATTATAGGGGGCTTTTGGATTTGAGGCAGCTTTTGAATTGGAGGTGTGAAGCTCTGGCCAGTTGAAGGTCTTTCCCACCATTTTGGCATTTCTTTTTGAGCTTCGATTAAGGTCGCAAGCAAGCAGCCTAGCAGGGCGAGTGCCACCAAACAGGTGGCACGTGAATGTTTCGCCATGACCTCACAGCAAGTTGACCAGAGTATCCCACAAGTTGAGTGAGGCAGTTCACAACTTTTATAAGTTGTTAAACATTATGTATAAAAAAGCTCCACCTCCAGGATTACATTCGGCCATTCAAATCTCTCCATCATTGTAATAGCCAGTAAAATTCTTCAGGGGAGTGGTCTCTAATGTTTTATAAATGTTTGTTTTGGACAATTTGGCAAGCCTTTTTGAAACATGCAGAACAGTTTCATGGGTGGAACAAGGGCAAGGCAAACCCTCATCCTATCAGATAGATTAGTTCACTGGAGGTGGGTGATGGTTTGACATGAAAATATCTATTGACAAATCCAATTTTGGGGTCACAAAGACCTTTACCCAGGATATTGTGACCTTAAAGCTATTTGACAACAAATGTTTATTTTGTTATTGCACAATGTGCCTGACTCTTCTGAAAGTTAAAAGCTTGCATTTCTTTTCAACCTGTAACTACAGTGAAAGGTTCAGTTGACACTTAAATGCCCTGTAGACGTGTAAGGAGGCCTTTGGCCTTGTCACATGCATGCGTGACATTACTGAGTAAAGTGACAATTTGACAAATGTCAAATTTCACCTTGTATTATTGTGTTACCTTCACTTATATAATCATGTGGACGTGGTTGCCTACATATACATTCCTCATTCCCTTATTCTTATCAACAAATAATGGCTATAAGCTATAATTGTTTTCTAACCCTAATTATGAAATGTTTTTGCAAATTTAAATATTTCAAAATGCAAATGATATTGCCTATAATTTGCTATAATTTATAGACCTATAATTTTAAATATGTTTTAGAGCCTGGAATGTAGCCTATTGTATATTCGTAATATGTTTTTATATGCCTATTAGCCTCTAATATCTAAATTTATGTTTTGGGTACTTATTTTTTATATCTGACATTCCTTTATATCGGGAAGATCAACCACACTCCAACTTCTCACGGTTCTTGACAAATGGTCAGCATCTTTAGATAGAGGACAGTCGGTTGACTGCATATATATGGATTTCAAAAAAGCTTTTGATAAAGTTCCCCATAAGAGATTAATATCAAAATTAAGGTCTTACTGTATAGACAACAGAGTTATAGGTTGGGTACAGGATTTTCTTAGTAACAGGAAACAGAAGGTGGTGGTTAATGGAGCCACTTCACATTGGAAGTCAGTGACCTCTGGAGTCCCACAGTGATCTGTGCTTTTTGTTATTTATATAAAAGATCTACCAAGTGAGATACAATCCGATGTCTACCTTTTTGTGGACGACACAAAAATATTTAGAACTATAACCAATGACACGGACACAGCACAACTCCAAGCAGACCTCCAGAGTACCAGCAATTGGTGTGACAGGTGGTTACTGAAACTAAATCCAGATAAATGTAAACAGTTGCACATTGGGGAAAAAAGTTGGAGATGTAGTGATTCATCAAGTAGAGGAAGAAAAGGATATAGGGGTGGTGGTTGATAATACACTAGAATTTGAAATGCACATCTCTGAAAAAGTAAAAAAGGAAAACCATGTTGGCGATAATTAGTAGAACCTTTTTAAATTTACGTAAAGAACTATTTATGCCATTATACAAATCCTTGGTGAGATCACATCTTGAATTTGCAAGCTCAGTCTGGTGCCCTTACAAAATCAAATACATAGAGAAAATAGAGAAGGTTCAGAGAAGGGCTACTAAATTAATACCAGGGTTGAAAGAAGTGTCATATGAAGAAAGGTTAAGACACTTACAGTTACCAACGTTAGTGTACAGGAGGCACAGAGGAGATATGATCGAGGTCTATAAACTTGTTCACCAGATATATGACTTTACAGCCGAGCCTGTTGTCCATTTCTGGGACAACAGGTATGAGTTGAGAGGGAATTCTCTTAAACTCTTACCACTAAATTGTCATTCAGAAAAGAGAAAGAATTTCTTTACACGTAGAGCTGTGTAAAGAAAGCTGCATGGAATAAACTTCCGGAGGAAGTCCAGGCTCCTTCAGTCAACACTTTTAAGAATAGACTTGACAAATTTTGGTCAACAAAAACATATGAATGTGTATGTACTTGTGAATTTTAATATGTATTTATGTCTGTTATGAGTCTGGCGTAGAGGATTTCATCCTGTGCTGGAAATATTTTCAATAAATTTCAATAAATTTCAAAACAGCACAATTCACTCTGGCAAGTAGGCCTACATGCTTTAAATACTTAAGTATTCAAAAGTGCAAATTAGGCTAGAAGTAGGCCTACATTTCTTTTTTAATATCATTGCATTGCTCTTTTAAAACTTACGACTTTAAAAAAAGAAATGTCCACTACTTAAAAAACAAACAATCCTAGTGAAAATAGCAGACCAATGTTTCTCTTTGAAATGTAGAGTCCATAAGTATCCCAAAAATACAAATACTCAAGTAAAGTACACTACTAAGGTAAATTCTGTCCACCACTAGGCCTACATTTCCCATAACCCCACGCGTGTCTGATCCGTGAATCAGTGCGCCCGCTCGCAGCAGTCGCGTCGCTGCTTGTCTTGAAGAACACAAGTGCATTACCCAGGCTGTAGTAGGCTACTGTAGTGTTACTGTACTCTGTGTACACTATTAGATAATATAGATATAACGTGAAGAGCAGAGATGTCCCTTTCAACCACGCACGCTGATACGAAAAGCCTGAGAAGAAGACAGGCTACCGAAGGTGACGTTAAATTGATATGTGGTTATAATACAATGCAAAACTTTAAATACACGCACGAGATTGTCCATATGGCGAGTAGTAGACGTAGTTGTAAATTATATTAAGCATATGCATTACTCTTCGATATCACTAGCATAAATTCAACATATGGTATATAACTTATATATGACGAAGCGGCACCGTTATATTATGTCTGCGCAGTGGCGTGCACAGACATTTAGAGGGGCAGGTGCTCAAGTAAAAAAAGGGCACATTGCCACCTTGTGCAGCGCGTGGAACCGACCATGGTCCACATGTTGTAGTTGTACAGTGAGTGTACACTGTACAAAAAAAAAAAAAAAAACACTTTTTTAAAGGGGCACATTTGTCCAGAGGGAAAAGGGCAGGGGGTTCTCTAGCACCCCTAGTGTCTATCTGTGCATGCCACTGTGTCTGCGACTGCCTGTGTGTGTGTGTGTGTGTGTGTGTGTGTGTGTGTGTGTGTGTGTGTGTGTGTGTGTGTGTGTGTGTGTGTGTGTGTGTGTGCGCGCGCGCATGTGTGTGTGCGTGAGTGAGAGTTCCCAATGCTGTTGTTTGTTTTCTCTTAAATTCATCACAAAAGAGACATGGACAAAAGTGGCCTTCTTATGTAACATTACAACATGTTTCAGTAGACAGTTTTTCAGTTGCATAAGCATGTTGTAACTTGTAACCATCACACTGTAGCCTATATGCCTATAATAATTATTATTATTCTATTGTCTCCCAATGACCATGACATTTTATCATAGGCCTATAAAAGATATATAATAAATAGCGATTTAATTGGATAAACAAAAGTTACACAAGGCAGATATGACAAATAACTACAAAGCCCAGGCCATAATGGTCTACTTAATATTATACTTTTTGCCCTAAAAAGCATGCCAGGTTGAAAGTGGTTAAAGGAGATAATTATATAAATAAAGATAAAACTATATACAGATTAATGGAAACGATTATGTAAAAAACGGGCCACTCCTGAAAACTTTGGAAGGGAATGTTAGCCAATCAGTGTAGAATCTGAGAAATACAACAGACTCGTCTTGATCACATGACTACAGAGATCATGTGTACCGATTTGCGTGAGATTTGGATGAAATCTGTGCGACTAACATAAGCAATGTGTTTAGCAGAAATCAGCCTCATGGTGGCGCTATAACCGGCAGATGTGGAGGGATGCAGGGACAATGTTTTTCCATGGCCTCTAGGGAGTGCGCATACATAAGTTGTATACAGATTGATGCAGTTATAGCTAAAAACAGAAATTGGCCTGTTATAGCGCCACCATGAGGCTGATTTGGAAAAACAATTAGTGGCATGTCGTCCTCTGCCTAGTGGAAATGTGCGTGTATAATTTCACGGAAATAGGCTTATCTCACAGCCCGCTTTCCACGCCCACTTCCGGTAGATAGTGGTGTCATTTAACATTAGCATTTACACGTTTTTTTCTCTGGAGAATCTAAGTACATTTTCTAATGTAAAAATGTGACAGACCAATATTATTATGAAGCAAACAAGATGGTAAATCAGCTCGAACAGATAGAACAAACCTTACCTTGAGAAAACAAAAGTTGTAGACTTCTTAAATAACCTCTGTTAACATGTAGTGTCTATGGAGTGACGTCACGCTATCACCACTAGCCCCGAAAGGGGGCGTAAAAAGGGGGCGGGGAAATTCTGTGAGATAGGCCTATTGCACACTGTGTTTGTGATTTGTGGCTTTTTGTTCGAAACGGACCAATCATGTGAGCTTTGGAAGCCAATATTAGCCAATCAGGATGGAAGATGGGAAATGGCGCAGATCCGTGTTGATCACATGACTATGGTGAGATAAGCCTAGTCTGTGGCTCAAGAGGTAGAGCAGGTCGTCCAATGATCCATGGGTCGGCGGTTCGAATCCCGGCTCCTCCTGTCTACATGTCGAAGTGTCCTTGGGCAAGACACTGAACCCCAAATTGCTCCCGATGTGCTGGTTGGTACCTTGCATGGCTTCCGCCGCAATCGGTGTATGAATGTGTGTGTGAATGGGTGAATGTAATGCACAATCTATGTAAAGCGCCTTGGATAAAGGCGCTATATAAATGCACCATTTACCATTTACTATGGAGATAGTGTATACCGAATTGTGTGATGTATGGATAAAATGTGTACGAGTAATCTACAGAAATGTGTTTTGCCTAAATCGGCCTCATGGTGGCGCTGCCTATAACAGGCCGTTGAAGAATATTTGGGGCAGAGGTTCGTCGTTGGCATCCAGGGAGTGTGTGTGCAAAGTTTGGCATGGATCGGGCCAACGGTGGCGGAGATTAGCTGGTAACGGAAGGACGGAAGAAAGGACGGACGGACGGACACACACACGGACGGAGTGCAAAACATACTCTCTCCCCATGCCTTCGGCCTGGTGGAGACAATTAGCCCTTCACTAAGTCCCTCCCCAAACCATCCTTGTCCAATAGGCATGTTAGCAGTGAAGAAAGCTTGACCTGCATAGCAACCATTGCTAAACTATTTGGATTGGCATTGGACAATCGCTTTTTGGGGTGGGATTTAGTGAAGGGCTAATTGCCACCACCAGTGACTGACAAACATGATAAACCAGTTTCACATCCAGCTGAAAGTCAAACAGAAAGAGGAATTGGAACCCAATAGGCTCCAACAGGGCCCAGTTCTGAATCTGAACCTTCAAAAAGGGAAGCAGCTTGCATGTTGCGGTCATGCTTTTGACCTCTTTGTCTTGAGTGGTCAGTAATTAGGAGGAGCAGCACCTCACATTCTAGAGATATATAATTATATATCAAGCAAAGGACAGAGATGGCAGGCTGGTGACTGAGGCAGGTTGTTACATGGATAATTTATAGGTTCATTGATGCTAAACAAAGGCCTACTTTGTTCTGAAGCTGCAAACATAGAAATCAGCTAACTCCAAAACGTTCATTTTCCAGGAAATGAAGAAAACCTTATATTTTTTTAATAAAAACCAATACTGCCTCATCAAAGTTGGTATTGTGACTTTATATAATTGTCAGATACTTGCATGAGAGGCGGAGAGGGGTGGAGTTAGCTCCTTTAGCACACAGGTCCAATGGAGTTAGCTGGTTTTGTCAGAAGCACCTTTTAATACTTTTCATTGGTTCAACACACAGACACAGTAAAGAGTGTTCAATAGAAACACACGGGACTACAAATTGCACGCCCCCAAATGAGACAGCGGCCCCACTTCTGGTCCGTTTCAACTGTGTACTGCAGCTGCCAATGCAATCCCTATGAGAGGCATCATAAAATACCCTAATTTCACTGGTTCATTACTGAGGCTATAGCGATTATTTTTGTGTTCTAATAAAGTGTCCCATATGTTTAATTTGTCCTTTCAATGTCACATACCTGCCATTTCAATATACATCCTACAATGTACTATAATATACTCCATCAGTTTGTGAAAAGTGTAAATCTCAAGTCAAAGTGGTCGCACGGTATATACGTCACGGATGCATCCCTTGAGGTTTTCAATACTCAGATATATTTGTTGTATTTCGTTTTATATGCTATGTATTTGTTGAAAATGATCTAAACAGCATCTTGCAAGACTATTATTAATTTAATACTCATCTGGAGAATTCACTAGGTAGTTGAAAATGTCAGGATGTCACTCCTCCATTTAGCTGGGTTATTTTCCCATGCAACTATTCAGCAAAGTTAATTATACAACAAGTTGACAGCGGTAAAACACACCGTCGGAGCTCCGTGGTAGGTAGAACATTTATAGTAATCCTGTGACATGTTCAAAATATAGACATGAATAACAAAGTCAGTCGGGATCGGGAATCGTATATTGAGTTCTCTGTCTGCCGTCAACCCTCTGCTCCGTTAACATTATGGGTAACTCATTCAAGTGGTAAATTAAATGTGAAATACATCCTCTATTGAGAAAACAACAATATATGTTGACAAAGACACTTCATACATTTGGAAACATATTTTTATTCAAATCAATATAGTCTTCAGTTCATTTCATATTATTTTAAAAGTAGGCTATAACTACAGTTGAATTTCAATGGACTTCTATGGGCTGGCCTGCAGTATCCGTGCCAACAGACCAGAAGTGGGGACGCTGTCTAATTTGGGGGCGTGAAATTTGTAGTCCCCGTGTGTCTCTATAGCATTGATTTATTGGGGGAGGGGACGCCAATATGATGGCTGAATCAAAATGTAAGATTTAAAGATGGAGTGCCGTGATTTTTTTCCACCCTAAAACATGATCATCAGGTCTTATTGTTATATAAGGAGGTATAATTTTTTCAAAAAAGTGTACAGTATTAGTTAAAATGCTGTTTTTATGTGGGCACGCCCACCAGTTCATTAAGGATGCCTGGTTTGCCTGGTGGGTGGTGATGGGTGGTGATCCACCTGAACTGAAGCCGCACCCACAGCTGTAGTTGTATGATAAAGGCGTAGGGGTTAGGGGAGGGGCTGATAGTGTGATGTCAGTATATTACTGTTTATTTCATTGGCCTGTTTGACTGTCAAGGGTTCAGCCTCCAGGAAGAAACTCTAAATACAAAGTTAATATACCATTGCACATAAAAACGACTCCAGGGTGTCTAATGAAGTACTGTCACCTCATAGACACATGAAAAACTGGAAAAATACAAAAATTGTGGCATTTAGTTATTGCACATGGCATGCACATTGCAAATGGTGTGAGAGTTCATTATTTTTGGGGGAGGGAGGTTTTGAGCCGTTATTGATAGCGACAGTGAAAATAAACAGGAAACACTGAGCGATATGCGGCAAACGGTCCATCTGGCCTAGGAGTTGAACAGGAGATGCGCCCTAACCTCCCGGGCAGCAGGCACCCACTGAACAATTGTGTAATATTTATTTGACTCTTTGAGGTACAGTTTTCAGCACATTAAAATACTTCACTAAACTCACTGATAATATACTGTATAAAAGCTTCACAGATGCTATGTTTTATGATAAATCAATGTTAAACTATACCATGTCACCCAAATGTCCATGCCAAGCCAATGGATGGATGCCTTTTATGATGTCCCATAACATCCCATAATAAGACAGAGTCAGTTACATTTGATTACAACTGTGTTCTCCTGTTGCAGATTCTCTAGTGGAGCAGGACTCCCAGGGAGCTTCCCAACAACCCGATTTACTCGACACGTGGAACACATCACCACATCCGTCCCTCCATCCAGGACTCTGCACAACTAAATGCCTGTCCACACACACATGTGAGCTCTACTCTCAAGGGAAATACCATTTCACAATAATATGGCATTTCATCCTATACTGTTATCATGTCAATGGCACTGTGTGTCACATCAGGTCACAGCCACCCTGTTTGTGATGACAGTTGCCGGGAAGAAATCCCATGCAAGACCACTATCAGAGCAGAGAATGAAGTGGAAGCCAATAAATTAGTCAACAACTATAGGGTGAGGGCAAAGGAGAAGGATTTCCATACATTTTCAGTTGTTAAAAACTCATGCATTGACTTCAATTATTGGTGTGTGTGTGTGTGTGTGTGTGTGTGTGTGTGTGTGTGTGTGTGTGTGTGTGTGTGTGTGTGTGTGTGTGTGTGTGTGTGTGTGTGTGTGTGTGTGTGTGTGTGTGTGTGCGTGCGTGCGTGCGTGCGTGCGTGCGTGCGTGCGTGCGTGCGTGCGTGCGTGCGTGCGTGCGTGCGTGCGTGCGTGCGTGCGTGCGTGCGTGCGTGCGTGCGTGCGTGCGTGCGTGCGTGCGTGCGTGCGTGCGTGCGTGCGTGCGTGCGTGCGTGCGTGCGTGCGTGCGTGCGTGCGTGCGTGCGTGCGTGTGCGCGCACGCGTGCGGGCGTGCATAATGCCAGTTTGGTTTCAGAAAATGGAAGAGCCATGTGACGGAGCGTCCACTTGAAGAGCGCTCTGATGTCGTTAAAGAGCTCTACTTTGAACTTACCATCATTAAACCACACATAGATGCAGGTAATAAGCTACTCCGAAGTAGCTTATTTGATTGTTTTGTGAGGTTTCATGCCACTGCCAAGTGATACAGACGGATGGCATTGATATATCTGTAACTAAGTACATAGTACCATATGTATCAGTAATTAATGGCTTATATGGATGTTTTCACTATGCTGGCCTGATCATGTGTCTTACTTTTCTTGTTCTGCTATCAGGTCATCTAATCACATTTGGAAACGTAGCGTATGTGTTCATGTTTGGGTGGTGGATGTTTCTGGCATACCTTGTGGTCAGCATACTAATGTTCAGCACTGTCCTTGGAGCAACGTATGGTATGGATATGACCATGGCTTCATTATCACTACATTTGATCACTAACTAATCTCACTGGATAACCATCATGTGCGCAAACACCTTTTTGTTTTCCCCTTCTTTTTGCAGGTAAGCTTTGCTGGCAGTTGGCGTGGTACTTCCTGTGGCCTTTCGGCAAGTCAATACTTGAGGTACCGTTTGCGTGTAGCTGGAGTCTGTGTTATTCCCCCTGTCTCTTCCAATAGATAGTTGCAGTCCCGCCCCCTTTAACCCATTCAGGCCTGACGTCGAAATTTAAAAAAAAATGTTTTCTAAATCATGACAATTTTCGGAAAGATTTGAGGCACATTTTAACGATTTTTCAAAAATAGCAGACCTACAAGTTCATAGCGCGCCACTCGGTGGCGCGCTATGAGCTTGTAGATCTGCTATTTTTCAATAGCTAAATTATAACATAATGTGTGGTTAAACGCTAACGTGACATGGATGCGTTCCAGGTCTCAATGGATTAAGCCTCGGACAAAGCCAACTCGGCTCACTGAAAAATCATGACAATAAGCAAAGATTTTTCGGCCGAACAAATAACTAGAAAGAAGAAAAAAAGGGCAGGGTACAACCCTTTTTATTTTTTTTCCTTTTTTCTAATTAGTTCTAATCTTTTGTTTATTGTCATGATTTGTCATCAAATCCTATCGTTTCAGCACTAGCCAGCCTATACATAGAACAACACATTTGACAAGTTTTATGTAGATGTGCCGTGATTTTCCAGCAGAAGCTGTTGCCACCCATAACACATTCCGAAGTATCTTTTTATTTCCAATGAAAGGATTTACATTAAATATCAGCCAAGTTCAATATTAAAGTTGTTTTTTGAATTACTCTATCCTTACTCCAGGTAGGAAATGCAGTGAGGTGCTGTGAGAATTCCCCTCACTGTGAGTGCACTTTAAATGGGGTGGAGGAAGCCGTCCTGCTCCCTTCATCCACTGATGCAACAGTCCGGGAACTTCCGGGAGGACCTCCAAGGAAACCCTACTGGGTATGTGTGCTATCACTGTGTCTCACTCATATTGGATCACAGCTCTTTATACAGAAACTAGAGAGCCTATGAAATGTATGGAAAGAAAGACGGTTTATGTTCAGACTGGCAGCCCAAATCCGATTTTTGGCCAATCCAGATTGGAATCACATTGTTTTTATTAGAATCAGAATCTCAACAGCCTGTGATGTATATGGAAGTCTATGTACTTTTAATGCTTGTTTAGTTTTAACAAACATTACCAGGCACCCCTCACTTCACACAAGTGGGATTTTGTTTTGAAGGGCAGAAGGCCAAACTGAGGGGCAACGGCAGCCATGGCCTTCATGGCCTCCATAAAATGCCTGCCCTGGTGGACAGTCAATCCTAAAGATCAGATTTGAGAAACAAATTGGATTTGCCTAGTGTCTGAACAAAGCCTTTGTGACACAGCAACAGACTAAACCAGACATGGAAATCAAGTTCAGCACATGATCATTTAATGAAGTGGTGTCCCCTTCATGTTGTGTAGCATCGATTGACCACATATGTATGGCTGCTGCTGGGTTATCCTCTTCTGGTCGTGGTTCATGCCCTGGCTTGCTTCCTCTCCTGGATACTGGTCTTCACCATCCCTGTGGCAAAGATGAACGCACGTACCCTGGGGACCATTCTCCTCATGGCACCTGAAGACATCTCTGTTTTCTCATGCTCACGGGTGAAGGTAAGACATAGTGATCCAGTTACAGTACAAAAACACCCTGACGCCGGTTGATATGGTCTTATTGAAACTAGCTTTTTGCACTCTTAAAGTACCATACTGGTGGTTTGGCATACCTAGATCATTGACTATCTGAACGAAAACACATCGCTTGGATGCAACTGGGACGTATCCTCAGTGATGTACCACAAGGTCATCGGGGTTTCGGGTCTCGCGAACATCATACTGATCAAATCCTGACTTACAGTACGTCCCATACCAGTAGCTACTCTCGATCAGACCCACTAGGGAAAGACCAGGGCCACACAATCCGTTGGATCCACTCCTGGAACTACTCTGCCAGGACTGGGAGGTACTATTCTGGCATGTAGAGGGACTAGGCTCTGTGGGTTGACTCCTGTCCGGGCCCCTCCTACGTCTCACCAGGTCCACTCCTGCTCTCACCAGGAGTACAGCTAGGACCTGTGTGTTGCACCAGACATTTCATTCAGGAGTGGTGGTTTCTTGAGCCGCAATGATTCTGCAGGCTCCACCTGGGCAACGGTGGTACTGCAGGCTCCGTTTGCGGCTCGAATGGCCCCTAAAGGCCTCATCGAAGGTTTTTGGGCTTCCTCCTCACGGAGGATGCAGGCTGGGGCGCTAACCCATACTGCTCCCGGCGTGCCGTCTACATTCCGGCTGTCACCCGTCTCTCCGGTGGTCACCAGACTATACCTGGTTGTCAGTCACATAGTCTATTCCTATGAGTCACTATAAATAGAATACCCCAGAACGAAAATACATCGCTTGGATGCAACTGGGACGTATCCTCAGTGATGTATCCCAAGGTCATCGGGGTTTCGGGTCTCGCGAACATCATACCCTTCCCTCGGCCTCGGGTGACCCAGCCGGGGTGATAAATATGGTATAACATCATACCCCTCACTCGGGTGACCCAGCCGGGTGATAAATATGGTATAACATCATACCCCTCACTCGGGTGACCCAGCCGGGGTGATAAATAGGGTATAACATCATACCCCTCACTCGGGTGACCCAGCCGGGGTGATAAATATGGTATAACATCATACCCCTCACTCGGGTGACCCAGCCGGGGTGATAAATATGGTATAACATCATACCCCTCACTCGGGTGACCCAGCCGGGGTGATAAATATGGTATAACATCATACCCCTCACTCGGGTGACCCAGCCGGGGTGATAAATATGGTATATGGTGTACTTGACAAGACTGCGGATTATTTTCCAAGACGTACCATGTTTGTTTTAGTTTTTCTAGGAAGCCAGTGATTCAGTTAATTTCAGTACGGTTTGAAAATCTTCTTGCATAGACTTGAAACTTTCTCTTTTCAGACCACCCAGAAGAAGGTAGCATCACTCTCCGAAATGTTGTTTTTCTTTGTCCGTAATAAACGTTTTGGCATTGCAAGCTACAACTATGAGTGTGCTTGTTTTGATATTGAGTTTACCCAATACATTTTATTCATATGATCATCATCATCATCAAAGTTGCATTATTGTTGCGTTGTAGTGCATTTTAAAGTGTGGACTGATTTGAAAAGTCTGGTTGAAGATTTTCCTGGAGAAAAGATCTAAATCTAAACTAAGATTGATTAAAAATTTTAATTGAAACATCCATGACATATTAACTGAATGAAGTTTAACCAACTTTGATTCAATTATTCAGGAAATATTTTGGGACCATGGAGAAAATGTAAATATATGCTAAATCAAAAAATGTAACCATTCATGGAATTTGTTTTGTACAAAATATAGCTAAGCTGTGAATATATGCTTCAGGTTCACTAACTATGTCATTTATATTTTCTTAGCGTGACACCAGAGCACTCCTATGCTGTTACCATGCAATAAACTGGTACTACTACAAATATACAGTTGATGGGATCAATGTCTTTGCTGTCAGTATCCTTTACCTAAAGATGACCTGAAGGGTTCATTGTATATTGTGTGTGTGTTTGTGCATGTTTGTGTCTGCGAGGCATAAAACCAGTTTAAATCTTTGACTCTCATCTCAGATCTCCTCCCTCTGGTAATAGTTGCTCTGGTGATTGGATACATTGACAAAGACAATAAGTATGCCAGCTCAGAAGTCAAGTTTGGCATAGCAGTCTGTTCCACAATACCTTTGTCCTATTACATTGGTATGGGAATTGCCAGGTATGTGCTCTTTCTTGGGATAAATTCACACAAGGATAAAATAAGGGTGCAACAGTTAGTCAAACGTATTTTAATTGATTATTTAAATGGAATACATTTTATAAAATAATTGATGGGAGTGGTCAAACTATCAACAACCTTCAAAAATACCAAAAATAGCAGACAGATGAGAGCAATGTTCTGTATTTTTCCGTGACCCCGTTCTACGACTAAGTAGAACGGGGTCATGTTAGTCATGAAAATGTATTTTGTTGAAATGTGATTAAAAGAAACTGCTCTCAATTATTTGATTAATTGAAAAATGTATCAATAGATTAATCACTAAGAATCTTATCTAATCTGATTAGAAAACCCTAGATTCAAGACAGAGCATCTCTGAGAATCGTTCACTCTACCGTGTTTGGAGAGTTTAGACAATCTATAACTTTCAAATTTAAATTTAAAAATGAACAGATCACAATTGGTCGATTTGACATATCGTATTACTTGTGTGTGTGCCGTCAAAATTGTGGGAAGAGTAGCTTTTGGGATATATCCATAATAATAAAACAATATATATAAAGTCACCGAACAATAAGACTGTGGTTGCCACTCAGTCAGATTGAAATGAACACTGAGGATTTGCAGTTCTCCTGTTCTGTCTCCCTTGCAGTATCTCAGCCCAGAGTAACTTTGCGGTGGGAGCAGTGGTAAACGCTTCCTTCGGCTCTATCACAGAGTTGACCTTCTACATCACAGCCCTGATCAGAGGTCATCGGACAGACAATCCCTGTCTACAGGAGATGGTTAAGGCAGCACTGACTGGCACACTACTTGGATGCATCCTTTTCATCCCTGTAAGTCCCTGTACAACAAAATGGAAACATGGGGCTTGCCACTTTCAACATTAAAAATAAAGTTTCTAAAGTTCAATATGGTGTGAACACATCATTGGGTCATCAAACAGATTACAAAGGTGCCTTTTTTACTATTTTGAAAAACATTTTTGAATAGTTAAAATAGCCAATCTTCAAGCTCACAACGTATCGATGTAGATTGGCTATTTTAACTATTCATAATGTTTTTCAAAATAGTAAAAAAAGGCAAAGTACCTGTAATTAGTAGAAGGACAAAAATAGAGCCCCATGAGTCCTGAACCCTTTGGTTTGGTGACCCTTTGACCTCAAGTGCCACCATCAGGCAAAACTTTGTAATGAGCAAAGTTGAGAGATTTCTAGGCCTTGGCCATGACTAGGTCTGCTCTGCAGACCTTCTTGTTCGTATAGTTAGTTGAGATTATTGCGACCGCAGCTCGCATTTACTATGAAAACGTCCATTTCCCATCATTCACATAGAATGCATAGATGGTCTCGTGACATCATGTGACATCATCAGGGATGGGGATCCCTGATGTCATAGTAAATGCTACATGCTGTCGCAATTAAGCCCATATAGGGACATCCCTGATGTCATCAATATTGGCCAGCAACTCTAGCTGACCTCAAACCCTTAGATCTCCATATATGGATGGATATATTTCAGAACCTGTTCTGACATTCCATATGTTGATCCTTCCCCAATCCCCATCCATCCTTCCTCTTCGATGTCTCCCTTTTGACTCATACCTGCAAACTCTAGACGGGCCTGCCCCAAAGTTATTAGTGCAGCCACGCCTGACAGCCGGCGAGTTCTCAACAGGCCTGAAAATGTAGGCCCGGCCCTACCTGGGCCCTCATCAAACCCTTTACACTCAAGAGAATGTCCCCACTACCACCCTTACAGTACGTTTTAACAGCGGGCGAGCATCGGCCGACACATCGCCCAATCGCCAGTCATCGCCCAAAAAGATGAATTATTTGTATATTTTCGGGCGACGTTGCCCCGCCCACCTTTCGAACCATCGCCCGTTCGCCTGCTATCGCCGGTAGTCACCGGGTCCCATAGACCTGTACACTCAAGACATGCTCCTTATATGGCCAATACAGAATTCATTCCATGTTAATCTGACCCCCCATGCCAAAGCGCCTAAGGGCTTTGACATGGGTTCAGCTCCATATATGTGGTCAGCATATATTCTCAACTGATGCGTGCACGCGACGTCGCCCTTTAGGGCGTCTTACTGGTTATAGGCCTATTTAAAACTAAAAACGAGGTGTGACCTTTTTTTTAACTGAAACAAATAAACAAAACACACTCTATAAAACCAACTGAAACGATATTGTGTATTTACAAAGCAAATTAAAATAAAATATACAGAAATTGTCTTTCGTTTTTATCCGTCCATCCATCCCACCCATCCATTTATTGAGACTGAAAACAGAATTGAAACAGAAAAAATAAAAACAAATGATAATAAGTCACTCTGCATATTACACTGTACATAATTATTCCTTGACCTGAACTACCTACCGGTAGTTGTAAAACTATAAACATGAACAATTTGTGTCTTTCAGGGGATCTGTATGATCATTGGCGGTCTGAAACACAGCGAGCAGCGCTTCAATAGCCGCTCTACAGGAGTGAGCTCTGCTCTGCTCTTTATCTCTGTTGGAGGTAAGCGCTTGGATCTCATTTATACTTATGCCCTAAATGTAGATTTCTTACAGCAGTGGATTTCAACTCTTTTCATATCAAGGCCCATTATTTATTTATTCTGCTTTGGAGCCACAGACCACCATTTGATGAGATTTACCCTTGCAGACCCAAAACTAAAGAGCACACATTTCCATGCAAAGAAATGCTGTATTGATGTTGGTAGTGGTACCATAGGAGAGCTAACAGGCAAATGTTGATCACAATAACACTTTTCTACATTCTCTAATTGTGTAGACTTACTTAAGTAATGCAGATGTTTAACAATAATTGAACTCTTGAGAGTGTAAAATGTATCTAGAAGCTTGCGTCACACGACTTGTGGATCAGCAAAGAGATTTGGTATAAAGGGGGGAAAAGAGAGGACCAAGTACAGACCCCTGGGGGACCCTGTCAAAGAAGTATATAGGGTTTAATATAGTAATATTCTTATTTGCTAATTGTCTCCAAGTTTGTTCTTACATTTTATTCTAAGGTGTGAATTCTCTGTCATCCAGGTGTGTTCGCCCCCACACTATTCTCAAAGGCCTATGGGAACCTGGTGTGTGATGCTTGCACCTCCACAGGAGGAAACACCACAAGCAATAGTAGTGGGCCGTTTGTCTGCCATAACTGCCACTATGACCTGGTCAGTGACCTGTTGAATTAGAACATTTCCTTACACTGCTACACATTTTTATAAACATGCCTTAATATACTGATTATGTATTTCATACATAGGACCACAACGGAAACAAGGTGTTATCCTTTTAGCTTTAATGTCTTACTGTACCACTTGCTGTTTACATTTCTGACTAATAAAGTATTTACTCAATGAAAACGGTATACCATATAGAGTACCACCTGGGAATTCGTCGTTGGCGTATCAGCCTGACCAGTAAGCAAGAGCTAATGATCTGTAGGCGAGCAAATACAGCCAGGGTAGCCCTGGTCCAGAGCGTCTTCTCTCTAACGCTCTGGACCAGGTCTACACCCACACAAAAACGTTTTTAATCATCACTGCAACCATACCAGCCATGTTTGACATGCTGAGATCCTTCTACTACGGCGACGTTACCCTCGTTGACTTCGAGCATTTTCGCCTGCCCTGATTGGTCAGGTATTTGCGGGATTAGCCCTTGGTACTACTACTTGGTTAGTAGCCCTTGGCTACTAACAGATCACAGTCACTCACCTAGGGCAAATAAAGGCTAAATACTATGACAACTTGTTTTTGATTTTCTATTTTCTTCAACAGAACAACAAAACATTGTTCCACGACCACATTGAGTAAGTGATTGTCTATTAATTTGATATTGTAGCTGGAATATTAGCTGGAATAAAATAAAAAGGCTACGTTGTTATATACCTACAGTATTTTTCTTTCCTTGTGTCTGCTCATGTCTAGACCGCTGATCTACACTGTATGTGTCCTCTTGCCTGTTGCCTACATCATTGGTCTCATCTTCACATTGAAGACACACTCCCATATCTATGATATCCATGTTGGTGTGGGACCTGGTATGAGACTCTCCTTCGTTTCGTTACTCTGTGTAAGAAATACAGCTAAATTGAATGTAAAAAGACTCCAGATTATGTAATGTAGCTGGTGCTTAACAACATAGATAACTGTCAGACCGCCTTGGTCTCCTGCCGAAATATCCTGAGCATGTATGTAAGTCTGAGTGTACAAATGGAACCAAATGTGACGAAAATGACGAGTGTCCACGTCATGCCTTTGTGTGGGTTCAGTAACGGGCAACCCCGGAGCAGTGGTCCACTGGTCACGCTGGAGATCACTGGTCATCCTCATCATAGGAACTGTGCTAATGTCTGCATGTGCTGATCTCGCCACTGAGCACATCCAGCCAATCCTAAGCCAGCCCAATATCTCACAGGTGAATACACACTGACTCACACACACATTGCATAGAATTTTGTAGAACACCTCTGACATTATTCTCTCTTTCTCTCTAGTATTTCATAGGGGTAACAGTTCTGGCGATGGTTCCAGAGATCCCAGAGATTGTCAACGGGATCCAGTTTGCCCTACAGAACAATATCAGCCTCAGGTACAGTAGGTCCTTTGGAAACCCAAAAGTGAA
Source organism: Electrona antarctica (assembly GCF_951216825.1). Lineage (NCBI taxonomy): Eukaryota > Metazoa > Chordata > Actinopteri > Myctophiformes > Myctophidae > Electrona > Electrona antarctica. Next base: position 32,542,553 of record NC_136810.1, read on the forward strand.
ATGCTGTGTCACAGAAGTCTAAAGCAGTGGTACTCAAATATGTTCATGTCCAGGACCCCCAAATTGATACGTACTTGACTCCATCCGAAAAGATATGTGCCAGGCCAGCGACACAAAACATTGATTTCACGTTGTGAGCTTGTAGATCAGCTATTTTCGAATAGCCAAAGTATGAACAAAATAAAGCAGCAACCACACACTCAAATCTCTGTGGAAAATATCCCAAAGTGGGACCACTGGGGTCCCTGGACCTAACTGTATCAAAATGGTTTACTTTTTCAGTCTGGAGGTGGGAAGCTGTATTGCCGTGCAGGTTTGCATGCTACAAATTCCTCTGCTCGTCTTATTCAACGCTTTCTATGTAAGACACCCTCCTTATGATTGTTGCTTTTAAAGAAAAGAAAAACTACTGGTGGTGGTTTCATTTCCTGATAACAGACTATTTGTGCATTGTTTTTAGGATGTGGGCTTCTTGCTCATATTCAGTGACTTGCACCTGTGGGCCAGTATCTTCAGTGTGATTGTCGTCAACTATATCTTCATGGATGGCAAGTCAGACTATTTTCAGGGTAAGTTGTTATACAGCGACTAATCCAGCAACATCTTTCAGAATCATAATAAATTTAGGGTTAGGGTTAGGGAAAGTCACTTTTGCTCTAGTCCACATTGTTTATTGAGCAAAAATACAACCTGCATGTTAGCCTTTAACTGTATCAGGGCAGGATTTTACTAGCCTCATATAGCCAGCCTTCAATCTGCCTTTGCAATGCATATTGCCCAAGGCAGCAGTGATATTAGTATGGCTATGTGAGGCTAGGATTTTACCCTGGTTGACTCATACTATAGCTGATGAAGTGTTAAATCTGCAGTAGTTTTTACACTTCAAGTACGTTAGCGGCCCCATGTGGCAGCAAGAGGTAAATTTTGATACACTCATTACAGTAAATGTGTACTAGTAGTATTTTAACCCGGGCAATGGGCTGAACTCCCCTGTTTTCAACCCTCACATGATTTCAAATAGACTGAAAAAAATCATGCATAGTGCAGCTTTAAGAAGAAATAACATTTTAAAACACTAGACAGGAATCAACACGTGTTACCTATGTAGTCATAAAGTAACTGTTCGTACAAATATAATATAAGTAATCAGAAATCATCACAGGTAATTACTTGCAAATGTCCTTCTGAGTCATAATCATTGTGATGTACTGCTGCCAGTTTGTGAAGAATCTGTCAGAACATTAGAGACCTCTTTATCCCTTGGGGCCAACTCTCGACCTCAGATCATCCCTAGGATGGTATTTTAGATTAATTAACATTGTTGGTTGTGCCAATCCAATTTCTTCCATAAATTAACATTAATGTAATTTTCTATACAAGTCTCCTGTTCAGATGTTATTGACCTTTTTGTTCATCTCTCAGGCACTGCTCTGGTGGTGGTCTACCTTATTCTACTGGCTCTCTACTTCTTTGCTCCTTCTCCAGCAAGCTGCTAAAGCCCGAATTATTCTTGTTTGCATGTAAATGCCAAGCCCCAAAAATAGCAGATCTACAAGCTCACAATGTGTTGCACTTCTACATGTTCAGCTATAGGCTACTATTTTTGGTGCACGATACCAGCATGTAACTAAGTAAAAACCGACATAACAGTGGGACACTGTGACCCAAATCCAAATGTGTTAGCCCAAGATGCACTCCATATTTTATTATTACCATGAAAACCTTTTGATGTGCAAATTTTATTCTTGTTACTGTTCAAGTTCAAGGGGCGGGGGGGTTAACAGAGGGGAATTGAAGCATTTAGCTTTTCTATGTTGATATCTACTTATTTAAAGTTAAACAACTCAGGGAGGTACTGTCTGTGTTGTGATTGCACTGATATACAATGGGTCAAATGGACCAAATATTCTGGTTTTTATTGCCATCTATCAACCTGAACATTTCAAATATAAGATCTCCCCAATCTGTATGTCTCACTCTTTCCACACCGTCATAATATGCAACTCCTCAGTGAAATCCTGAATTTTAAATTGATCTCAGAATCAGTTGTGCATGCACTGGAGTAATTGTTCTGTATTCATAAATGAACGTCATAAGCTGTCCACACAAGCAAACAAGATTTTCGTTACTGTTAGAAGAAGGGGGAAAAAAACCACTATTATATATACAGTATATATATAAACTTTGCAAAGTGCATATCAGACCTCAAGGCAATACAAACTAGAACATTTTAAAGTAAGTTTGATATTCCAGTGTACTTGTCTACTTCTTTCATTGTAAACTTTACAGTGTACAGTAATATACATGACTAATCGCTACCTGTGTACACAGTGTACTGTGAGCTAGTGAGCTAAGGAGGTGGATAGATTATTTTTTAAATTAATGGATAACATAGCCTTTAGGGTATTTTGTATGTTCAATGCTTTGCATTAACCTTTGTTAACGTATAGTAACAGCTATCAAAAGTATACATTTTCAATCACCTTTAAAAATGTTGTATTACTTAAATTGTGACTGAAATAAATGTGAGATTATTTAAGTAAAACTATGTGAAACAGGATAATTTTAGATAATAATTAAGGGTACAACAGTTAATTGAACTGATTGAACAATTATCTAAAGATTTTAATAAAATAATATGGGGGAAAGTGATTGAAAATGTTACTTTAAAAAAAACAGCCAATCTACAAGCTCACATCTCAAGAAACCTCATACTCCAACAAATGGGGCACAAGTGGTTAATCAAAGTAATACATTTTGGCGATTTACAAAAAATAGACTTTTTCCCCACAAGAAAAGTGAGAGAGGATGTTGGAAAACTTGCTGCCAGTACATTTATTGATTGTACACAATGGAATTACAAAATACAATGCAGTCATAGTTGCCTTTGAGGAGATGCCATAGTTGCCATAGTCGACTCTACTGTATGTAAAGTGACATGCAGACCATAAGGACATGCAAAAGAGACCATATAACTTTCATTGACATCAACCAAGTAATGCAAATTAGGGCTGGGCAATATGGCCAACATTAAATATCACATATTGACCAAATACATTTATATATAAATTGAGACAATATTGTATTGTGACAATAACATATGTATTATTAGTATAAATGAGTTTAAGTGATTTAAACCAGGAAAATACATTTATCATAATACTAGATACCAGACCATTATCTAGTTTCATATCACTAAATTGATAAATTAATATTACCCAGCCCTAATGCAGATGAGGCAAAACATGTTGGTCTTATAAGCAATAAGGTACAGTACTTTTCAGAAGGCAAACAAAGCTGACCATCATGTCAAATGAATACAAGACCATTAAAAGGCATTCTGTGTGAGCATACATTTGAACCTCTTAACACAGATGTAAAACATCATGTACTACTTTACTTTCTGTGCCAAGCTGAACTCTCAGATGAGTTTTCCTGAACATTTGTTAGAAATTATATACATGAGATAAAATTAAACAAAGATAATGAAAATAAATCAAAGTGAGTTAAAAGGCTATAAAAAGGCAAACTTAATTAAAGGACAACTTTAGTTTTTTTTCAACCAAGGTTCATGTTTTAGGTTGTTATTAGAGAAAGTAAAAGATGAGTGTTATTTTTTTTTCATTTGCTGCTTTCTTTCGTTTTAGGGATTTTAGCTGTTTTTTACAGGGGGCGGGGGGCAAATGAAAAAAAAATAACACTCATCTTTTAGTTTCTCTAATAACCTAAAACATGAACCTTGGTTGAAAAAAGCTAAAGTTGTCCTTTAAATAGGTTAAGTACATTTTCATGGGTAAATAAATGTTTGTTTGTCCTAAAGTCTTCATTAAAATGTATTTCTCCCAGACCTACTTGAAGTTTAGTTTATCCTTGCCCAAAGTTTGCTGTGAATCCAGGGACCAGGATCTGTAGTCTACATCGTGAAGGACACATGTACACAACTGTAGTGTTGGTGTACATAAGCTCAATTAACTCATCACAGCATTTAAAATCCTGAGTATGCTTGATATATCTAGTTCCTAGTGTGAAACCCCTGGAGATTTTAGTCATTAAATAGTACAGCTATAAATTTGTTTCAAAAGAAAATTAAAAACCAAACATACTAAATGGGTTCCTCTGGTTCAAAACACACAGGAGATACAGAAATGAAGCTGGGCAGAAAAGTAAAAAAGTAAATATACAGGAACATTTACAAAGGGCATTTCATAGCTTTCAGGAATTAAGAATGTTATATTAAGAGCTGATGATAAATCTTTAACTGTCCTTTATCACTTTATTTAGAGGCAATTTGTTGCCTCTAAATAAAGTAAGTCTCGGAGCTCTAGAAACTAGTGTGCAGATGTTCTCTCTCTTCCTTGAGGTTTGCCTTGATGCCCGACATCCAGCACCTGGCCTAAATATAGGCATTGAGATGTGCACACAATCTTCTCTGGGAACTTTATCACAATGATGCCACTAACTGACAGGATTGTAGGCTATATAAGGTTCAATAAATGGACTCTGTGGATATGCAAATATAAAATGGATGCAGAGCACCGGCTAGGCAGATTCAATTGGTCTGAAAACAAATAAGATTTGGATGTTTTGGATGAAGACTGAAGGCACTGGATGATATAAGCTCAGCAATCCACTAGGCGCTACAGCTGAAATAATATGAATGAATTCCTAAAGCGTTCAACAATCCCGTTCAATAAAACATGAGGAAAATGCAATAGGCACTCGAAAATTCACAGTGATGTCATTACTGCCAACTCAGCGTACGAGTAGCATGGTTCGGGTAGACATGTGGTAGGTAATAGGAACGGACTACAGGTGTGGTGCTCAATCTTCTTAGAGCCCTAGACACAGTTGTTGCTCGGCTGACAATAAGCCACTCCGACCTACTTATTTACATTAATGCTGAAGTTATTTTTTGTAGACTGGCTATTTTCTATGCACTACATTGCCATGCAACCTAGGTATAAATCTGGGGTAAGGCCTACTCTGGCCCGAGAACAGTTACACATCATGAACAGCACTGAAATATCGACACAATCCCACATCAAATCTTTTCAGGACACCACCATGTTTGGCTGAGATTCAACAGTTCAGCTGTTGAAGAAAAATAGTTGTTTACCTAAAGTATGAGTATTTCACAGTGGGCATAGCAGCAGCAGTAGACTGGACATGTCATACAAACGTCATCGCTTCAACTATAGTCACACAAGTACAGCACCTTTCCCAAAAAATTGAATATCATGGAAAGGTTGGTTTATTTACACAATTCCATTCAAAAAGTTTAACTTTCATAGATTATAGATTCATTGCACACAACAAATTATTTCAGGTATTTATTTGTTTTTTTAAGTAAGAGAAATCTATGAAAATCTGGGAACTAAATCGTTACCAAGAAATGTCTTCACCAATGTGTTTCTAAAGGTGTCTAATAACACATACTAAAAGATTGAAATTAAACTCCCGGGGGAAATTTGAGTTATTAGCATAATATGTGATCATACCATTAACATCCTATATATATATATATATATATATATATATATATATATATATATATATATATATATATATATATATATATATATGGCAAAAAAGTCCAAATGTCATCATTCTTTAAGTACCATGTGACATATGAAACTATGGGGTTTTCATGATTCTGAATCCATTCCAAGCATTAGTTTTGCACAAAAAACACCGAATTTAGCCCATGGAGTGTTTTTTTGTGCAAAGCTAATGCATGCTTGGAATGGATTCAGAATCATGAAAACCCCCTAGTTTCATATGTCACATGCTACTTAAAGAATGATGAAATCTTGACTTTTTTGCCTTATATACAGTACGATGAGGGTATGGTCACATATTATGCTAATAACTCACATTTCCCCCGGGAGTTGAATTTCAATCTTTTAGTACATTTTATTAGACAACTTTAGAAACACATTGGTGAAGAAATGTATTGTTAACGATTTAGTTTAGAATTCCATTCTAAACTAAATCTAAAGCTTCCATAACTCCCAGGCAATGCCACAGGCTGATTGCCTCAATGCCACAGCGTATTGAGGCAGTGATGAAGGCAAAGGGATTCACAACCAAGTATTGAAGATTGACATTTGTTTTGAAAGTACCATATTTTGATTGATTTGATGTGATCCTCCTTTTATGTGGCATTCAGATTAAAACATTCATGCTCTGCAAAGGAGGAGTAAATGGTGATTTCTTCACAGTATTCTAATTTTTTGAAATTCTGTTTTAGTGGGTTTTATGAGCTGGAAGCCAAAATTGTGTAAAGATAAACAAATAAATAATTGAAATCATTTACGTACATCTATGAAAGTTAAACTTTTTGAATGGAATTATGGAAATTAACTTTATTAATTTTAACTAAATGAATCTTTTGTAAAGGTGCTGTAAAATTACAGCACCAGATTATTTTTACCTTTCAGCTTTAAAAAAAACTATGTTTTCTGGAACATTCCCTTTCATAATGTGCAAGTTTCTTCATTACGGTGACAGAGTGGACTGGAAAGGGACAGCAAATAGACTTAAAGCACAAATCATTAACTTCTTAAACGCACATAAAAAAAAGGTAGCATGGCACTGGTCCGACTGCTCATAAGTCCAACCCCAAACCCTAACCATAACCGCGCGCAGGCGCCATGGGGTGTGTGTTGACCCGGCCACGTCGTAGTTGGACTAACGGTATGACGGACTAATGCACATTCCCTATACAGTATAAAGAAAAGCTAGACGACAGCATTTGAGATTCTGGTTCTCACACATCCAGACAAGGCTCTTGATGAATGGGGACAAATCCAATCCTGAAATGTGCCATGTTCTGTGGACTGTGAGCTCATGCAGACAAGCTTAAAACATTGCAGCTGGTTTCAGAAACAAAGAAGCACATGTTTAAATAATATTGAAATCAAAAGGCATCAAAAGTTTTGGTTTTCAAGAATGATCAGGCATAAATCAGTATGCTTCCTTCAGTCCATTCTCAGACCTTTGTTCTTCTGTGAGTTTGTGTCTACTCAACACAACGGCCTGAGGGTTACTTAGTGCTTGTTCTGTGAGAAACCCCATTACCTCTGGCTATCCAGAATCTACTTGAGGCGCTCTATCATTGTGTGTGTGAGGCCCAGGCTGAGCAACTGTAGAGTGGAGAGTTGGGCAAGGCGAGGGAATGCTTTGAGCAGCTTCTCCCAGGTCAACTCCAGGAGGCTGGGGACAACCAACCACACCTTGTACAAGGAGCCAGTTCTCCGATTCTCAGACATATTCACTACACCACCATGAATGTACATACAGCCAGCCTGAAGGAGAGAGGAAGCAGTTGTTTATGTTGAAAAAACAAATCTATATCTTGCACAGAGCAATGCAATGTACAGCCAGTAAGGGCTGTTTTGTTTATTTTTGTTTTGTTTTGTTGTACTCATGTTGAGACGATCAGCATTACTGATTTTTATTAAGTGTAAAAAGACGTGTATATCCGAATAATTGTAACTGTATGAAAAGGTGTCATATAATCCCATGAGGGATGGGCCACGAGGTGGCATGACACTTAAATAAAGTCATTCATTCATTCATGCACAAGAATCTTGCAAATTAGTTATAAATCAGACCTGTCTGAAGTGAGTGGTGCTGTACTGTACTGTACTCCTCCCTGGCCTCTCTCTCTGTGTGTGTGTGTGTGTGTGTGTGTGTGTGTGTGTGTGTGTGTGTTCTACAGGCCACTTTAGGTGTTGCAGCCATGTGCGTACACATACACGTACGTACCATAGCCTTTCCAAAAGTATTTATTTAAAGACCTTTTAAGCGTCATACGAAGCCAACTCGAGTCGTGACAAATCAGGACAACAAACACAATATTTTGGACCAAACAAATCATCATCATCATCATACTATAATTAACCAAATGTCTGAATGTGTGTCTGTCTGTGTGTCAGAAACACCGCCGTAGCTCCTCACTGCCTGCACCAATCACTCCCACTTTTCACACAGGCATTGACCATAATAATATGGAGGTCTTAACGAAGATTTACCAAATTATAGATTAATAATGAATTTATTAGTGAATTAAAAATGCGCCCAGGGCGCAGTACCCCCCACGGCCACAATGGGGGGGGGGGCAATATCTCACAACGGGTAAGGGCTAGTAATTACAAAGACGAAAAACAACAAAAAAAAGTGTTGTAACCTGCCGATGTTTTCTTCTTTCTAATTATTTGTTCGGCCCAAAACATTGTGTTTATTGTTATGATTTGTCACGACAACAGTTGGCTTTGTCCGCGGCGTAAACGTCTTTAAATAAATAGATTTTGAAAAGTCTATGAGGAAAATGAACAGGGAATTATTTTCCGGGTCTCTATAGACCGTCAACACAGTCCTAAGGGGACGATTAAACCAAGACCTGTAGCCAGAAATATGTTGCCAGCTAAACCATTGTTTTCTTATACAGCATGCCTAATATAATACGCTCCTCTCTTCCACTGCATGTGGCATTTATTTAAATCACACCCGTGTGAAGTGAGGGGCGCTCTTATCATCATACATCATCTCATTCTGGCCAATCACAATTTGAGTAATCACTTTTGTCTTTAATGTTTGTGTTTACAGACTTTTGTCCTCAATGTTTCTGTTTACACAGACCCTTAAAGCTGGACATAGGAGGGGCTAGTGCCCCTCAAACATATTCTCAACATTTAAGCACAAGCTGTGAGTCGCACCGCTCGCTCCTGTTTTGATGCCGGCAGATGTGTTGGAACGGTGGGACAATGGCAAATGCAGACGGAAGTTTTATATTAGTCTTAAGACTCGAAGTCTGCTTGAATCAATATTTCCCCCTGCGATTCATTATTTTGATTGACATTGCGCGTATAATGGAGTGGAACTGACACAAATTGGAAATCCACATACTGTACCAAGTGTGCCTTTGTTTGTACACATACTGTAGTGTACTAACCGGAGTGACTGCAGCACAGTGGAAGTAGGCTGGCTCTGGCATGAGAGCTGGCATCCTGGTCCATTGGAAGGTCTGCAGATTTAGCTTCCACAGGTCAGACAGGATCTGCTCACCATTATAACCCCCACATATAAACACCTCTGGTCGGGGAGAGACATAAGAACGATATCCACAAATATTTCACAGGCAGGTCCAAGTTTATGATCACTGAAAAAATATAAACGGTAATTTGTTCGCTTACCGTCTTTGACCTGAACACAGCTGTGACAGCGGCGTGCAGCAGGATATCCTGGTGTAGATGACATATTACACATTGATTTCAAAGCATGGTTCTTTCTTTAATTCTGCACTGCCATGGTAAAACACCATATGGATGCATAACAAACCTATTTTTTCATGAGGCCTGGTGGTTATTTCCTCCCAGTAATTTGTCTCCAGGTTGTATGCATGAATCTGGCAAGAGAAATTTGAATGAACCCAATACATAACAATGACCATTTGGCCAAATAATTTCCTCTGCATTGTGTACAAAGCAAGCCCTGCCATCTTGTACCTTTTCTAGGGGGTATGAAGTCCAGGACGTGCCTCCTCCTAGAATGTATATTCTCTGTCCATCGTGAGCTAGCTCATGTCTGTACCTGAGGGAATAAAAGTTAATTAATATTGCAGGGATTCCCTAAGGGTTACACACACACACACACACACCAGACTATAATTCAATTACTCCACAGACTGACCTCTCCTCAGGCAGATCTGAGGGAGCATTGCTGGGCTTGAGGTGGGTCCACTCTCTGGTGGCGAGGTCCAGTCTGTGTAAGTCTGTACTATAAAGATAACCAGTTGTCCCTCCAAATACGTAGAGGTAGCCATTTATAATGACCATAGCCTGGAAGTGGAGATGGTGAATAGAAACCTAAACGTGTGATGAGATAAGGTATGACTGCATGTATGACTGAATTCACAGAATTCCTTACCTGCCCATAGATTCTGTTAGGTTTCTTCCCTCTGCAGTTGAGTAAGTTCCAGCGTTTGTATGTTACATTGCAAACATGGACATCATTGCCATTGTTTTCGCCAAATGGAATCCCAGTGCCACCAAAAACAAGCAGGTTGTTCCCATGCAAAACAGCTAGGGGACAGAAGAAAATGGTATTGCTGAAGCAGAAACATAGATAGTTCTACCCATAGACATATAAACGTAGACGCACTTTCCGGCTCTGGAGCGTATGTGCTCAAGGGAGTGCAAAACTTTCCCGAGATTCCTTGCGAAGCCCCGCAGAAGCATGAGCGTGCGTCACAGAGGGCATGTTCGGGTCTGTAAGTCCCGGAAAAGATGCGCTGTGATTGGCCAGTAATCACTTGAGTGGCAGCGTGACGTAATGTGCCTTCCACACTTCCGGCGTACTTCCTCTCCCAGTGTGAATTCTTCCACCCCTCCTTCAACACACATCGCTCCAACGAACTGCAGCGGCCAATGAGGCATCTATTTTTTAAGTGGTGCAAACCACTTCCTTAAGTGACTATGTGTGTGGGTGCCTGCCTGGCTGGCTGCCTGGGTATGTCTGAGCACGAAAACAGCATGGTTGTTTTTGCGCAACCTAACACACACACAAACACACACGCACAAAATTAACTGTACAGATATATATGGTGATTTCAGGTGATTTCACGGTAACTGTCATTTCTCAACCGTTTCGGACGCGGGGCGCTCGCCGGAATCGGGCCGGCACCCAGGGTGCGTTCCTGTGGGTCTGGAACTCCCCCACTGGGGACCCCCACACGGAGTTGCACCATTTACTTCACACAGGTGTGATTTTTTAATATCTATGTGGCAGATATTTAAAAAAAAAAACTACAGCCTCCCCTCTGCTACTAGGGGCCACTATAGAGCGGCACAGTCCCGCCCCCTGCGAGGTCACCATTAATTTTGTTTCAATACGTTTCAAAACTTATTTATTTAAAGACCTGTATGCCTCGTACAAAGCAAACAGCCGAGTTGACAAATCAACAATAAACTCATTTTTTGGGCCGAACAGATCATTTTGTTGTTTTTCTTCTAATTATTTGTTCGGCCCAAAAAAAATGTTTATTGTCATGATTTGTCAACTCAGCTGTTGGCATTGTCCTAGGCTTTAAAGGTATTTAAATAAATACTTTTTGAAACGTCTATGGGAAAAGTAAATGGGGAATTATTTCCTGGTGCCCTCGTCATTCTGAAAGGGGCGGCGCTCTATGGTATGGTCATTGGCCTAGACCTGCTTGTATGAGTTTACTTAATTACTTTTAGTTAGGTAAAATTAGCAAAGGTTGTGGCAAAATAAATAGCTTTCTTCACAGATGTGTTCATAAAGGTGTTCATAAAGGTGTCTACTATCACAGAAAAATGTGTTCCAAGCCAACTCCTTTGGGAAACTTTGTTGGATCCAATCAAAGTTGGGGTACCCGGAGAGCCTAAAGGCTAAAAGCAGGACATTTTAAAATTGGCCAATATGAGCTTGTGAGGTGTGTAAATAGGGGTTTATGGGGTGCTGAATCCGTTCCAGCCATCACATCGGCCATGCCTGCTTTTGTATGTCCCAGACATGCGTAATAACTAACATGCCATGTTATGCATATCTCAATGGATGTATATGGTGTTTTCTTCGTGTGTTGGGTGTGTGGGTGTGAGGGGGGGGGGGGGGGGAATAAGTCAGAATAAGAAAGACTTTATTGGCACACCTTAAAAATAATTAACAGTAAAATATGGGTGAAATTAATGTGCTCCTCAAACTTTCAGTTCATTAATAAATAAATAAAAAGAATATGGCTCTATATCACTATATAAAAAGAAAATTAAGGTGCTAAAAAGTGCTAAAAAATGCTTTTGTAAACAATAAATACAAATATGAATAAACATCAAACAACAAACAACTATCTCTACTCTTCCAACTCCCTGGCATCGCCCTCCCTGCTCTTGTCTTGGCTTGTTCTTGCAAAAAATGGCAGTTACCACAAGCAGAAATGCACTTCACTCCTTGCTTTTTAGAGCAGCACCTACATTCCCCTCACAGTTGCAACTGACTAACTTCAAAAGATAGTTTGGTGTGATGGCATCTATTGACGGTACAGACTTTGTCACCAAGCTTAGTATGAATGGAAGCTGCCAATCTCTCTGGTCTGGATATAAGCTCGGACAGAGTGCTGTGTTGCGGCTCCTGTTGTTGGGGGGCAGTTTTTCTGGTTTGATGCTCTCAGTAGAGGCCCGCTTGCTGAAGATGTCAAATCTCCAGTCCCCAAAACTTGTGCGATTTCCCATGGAACATGAACTTGAATAGTGCACAGCTGGCTGTGATGATGTCCTTTGGCTTGGATGTCCAAAAACTTCCATAGCCCTCTCCACTTTGTCAGTCTTGCAGAACTACTACCGCTACTGGGAGTATCGAACCAGAAAAATTGCCCCCGACAACAGGCGCCGCAGCACAGCACTCTCTCCGAGCTTATATCCAGATCAGAGATTGGTTGCTGCTGCAAAGTCCATCACTGGATGTACAGTACATCTAGTGTACCACCACCAAGCTTCCATTCATAATCCAGTACATCATGTACTGGAGTATGGATGGAAGCTTGGTGACAAAGGCTACGAGTCTGTCCCGTCAATGAACAGACCCCAGCACAGTGATCACACATCTGAAGTTAGTCAGTTGCAACTATGAGGGGGACTGTACACATTTGTATATTGTATATTGACTGTATACATTTCAGTGCATTTCTGCTTGTGGTAACTGCCATGGCAAATTTTGCAATTAAGAACAACAAGCTAGATGACAAGAGCAGTGAGGGAGATGCCAGGAAGTTGGAACTTGGAAGAGTAGAGATAGTTGTATGTTTATTCATATTTATTGTTTACAAAAGCATGCTTTCTTTTTAGCAACTTAGTTTTTTATGTGTTGATATTTTTTATATAGTGATATCATAGAGCCATATCCTGTTTTTTTATGAATGAAGGTCTGAGGAGCCGTCACCGTGGCACAGAGACAAAATGTTTTTATAATCGTCATGGGGGCCCGTCCGCCCACCTGGTAGGTGAAAACAAGCACCCAGATTAGCCTTTCAATGCCTGATCTGCATGTGTACAAGGGACAGGCAACGCGGTTCACCCCCCACCACCCCCCGTCCCGGACAGTGAGGAAAAAAGGTGTTAAGGTGCCAGACTTGGATGGTTAGAGCGGCACGATTACATACAAAGTCAATGCAAGACGAGAATTGCGGGCGCGGCGCGACCTGGTGCGGTACAAACGGGACGAACCGAGGCGAATATATACATACACATACATTTTTTAAGGTGTGACAAAGTCTTTCTGATTCTGAAAATAATTAATCAGTTAAATCCATTAACGATTGTCTATCTACTTCTGTTTCAACAGTTAGTTTCAATTAAGATGCACACACACAACACACAAACAGAAAAGAGAACAAGAAAACACCATAGACTACCATTGAGATATGCATAACATGGCATATTAGTTATACGTCTTGGACATACAAAAGCAGGCATGGTCGATTTTATGGCCAGGGAGTAATTTTTACTGAAAACGAATGGTTGGAACGGATTCAGCACCCCAAAAAACCCCTATTTACACACCTCATATTGGCCAATTTTAAAATGTCCTGTTTTTAGCCTAGGCCCTCCGGGTACCCCAACTTTGATTGGCTCCCACAGTTTCCCAAGGGAGTTGGCTTGGAACATTTTTTTCTGTGATAGTACGTAGACACCTTTATGAACACATCTGTGAAGAAAGCTAGTGGTAAGCATTTTTTTGCAGATTTGCCACAACTTCTGCTAATTATTTGGACACAATCTATAGCAAAGGCAGCAAAAAGCTAAATTATGGAATATCTACTCTACTACAAATAGGCAGGGCATACGGGGGAGGATGTTGGGGGGGTTCTCATGATCAGAGGAAAACAGGGAAAACCTTTTTTTAAATTGTATGACCTACTAGGCTACTACTAGACTAGAGTTAGTACTAGAGTTATAGGCCAAAATCGGTCCAGCATTGCCGGAGATTAGCTGTTCACAGACACACTGAAAGACAAAACGAAAACAGATAGACAGGGGTAAAAACGTAATCGCCTGCCTTTGGCCATCCTGGTGGAGATTAAAAAACAAAACAGTATTTATCTTTCAAGGATGATCAACTGAACGATGCTTCACTAATGCATCAATTTGCCTGTGTATATGTGTTTTTATTTTGTCAATGTTTTGTTGTCTCTTTTAGTCACAATGTATTTGCGCTTGGTAACTACAGTGATAAATGGACAGAGGGTGATATCTGATAACCCCTTGGGTTAATAACTAACAGTAGCTGACCAATCAGTGCAAGCAAAAGTGCCAAGTGTGCTCAAATGTCACAGTGAGTGACCTAACACAACACACAAGACACTTCATGTCAAATATGGCCACAACAGTTGCCACAGATTTAGAAGACATTTTGAAGGTTTCGCTACCGAAATGATCGATTACTTTATATGGAGAAATCCCGTCATTTAACATGTATCTCAATGGCACAGCATGTCCTGTCTCCTCGCTGCTAACGTGCCTATTGGACAAGAACAGGTTGGGGAGGGACTTAGTGAAGGGCTAATTGTGTATGTGACAAATAAATGATCAGCCCGGCATTTGTGCTTGCCCTGTAACCAACATCCAGACGCTGTATCTCTCCCTTCGGTTGGATAACCTCGGGATATCGATCAGTGAAACAACCATTACTACTTACTTGACATTGAGGCAAGCTCGGTGGGCATGTAGCCCTCAGTCCGGACCTGCTGCCAGGTGGCTGTGGCAAAGTGGAACCTCCACAGTTCTCTGAACAGTGGGTAGTCTTCATTCTCGGAACCACCTGCCTCATTAAAGTCTGGGTTGTAACCTCCAAACACATAAAGGTTGGCATTGTCTGCAACACAGCGATGCCCACTCCGGGCAGGAGGTGCACAATGTCCTGGGGAAGAGAACAGCACATTTAACACAGTGAGGTGTTTTCAGCACAGATTAAATATGTAAGCCTGAGTTGCACATGGGGTTCCCCATCAAAGAATATCCGATCTACAAGCTCAATATAAATAATGGTATACAGTAAGCAGGCATTCCCCTACTTCTCATGCAGCTCATTATTGTACTGGGCCAAAATGAGCATTCAAAAGGCATAAAAAACTACAATCAGATAAAATAAAGGCTAGCATAACATGTATTTTGCTGAAACCTTTGTTTTAATATCTGGGATTTAGATAGGCGCGCTTTTTGTATTGATTCCCAAGAGCAGTGTCATACTCATCAGGGTTCGTAACACTGTTCAGAAATCACTTCTTTAGGATGTTGATTATCAACAATATTCATCTTATATAATTATGAAAATGATATAGTATATTATATATACTGAAATATGCATTTGGATCAGTAAGATAAATAATTAAAAATAAGCGTAGTTGATGGGTAGATGATGGGGGGGATCTATGTAAAGCGCCTTGGATAAAGGCGCTATATAAATGTACCATCTATCTATTGCAATCTAGAGTTGCAATACCCTTCATTGACTCACTACCATAGACTGTAAAAAAAATAGCTCACTACTCAATCTCATCTAATTTGCGTTTGCGATCTGCTTGTATTAAACAACGTTAAACTCACCAACATTGCAGCCCAAGCTTGAATTATCCTCTTTCAATCTGCCGAGCTTTTGTTTCATAGAAATCCACCGTAGACATGTTATGAGCTACTTTCTGTCAAGAATTTCTGTGCAGGTGATTCTTTTTCTAAGTGTTTCCAGTTTGGAAGCACTCGTTTTTGTTAACGGGTCGCACTGCTGCCTCCTGCATTATGTGAAAATTCGAAACAGGTGGTACGCAGGGCCGTTCAGACGTGTGCTTCCAAACTCCAGCACTTCGGGCAGTATTATGCGTGTCTTAAGTACCAGGTCTTATGACTTAACTTAAGACCTGGAGGCGTGGTCAATGCTGTTTGGCCACTCAGAATAGCCAAATGGCATTGATCACGCCTCCAGGTCTTAAGTTAAGTAATAAGACCTGGTACTTAAGACACGCATAATACTGCCCTTCACCTTTCTTGACAGAAAGTAGCTCATATAAACATGTCTACGGTGGATTTTTATGAAACAAAAGCTTGGCAGATTGAAAGAGGATAATTCAAGCTTGGCCTAGAGCTGCAATGTTGGTGAGTGTAGGAGCCGTAATGTGTTTGCATTCTAATGTGCCTTATGATGGACGTAGGTGGGCACTGCACAGGTAGTGGGCGTGTCACCGGGGCGCTGTCACTCTACCTATTCATGGCGTTTACCTGTCACTTGGGTGAGGGAAGTTGGACAGAGAGAGGAGGTGAGCGTGGGAGAAGACATTTCTGTTGACCGTATCTAACGCACCTTATCATCATAACATCCACATTTAGATATAGCTACAAGCCTAGGAACAGTTGTATCGTTTATGTGTGATGACTGAATAAATGGTCAAACTGACAGCTGGAATGGACCTGAATTCATTGCGTGCGCGTCATACAAGCGTCTAATTTACTCTCATGTTTAGCTCCTCGCGTCGGTCTTTAAACCGCCGCAATAGTGAGTTTAACGTTGTTTAATACAAGCAGATCGCAAACGCAAATTGGATGAGTAGGGAGTCAATGGAGGGTATTGCAACTCTAGATTCATCCCATTATTAAAAAAATCTAGAGTTGCAAATTGCAGCTATGTTGGACTGTGACAATATAATGGGTAGAGGTTTTGTGCTGTCAACATTGGTCGAGACTGGAGACCCACCTTCTCTCAGAAACCGGTTGGGTATTCGCAGGTTGGGGCAGGAAGGGGAGAATATGCGCCGAGCCTGAAGCCACCGCACTCTTTTCTTAGAACCTGTCAGAAGATACTTTTTTTTTTTTTTTTTTAATCACACTTGTGTGAAGTGAGGGGCACCTTTATCATCATACTTGATCATACATCACATTCCATGCTCAGCCAAATAAAATCATCTCAAATTTGGTACACACAAACACACAAAGCTGGGAATAAACGCCCCTCAAAAAAAAATCACACCCATGTGAAGGGAGGGAGTAGTGCCTTTTATCATGATGGTGATGTATAGACCCACTTGATCTCACATGACAGTAACCATGCTGCCACCGACTACTAAAAGAAACCCCAAAACACACAAACCAGTACCAGTGAAAACACTTGTGACAGTCTTGGGACTGTGTGTGGGTCATTGTACTAAGCCAAAACCATGCAGCCCTTTCATATTGAACTGTTTGTAATGTTTCATTTGAAGCCAGGAGAGGGAAAAATGTGTATTTGTACTTTAAATGAAGTGGCGACACACACACACACACACATACACACACACACGAGTGGGAGAACGTTGGCTTCCGTAGCAGGCTAGCTAGCTTTGGCTAATGTATTGGGCAAAAGCCAAAATTCTACTGAAATTGTTTCCAAAAATATTGTTAGCCGACAACCGATGCATTCTTCATTCTTGCATTCCATGCATTCCCCAAATCAGTTCTATACACTGCTGTCTGCTGTGTGCCAACGCGTCATCACAGCTCGTGATGCTGCTGCTGCAGTTTGCACACCAACTGGATTCAGTTTGTTTACAAACCTGAATCACGGATAGAGGGCCTCCACGATAGCTTCTCGAATTTATTCAGCTGATTGTTGTTGTTGCCACAATGTTCTCCATCTACTGCGAAAGACATTTTTGCTTAAAGCGTTGACGGTAAATAATAAATTGATAATCCAGCTTGCAGAGGCGACTTCAACTATAATCGTTTCGTGTCGTTGCATCAGAATTGCAGCCACCAAGCATGAAACTCACACAAACCAAAACACGACAGTTCCAAGTCCACACCTGCTGCAGCCTGGTTGTATATTTCGTCGTACCACGACGACGGTGTCGCGCGTTGAAAATAGACGAGTTGCAAGCTCACGGCGCCTCGCATCCGCGAAGCGTTGTGAGATTGTAGATCTGCTAAATTCGGAGCGCAACACCTTCGTACGACGGAACTTAACGTCACGGCCAGCTGGGCTGTTTGGACCAATCAGAGCAGGCCGGCTATTGATGTTGCTGTTCTGAGCCAATCAGAACAGGGCTGGTCGGATGACGTCTTTATGTTATCTACAGAGATTGATTGGTCCTGTGCATTCGCACGTGCACGTGACCTGACCATCATCTATGTTTATAGTGTGATAAAAGAAAGAATGTGTCTGTCAACTAAAGATATTAAGATCATAGATGTATGTATCATGTTACATGTAGTATAGGCTAAAGTGGGATTCAAACTTTTTGAGGGCCCTGCTCCAACGTCTGCCTTTCTGAATAGTCATATGGCAGGCTGGCAGCCACTTTAAACAAACACAGCCAAGTCTATGGACTTTTAATGTTTGTTTAGAGCACTTTAAACAAACATTACCCTCACTTCACACAAGTGTGATTTTGTTTAGTGTGAGGGGCACTATAGAGCGTCGCAGTCCCGCCCCCTACCCTGGACCAGGAAATGATTCTCCGTTCATTTTCCTCATAGACATTTCATAAAGTATTTATTTAAAGACGTTTACGCCGCGGACAAAGCCAACTCGAGTCGTGACAAATCATGACAACAAACACAATTTTTCGGGCCGAACAAATAATTAGAATGAAGAAGAAAACGGCAGGTTACAACACTTTTTTGTTGTTTTTCTTCTTTGTAATTATTTGTTTGGTCCAAAATATTGTGTTTGTTGTCATGATTTGTCACACCTCGAGTTGGCTTCGTACGACGCTTAAAAGGTCTTTCAATAAATACTTTTTGAAATGTCTATGGGGAAAATGCATTGGGAATTATTTCCTGGGCCTGGCGTCGTCATGAAAGGGGGCGGGACTGCGACGCTCTATAGCCCCTCCAATGCATGGCTTTCTGAAAGTACGTCATAGGCCAGCCAAATCTATGGTTTGTTGAGAGCCTAATTATAAATATCCCATCCCAGCCAAAGTCTATGGACTTTTATTTAGGGTAAATTATGATGTAATTTGTGCTAGCCAAGTCTATGGACTTGTGGTAAATAATCAGCGATGTCATCTCACTGATACATCTTGTAGCCTAATTTATTTCATTTTTCACAGACATGAGAACATCAACATGCCTCCAAAAATCTGGGCACTGTGAGAATTAAACATCTATCTGAGCGGACTCAAACTAAAGCATGCACCCTAACGTATCTTGGTGTGACCCTTGACAGAACCCTGTCCTTCAAGGAACACCTAAAAGGGACGGCAGCTCAGGAACAGGAACAACCTGCTCTGCAAGCTCGCTGGTGCAAAATGGGGGGGTGGCAGCCTCCACACTGCACAGTGCACACCTCAGCACTGGCTCTGTCATACTCTGCAGCAGAAT
Organism: Electrona antarctica; assembly: GCF_951216825.1. Taxonomy (NCBI): domain Eukaryota; kingdom Metazoa; phylum Chordata; class Actinopteri; order Myctophiformes; family Myctophidae; genus Electrona; species Electrona antarctica. The sequence goes on from NC_136810.1 coordinate 32,561,917, forward strand.
ATTGTGCCCCTGGCTGGTCTGGTCGGTCTAGGTCATCTCTCTCTCTCTCTCACACACACACACACACACACACACACACACACACACACACACACACATACACACACACACACACACACACACACACACACACACACACACACACACACACACACACACACACACACACACACACACACACCAAATGGATACCCCAATTTTGCTGCAATGTTGCTGCATGTCTTTCCTCTCCTCCCTCTCTCCTGTCTATCTTCACTTGAAACTATCAATAAAGGCAGAAAATGCCTGCCTTTGTGCAGTGGCGTGCACAGATAGACACTAGGGGGTGCTAGAGCACCCCCTGCCCTTTTGGCAATGTGCACTTTAAAAAAAAAAAAAGAGTGGCGCGCTATGAGCTTGTAGATCTGCTATTTTTCAATAGCTAAAGCATAACATAATGCTAACACCAAAAGGGGTTCCCGCCCAAAATGGATTAAGGCAACCGGCCGGTTCCACGCGCTGCACAAGGTGCCCTTTTTTAACTTGAGCACCTGCCCCTCTAAATGTCTGTGCACGCCACTGCCTTTGTGTGTGGCAAAGTCTATTGACTTTTTACAGAATCATTTCTTCTGTACAAACTTTCAGGCCATGTCAATGGCAAATGACGTCATGAGGCTTTGTGTGTGCCGCCTGTGACATCATGTGTGTGGACAGGTCTATGGCCAGGTCTATGGACTTTTTACGGAATAATCTTTTCCTTTTAATACAAACTTTCAGGGCAAGTCAATGGCAAATGACGTATGATGTGACTTCATCATCGTTTTGAAAGCTCCCCAAAAACTTTATTTACCAAGGCGGGGAAAAAAACAACGTTTCGAATATACCTGACGAAGGCCATGCAGAGGCCGAAAGTTGTGTTTTTTTCCCCGCCTTGGTAAATAAAGTTTTTGGGGAGCTTTCAAAACGGTGTGCAGACTTATTCTTTCTTTTGCAGTCTGTTCTTTTTGTTCGAGCACCCGTTAAATTAGCCTGGGATGTTAATAGGTGTACCTCACTTCACACAAGTGTGATTTTTCTTTCACTAATCAGACAAGTTGCTTACTATCAGCAAAAAAAATCATCAAGAATATATAGAATATTATGTAATATAGTTCAGCCACCACCATCACAGTTCAGCCTGTGATGCTATACTGGTTTTGAGATCCCAAATCACTTATTTGTATCCCGGAATGTTGGGGTCACAGACCCCTCTGAACAGAGCCAGGGTAATTCTGGGGTCCCCAAAACCCCTTTGAACGCAACCATGCAGATCTTATGCCACCCAATACATTCCCAGAATGTACAGTAGGCCTACTATATGTATGTACCACATACCAAAATGTAATGCGCCGCTGAAATGTGATGCAGTCAATGGTTATCTAATCTGACTGTTGAGAGAGCAAATACCAATGTAGGCTAGTTAATGGTTGAGAACAGCAAAGTGGTTTCTCTCCACTCCATATTTCTGCTGGTTACAATTGGTTATCTTGAGTTTTATAGCTATAAAATATAGCTTTTAACCACTTTAACCACTTTCAACATTGCATTTTTTTTAATTGCAAAACATGCAAACAATATGACTTGACTTGATGGCGCAACTGGTGATTTTATAATTGGAATGACTGTAAGAGGTCGATTATAGGCATTATAAGTCGATTATAAGTGTTAGTTCTCAACCATACAATTAAAAATATATATAAAGAGAACACAAATCAGCATCTGTATGATGCAAATGTCAGCACAGTGAATTGAAATCCTATAAATTTACTGGTGCAATATTATCAAGCAGTCTTGTCTTCATCAGACAAGACTTATTTGTAAGATATTAAACTGAGTGATGTGAGGGGGCACGGTGGCAGTCGGTAGTGCTGTCGCTTCACAGCTAGAAGGTCCTGGGTTCGATTCCCGCTGGGGACGCTGTCAAGGTGCTGCCAGACTTACTAAAGAGCCGCGGACGTTTTCGGCTGTCAGACAGCTTCTTTTCCGGGTTTTTAGACAGCTGGTGGATGGAAATTAAGCTCCACCTCCACGGACGACTGCCGCGACGGCCAGATTCCCGGAAAAGCTCTCCTCCGCAGCAGTCATCCGCGGAGGTGGAGCTTCTTTTCCATCCACCAGCTGTCTAAAAACTCGGAAAAGAAGCTGCGGACAGCTTCTTCTGTCCGCAGAAGACAGTCCGTTTTCCGCTTAGGTCAGTGTTGGAAACACTGTCAGTGGAAAACTGACTGGAAAACGGCCCCGAGCTGGGCCGGGCCCCGAGCCTCGCCCCATTCTTCACCCCTGTGTCAATTATCTAATGTGATCCTGGGCTCTACACACCCTCCGCCAACCTAGTCCCCATATATGGGGGACATGGGGAGAGCAACAGACTTGAACTCATGCTTCCTTCATGCCTGAGTGTCCAAGTTGCTCCTTTACACCTGACAGGGGGGAGTTTCCCTGGTTGGAATAACGTGTTCCTTCCACGCGCTACGTCCAACCAGGGAAACTTCCTTTCCATCAGGCGCCCCGGCTGGCCAGGGGGAGGCAGTTTAGAGACCAGGATTACTGCATGTTTTTTGTGAGGGTACCACTACCTACCCTAGGGGACACGGGGAGAACATGCAAACTCCACACAGAAAGGCCCTTTCGCCAACCCCGCCTTCTAGCTGTGAGGCGAGTCGGCGACAGTACTACCAACTGTGCCACCGTGCCCCTATTTTTTAAATATTTGATAACTTGAATGCAAATAGGCGTTAAACTTGTGACGGTAAAATGTGATAGTCCCCAGCATGAACGCTATCATTTTGGTGACCCCATGGCCTTTAGCACCTCCCTGGCTCCTTCAATTATGCCTAAATCAAGCTTGCACAGAAGAGGACAATTACATATATAGGCACATTATAAACATGCTCACACGCAGCCCACACACCATGCTCTGGTGTCTGGTCCATAGCATATTACTGTTCTTGCTGCATGCCATTAGAGCTATGGATCAGAGCTAGGACTATAGTATAAACACGATGTATATTGATGTTCCTTCCTCCCCTATATAGTCCGGCAGTCGAGGTGGACGGATGGGAAATTTGGTATATAGTCTTTTTTATTGGCCTAAAATATTGTCTATATACATACATTCATGAATCCACTTGCTGACCGGCTGAAAGTATTTGGCAATTTTTTTTATAGGGGTTTCTTGTGACCCTACCATTAACATCCTATGGCAGGCAAAAATGTCAAATTTTCCTTTTGCTTTAAGTACCATGTGACATGTCAAACTAGGGGGTTTTCATGATTCTGAATCCATTCCAAGCATTAGTTTTGCACAAAATACACTCCTTGGGCTTGAAACGGCCATAGACATCATGACAAATGTGATGAGGTCAGCACATTTTGGGCAAGTGGCTATATTTTAGGCCAATAAAAAATACTATATACCAAATTTCCCACTTTAAACAAAAGAAGCCTGTCGACTGCCGGACTAATAAGAATCACTCAAGTAGACAGAAAACAACTTAGAAACGGCTCATGTTCAATGCAATAAGGCTGGGCTATTTTATTTAAACAATTTAAACGTAGGCCTACTATAAACGTACTAGAACAATCTTTATTCCACACGTTCCAGTCGCATATGCTTCTTGGTTAGAGTGGGTGACAATATTATCACACGAAAAGAGGAAATTACCTACCTAGGTTCCATCCTGGAGGCAAATCTTTCCGGTGATAAAATGGCCACCAACGTAATCAAAAAGGTCAACCAAAGAACAAGATTCCTATACAGGATCTCCTCACTGGTCAACAAAAACACCTTGAAGACCCTAACAGGTTTATTCGATTATGCTTGGACCTCCTGGTACCACACCACCTCTAAGGCCCTTAAAACAAGGCTCCAGACTTCCCAAAACAAACTGGTCAGGCTACTACTTGGCCTCACTCCCCGAACCCACCTCACCCCTGCCCACTTTGACAGGCTGGAATGGCTTAGGGTTGACGACAGAGTACAGCACCTTGCAATGGGTCTGGTCCACAAGATTCGCTACACCACCAAGATACCCATGTACCTGTCTAAATACTTCCTTAATGTCAACGAAGTCCACTCCCACAACACCAGAGGGAGTTCAACAAACCATGTGCAACCCAGATTCGGTACAAACAAGGGATTCAATTCATTTAGCTCCTATGCCACCAAAATGTGGAACGCACTACCAACAGTCATAATGACATGTGAATCCCTTGACTCCTTCAAAACTGCTCTCAAAGGGCACCTACGGACGGCTGCAATTCGAAACTGGCCCCCATAAAATCTGAATCCCCCACCCACCCTGGGGCAGCGGTGGCCGAACGGTTTGCGGAGCGGTCTTGTTATCGGAAGGTCGCCAGTTCGCATCCCCGGACCGGCACGTTAAAATTACCACTGCTGAAGTGCCCTTGAGCAAGGCATTGAATTTGAACCCCTACCATGGAATGTTCTATGAGCAGGGTCTGGCTGTAAACAAGCATCTCGAGCTTAGTCCATTCACCCTGGGTAAACAAAGAACTTTGCTTTACCCCTGTTTCCCCTCACTGTATATATTTCTTTTCCCTTTTTACCTCCTATGATGATTTCTTTTTGACTATATAGTTGTGTATATTCGTACGTCTCTAAATGTTTTGATGAATTGAAAATGGTGGGCCCTATTGTAAAGTGTAATGTAAGTGTAATGCTTTATGGTGTCGTCCACTCACTGTTAACAGTTTTTGTATTGAGTTGTACTTGAAATGTACTGTAATTCTGCAAACTGTTAATAAATCAATCAATCAATCAATCAATTCTACACTAGACGGTGGAACTCCGTTTATCATCACAAATGTTCGCATTTCATAAAAATAATGACGGCTTCTATTTTAGGTCGCGTACTTCTATACTTCGGCCCCTCCTCTCGCTACTATAGCCCTGGTCTAGGTTGATGTCATTCGCAGAGACGCTTCAGGACAGGCTAGAATAAAAAAGACCAAGGGATAGGACAGTGACGTCACAAACAAGCGGAAGTGTCTAGTGAGGTCCACACAGCAACTACTACACCGACTGCATGCCTTAGTAACCTCGCGTCACCACCAAGCTTTCCAATGTTTCCATTGATTGCTTAGTCACAACTCACAAGACCCCTTTCGACGGTACTCGACAACAACAAAAACTGAGAAGACTCAAGCCTCAAGGGTGGGCTGATCGAGCCGCGTTGAGCGAGCCCAATCGGCCCATGGTATATGGAGTTCTGTTGAGCCCGAAGCACGGATCTCCATTTTTCTGTTCGGTGGTCAGATCCGGTCTAGAGCCCGCCTACACACACACACACACACACACACGCACACACACACACAGTTTCCGTATCCATTCTAGGTCGGATCTTTAACTCCCGAGGACGCTTACTTATGACATCATTGACGATACCTTGGTATGTAAGTTGCAGACTGTAGAGAAAACAGGACAGAACTAGATGGGCAGGGGGTTCTGAATCTGAACAGCAGACAAACGTTTTTGTTTTTTACAGTTGACAGATGAGTAGCTGACGATGTTCCACCTGGGATCTGGTTTATGGATCAACTGGGGAGACTGTTAACATTATTCTAGTCGTGTCGAGTTGTCGAGGTAGAAGATTAACAGTAGGCTATCATCATAACCGACGTTTCAGTTCAGTTCACTTCTCAGAGGGAATAACGTTACAAAAATGTCGTCTCCAAGTCCGGGCAAGAGGCGAATGGACACGGACGTGGTGAAACTGTATCCTTTTTTATCATTATAATACAACAACAACAACGCTGTGTTCATGATGACGTACTGCATGTCTGCTGCTTTTATCCTTTTATCCTAGCTGGCAGCTCTCTAGAACTGCTGCCACGACTGTTGTTGCGTGTCGTAACATGAATTATATACAAATGATCGTGTAGAATTGATGTTTTAAGCGTTTGATGTGGTATGATTAACATACTCATACTGTCATCGATATTTATCCGTTGAAAATAGATTTTTTTTTGTTGCCCTGCCTGTTCGGATGCTATGGTTGGCATAACATTAGCAGGCTAAACTAGCTTGGCTAGGGAGCAATCACTAGTATCGGGCTGTTTGTTTTTCTCCCTGGCCCAACTAACTGGATTTCTAGCTTGACAAACCAGCCGCTGCCTCATCCGCACTAAGTGATCACAGAACAAACAGACACTTGATCATATCAGGCAGGGATTATTAAAAAAAATGTCGTCAAATAACGTAATCTGTTAAGCAACTGGTTGGCTGATGCAAACATTGTTAGCAGCCAACATGAAGCTAACATGAACTTAGCTTACGTTATCGACGACAGAGATCAAACGTAGTATATTGTACTAGTTATAAAGACTACATGTAATTTGACCTGATATACTCATTGGTGGGACAGTACAAGTAGCGTAATGCCTTGCTAGAAAGGAAAAGGGCCCCGGGGACTCATTTTAACGTCGTTAAAAATGTCACGGTTGGCGTGTTTTTCCACGAGACCTGCAGTGTCTAAGACGCGGTGTCTTCTCAGTTTTAAGAACATAGTTCGTTAAGTACACAATTGAGACTTAAAACACTACTTTAAACACTCCTTTTTTTTTACAGGTTTATTTTTGGTTCTAAATCCTTTGACAGTACAACGTATGCGATGCCTAACGTACTCATTTAATATCATTGCTCTAAGTAATTATGAATATATAATATTATTATGCAACAGATTGTATGTTAAATTGGCCTTAAAGGTCCAGACAGCGTGAGCTGAATTGTTTTGTTTTTGTCCTGCAGTAGAGCTCGTAGCCTGATAGGTCTGCCTGTTACTATCCGGAAAATGGTAGAGGGCGGGGCTTGAGAGACAGCTGATCGAGAAACAACAAACGTGCTGTACTGAGCACATGCAGGATGGGGGTTGGGATTATATGAACCAACATGCTGAAGACCTCCTGCCTTGAAACTATATGACACTTCTTAATCACTGTGTCACAGGGTTAGCATAACGGCTTTTGATTCAAAATCTCTATTTTACTGGTTGATTTTTATGTATTTATTTAACTTTTATGGAATTATCTTGTAAATTATAATGCTATACAAAATGTATTATTCTGAGCTTATTAGTGAATGGGGAGAGAGATAATTAATTTGAAATGCCAACTGCATGTATAAATAAATGTAGGATCTGACTACCATTTTAAAACACCACTATTTTACATGCCAACTTGATAAAAGAACAGGCACTCAAATAATGGTTTGATTACGTCTGGATTTGAACATAGAACCCAGAGAACATGGGGATGACCCCTAAAAAATTTACTAAGCATCTGGCAGATGGCTACTTGGCTAGTGTTACTTTCCCTGTCTGCGTGTCATACTACAGCAATGGATTTATGCTTAAATCAAATAGGCTACACTTGAACCAATTTGTTTGACTACAGATGATAGGTGACTGACTGTAAAGGCCAGCAGGCCATGTTGGCGCTCTGGACTGTTGCCAACTTGCCATAACTATGGGAAAATTCTTACTCCTCTTTTCCAGCATCACAGATTCCTTGCTTATGAAGTGGAATTTTACCTTCACATGACACAAAATGTAATGCTTGGCAACTTGATTCGTGAACAGGTTAAACAGTAAAAAAAATCAGTATTTGCTCCCCTACTTTATCTCTCTTTAGCTTCACTACTCAAATATGGATCATGTAAGCTGTAGGGTTTACTTTAAAGCTGCGTTCAGACCTGAATATATATATTCGCTCGGTTCACCCTGTTTGTGCCATACCCGTTCGCGCAACTTCTCGTCTTTGCATTGACTTTGTATGTAATCACGCCGCTCTAACCATCCAAGTCTGAACGCACCTTTATACATAGCTTGAATGGATTAATAATAGTAGGTCTAGGTTGTTTGCCTCTCCTCAAATCCAATGAGTAATGACCCAGTCCCTGATGTGAAGACAGTAGCACTTCTGAATAAAACACTACATAACTGCCTTAATGTCACTAATAGTGATTATAGCTTTGGGTTTCTATGGACAACAACTTCAGGGGGAAGACAGAAGAGAGATGACACATTTCACAGTGCCGTTAACAGGCTTCATCACTACATGCCCACTGCTTTAGGTCACAAGATATATCCCAGTTAATCAACGTTGATGTTATAACATCAAACCTGTTATATACTTCCTAGTATTATTTTAGTTTTCTAGTTATAGCTTTTGTGGTGTCGTGCTCCGCCGAATAAAACTGTGTAAATAAAGTAAAAGTTGGTCTCCCCCACCCCCAAAAACACACACACACACAATTCTGTTTCTTTGTGACAAACGCATACATAAGCTGTGGGTCAATTCAAACATTCAACACAGTGTTGTTTCTGCCTGTCACCACACCCGGTAATTATAACACATCCTCCCTACAGAAGTCACCCCACCCCCATCCCCTCTAGTGGCTATGCTACCTATACTTGGCTAGTGACAGCTAGAAGAAAGTACCCTTCCGTTTTTAAGTGGTGCAACCACTTCCTTAAGTAGCTTTGTGTGTGGCTGGATGGCTGTCTGGCTGGTTGGCTACCTGTGTCTGAGCACGGAAATTGCATTTGGTTGGTTTTCAAAACCAAGTGTCACTGTTGTGCAGCCTAACACACATACATATTAGCTGTATATATGATGATTTCAGGTGTATCAGTACAGTACAGTAGAGGGACCCCCTGGGGACCCCCACATGGTCATTTCTCAACCGTTTCGGAAGCGGGGCGGCTCCTGTTCACTCCTCCATAGCATTTCTTATGTGAAATGTTAATACATTTTTGGTCAACCTGTTTGTATAGGTTTATTTTTTTTCTTTCTAAATTTAGAGTAGCCAATTGCTTTTTTAGTACCCCCTTGCCCTCCCCAATTTAGTCATTATGCCAATAAGGGCCTTTCTCACCCCCACCCCTCTCCCCACCCCCAGGAGGGGCTGGGGCGGAAGTGAACGGGTGGGGCGTTTCGGTCAAACCATATGGGCTTCCATTGGAAATGCATTGGAGTGGCCATTAAACACAGACGCAAGACAGGTGTCTTGAATGTGTGAACGCAGCCCAGTAAGGGCTGTATGTCGACCCCACCCGCTCACCTGCGCCCCACCCCCTCCTGGTGCTGGCCCATATTGTTTCCACCTCACACACATTTCTGCGTTGTCACTCACTGCTGTTGTATCCTGTTGACTCACCTGCTAAGTGAGGAGCCCCCACCGGGACCATGTAGGGCCTCCCACCCAACACTCCCTGCTGACCGGTGCCATAAATATCACCCTCCCTGTTCGGCTTCCTTCCCCCGAACACGGGCCAATTGCGCACCACGGTGGATTCAAGAGAGTGCCAAAAATGGTATAGGTGGTGTGTAACTAGGATTTTCCCCTCTGATAATACCACTAGAACGTTTCAATTCTGATCAGCATAGGTTAAGTGCAAGAAAAGTAAGTTGAGCTGTTGGCTGAGCAGGTCAGACTGTGGTCACTGCATTATTGATTATTGATCTCAATGCCATGGCTTATTGATGCTGTGTTTGACTGTTCAGCGGTTTGACCAATGTTTTTTACCTAGATGCTACATTCCATTTTTTTGGATGCCAGATGGTTTTCACTTTATCCCATTTATTTTTGTCTCAGTTGAAAAGAATGTGTTGTTGACTGAGTGAGCTCCCTGTTGCACTTATTTCCATGTGGCCTGTTTTTGGTATGTCTTTTCCTTGACCAAAGGTCAGCATCGAGAGCAAGCATGAGGTAACCATCCTTAGTGGACTCAACGAGTTTGTGGTCAAGTTTCACGGGCCACCAGGAAGTAAGTGTGTAATTTGTTATTTTGATTAAGGTTTCAAGCATATTTTCCCTATTTGTTAAAAAAAAAAATTGGCTCTCTTTGTAGGCTGTTTTGACTGATTACATTTTATTTGGAAATCGATCTTGTAGTGGCTTGATTCAAGTGTTTTTTTGTTTCAGCACCTTATGAGCCAGGAGTGTGGAAGGTTCGAGTGGACCTTCCAGATAAGTACCCATTCAAATCACCATCAATAGGTATGGAATGTTTGCACAGTGCTGTGTTTTATTCACATACAGTAAGACGGCAATGCAACTATCTGTCCACCATCATTTAGTCTAAATATTATTTACATTTTATTTTACAGGATTCATGAATAAAATATTCCATCCCAACATCGATGAAGCGTAAGTTGGTCAATCATGATCTATTAATGATTCATTTGTGTAAATAAATACATAGATCTGTTTTTTGACCTGGCAAGGTAAGGAGAAATCTTCGTTAAACAAAAACAATATTGCTAGTGGAACATTATTTCAGGACATCATTTTTACTGATGTTTATTTACAAAACAAATAAAATGTTTACACAATTTGGCAATAAATTGATAAATATTATTACTGTAAATGATGAAAGGCTTGAGTGTTAAGAAGCTCCCTGGCCTCTTTTGCCATGACAGCCTCTGCAATGTCCCCACTCTGCTTTAACAGTGTTTTTCATTTATTAGGTCAGGAACTGTGTGTCTAGATGTTATCAATCAGACATGGACAGCTCTTTATGGTAAGAACTGCTATATTATCGTCCTTTCTAATAGTTGTACTAATCAGTTAACTTGGACTGACTGACATGAATAGTCAATGATGAAACCGACAACATAACTATTATTCCACAGTACAACTTCACAGAAAACATCTAAGCTTAATGTACTCACATTTCAACCACAATTGAATTGACCATTCATGAGCCCCAAGCTCTGATTGTTAAGAACCCAGAGCCTGTAAGATAACAGAAAATCGACTCCACATTTGAGCCACAGTTTGTTCTAACTTTGTCCACACAAGTTGCTTTGTGTGATTAGTCAACATTTGTACACCTATGTGAACATTCCAAATTAAATTTGAAGCCTTTGTGGCTGTGACCAGTTAGCATTAGGCTAGCATAAAATGCTAAACTTCTATTAGGTGTTTTATTATATGTTTAACAATAATTATAATGTGGTTATATGTTCATTATTTATCAGCAGAATGATGTAGTGATTTTTAAGAGGTTAACTGGTATTATAACATGTCAAATTAAAACATTTCACCACATGAAAGTAGAACTTTATCTCTTTAAGTAGGAAGCTGTTGGATGGCATTTCTAGGGACATTTCTATTCAGCTGTTGGCTGTTTTACAGTAATTGGTCAATACAAGCAAGCCCCTCTGTCCAGTAAAATGGTTTTAGCATAGGAATTGCTGGGGACCTTGTGGGGTAGTGATAATGTCAATGTTCTTTTTTTTTCTTTTCTTTTTTTTCATCCGGTTCATTCAGAACAGAACCAATATTGTAACGTTTCCTTTCTTGCGTTCCATCCCTGTTCCATAACATTCCTAAACCAGTTCAAACCTTAACACTTATCCAGGGTAGATTTGCTGAGCACAAGTGCTCTTTTTCAGCAACACCCTGTTTTACAGTCATACAGTTATGCACATTCACACCCGGGAGGAAGCTGCCCACTGCCCAGTACAAGTCTTACACTGTTGGTCACGAAGCAGCTCCCCTGGAGCAGCTAATGTATGCGATATGCGATTATTTATGTGTTGCTGTTGGCACCAATAATAAAATTGATGTCAAACAGGCTAAACATAAATGACAAGTTCATATTAAAATGTTCCGCTTCCAAATCTAACAGGATACCTCTCCTTTTTATTATTTGGCATTATCTGGCAGTTAATGATTAGCCTAATATGTGGACTCGACTGAGTCACACATGGGATCTCACCAAAGTAGGATATAAAAAGAGAACTACACAAACCCATTAATCCTACCATTTGACCCAGTTCTGATGTATTGTGTATCATACTTGAAACTTACTGTAAAGTAAAGGTGTACTGTAAAGGTACTTCTCTACCAAAGAGACTGTTTCCAACTCCAACAGACTCTTTCCAACTCAAACAGAATGCAACAAACTAGCATTTAGTTCAGCATAAACCAGTCGGCCAATGAAACATTGTTTTTGCCTGTATGCAAAGTAGCCTGCAGTGATGGTTTGCAATGTTGCCAGCTCTGCTTATTATAAGAGACTTTGGGCTTTTTTCCCTGTAAAGTTGCTTGTAAATATTCATAGTTGCGGGTACCTTTTTTGGGCTTATTTCTGAAGTGTAGTTGCTTATTTGGGCTTGCTTTCAACTTAAGATTTTTTTTGAAAATAGCTGATTTAATAGGGCTCAAGTGATGAAACCGGTCGCTTCTTTTGAGCTTGTTTTCGTAGACCTAGACGTAGGTTTCACTCACAGAATCTGGTGTCTCTGGAGATACAGAGACACTGGTGTGTCTGTATCTGAGACCAAAACACTTTTCACTAGCGACTAAACATGTGTGGTTGGTGAGCGACGGCCGACTAGAAGCCTCAACCAGGTCCCGACCCGCCGATTAGCGTCGTGCTGACGAGAACTTGTCCGTTGTCAGCAAGAGACTATCCGTGGCCGACGTCAGTGCGGTGTGTAGCTACCTTTAAGAGTCAGTCATAGAAAAATCAGTCCTGTCCAGGTGATAAAGTAGGAGACATGACAGATTTATTCTCCATTGCTCCCCTTTTGACCTTGCTGTATCTTAAAAATGATACCACAAAATACAAATCCTGGCTAATGCGGGGGTCGGGACCTATGTTTGTTGCGGACAGATTTTTATGGGTTGTGAGTAAATACCCATTTCATATATATTGTTTTTAATTATTATTCAAAAGTTTTTCAAATAAACTTCCCAGAAAAAAAAGAGAAAATAAATCCATTAATTATAAATACTTTTAAGAACCTCAACACGTTGTGACGTGTTGTGAGCTCGTAGTAGATCTACTATTTTCACTACTTTGGGACCCGTGGAGACATACATATTCCATTATTCCTATTTGATATGACCCCGTTTAGAATCTAGCAGAGTGACCTTGGCTTGCATGCAGGCATACTGGTACCATCAGCACAAATGCAGCTTGAACAAGAGTGATCTTGGTCTGCCTGTCTTGTCTGCCTGTCTGTCACAAAACATAGCAAACATCACTTAACACTTATGATGCTGCCAGAGTTTGTCAAAATAAAGGCGCTAGAGTGCCAAGCAGATGGGCAGATTTTACTCTGAAAAGCCCCGCCTTCCATTTCGCCCCAAAACCGGGAGGTATGATCTTCTACCTCGCGCTGTCAAGTCTCATCTCTCTTTAGAAGCGTTTATATTCCAAACGAGATGCTTGGTTAAGTCAGAAATTCGGACAGAATGCCGTTCTGATCAAAACCATGGAATCTGATGATTCAGAGATAATAGACAGTTTCGTCCACCTGTAAACAAGGAAGTGAATGATGTACGCATGCGCAAAACATGTCCAGGAGCGCTGAACAAGGCGTTGCCTAGCAACGGGAGCTGTCAATAAATGGATTACAGCCGTCACTCGATCCTGTAGGTTTACACTCTATAACATTTGATGAATTAGACCCTTCCTCACCCAGGAGTCAGCCCAGCTCCTTATCCAGACATCAGTCATGTCAACTTGACTATTGTAACTCCCTCCTTACTGGCCTACCGGCATGCGCACTTATGCCTCTCCAATTGATCCAAAATGCCGCAGCTCATTTGGTATTCAACCAGACAAAATTATCACATATCTCCCCACTTCTCCGCTACCTCCATTGGCTCCCGGTGGCTCCTGGTCGCTGCCCACACAGAGTACAAAACTGAGTACAAAATCTGATGCTGGCATTCAAAGTAACCAAAGGTATAGCACCCCCATATCTTGCAAGTCTGATCGAACCCTACAAACCCTCCCATGCGCTCAGATCAGCCAACGCAGGGAAGCTGCAAGTACCTTCACTAAAAACGCCGGGACAACGCTCCACACGTCCCAAACTCTTCTCCCTTCTGGCTCCAAAACTATGGAATGCACATGGATTAAGAGCGTCCCCTAAATGTCTACATTATAAATTGGATTACAGCGATCCCGTTTTATATCATTAAAAAGGACCTAAAGACCCCTATACGTGTCCTTAGCACCCCACGGTTTTTATTGAGAGGACGTGAGGAGAGACGTCTTTAGCACAAAAGCTGTTAACATAACACAACACATATTTTCATTTTTAGATGTCCCACAAATCCTCCTTTTGGGTTATTGTAAACGCCATACAAAAAATGGCTTTCTCAAGTGCAAAAAGACTAATGTCTAGTGCACTATAGTAGAGGCAGCAGCTTGGCTGCACTCAAGGAGCACGCATTGATAAGACAATGAAGGCACACCAAACATGAAGTAGATCTAAAGACATTTTGGACAGAAATATTTGATTAAATATAATAATCATAATGTGTAGAAATTGAAATATGTAATATTGAAATTACTTTTTACTCTCATAATTGAAACACATTGTCCCATTGTGGCCAGGTTTGGCAAGAACAGTCGCACACAAACTTCAGTGCACAATAAAGAGAATGAGTCATGCTGTTTTTTTGAGGGGGTGGGTGGTGATTTCAAGTGTTAGTTGACCAGGGTCCCTGGGTACTCTATGGTAGACTATGGTGTAGCATAGGCCCTCTCCTTTCCTTCTACGCCCAATTTCTTTGCTTAAAATAGCCGAACTACATGCTCAAGACACGCTTTGACCTTTTGCATCTGCTTTTTCACTATATGTTTCCCAGAATACAGACGTTATGGTTCATGTGGTTAATAATGTTTCCCTTTACATAGCAATAGCATCAGAATATTGTAAAAACAAATCTATTGATTAATTTACTTTTTGATCACCCTATGTTACAGTGGAATGATATCCACAATGTCACAATCAAGGAGTTTTATGGCATTCATATTCATCATGTTAAATCTCTTTCTCTCCCTCTGTATCTTCCAGACCTCACCAACATCTTTGAGTCGTTCCTCCCCCAGCTGCTAGCCTACCCTAATCCCATTGACCCTCTGAATGGAGATGCAGCTGCCATGTACCTGCATCGGCCAGAGGACTACAAGCACAAGATCAAAGGTTGGTGACGATTCTGACAAATCTGTAGTCTGCAGTGTTTACACATAAACTGTGGTAGCAAGAAAAATCATAATCTGAGATTATGTGTCATAGACAGCTCTGTCAGACATAAGTGGTGGGTTGTTTTTTATGTATTGCTCTGACCTACACCTGTTGGTAACCTGTGAACTCAAGTATGCTTCCTTGTGGGGGTTACAGTTCTATCACAAAACCTGCCGTACAGCAGCTGATTCACGCCCTCCTACATGTATTCTCAAATGTCGACTGTATGTGTGAGTTCGTTAAACAACAGGATTGACAGCTGTTCTTGTGTGACTCTGAGAAGGGTATAAGTGACACATTTGGATGGGGAGCTCTTAGCAGTAGACAGCGTATAAAGGATGATTCCTGACATGTGGTTCTTCGTTCTTCCTGGTCTCTGAAAACTTCTTAGCAACATTTAAAACTTCTGACCAAAACATTATGGGAACTAGGGAAATCTTGGGCCCACTCTTCCTGTATCCCTCAGCCTTCATGGAACCTTGATGGAGAAGCCACTGAAAAAGTACTTACTGTAGGGCGTAGGTCAATGTAAAAAGAAAAAAGGAGGGTGGAGCCGGGGTGAGTTAAGCCCAGTGCAGTGGACAAGCGAGGCCCAAGTGCCAGTAGAAACAGTAGAAACAGGTTGCAGTATACTTCATATTGACCAAACGATGCATCTTTCTCCCCCTTCCCCTTGTCACAGAGTACATCCAGAAGTATGCCACAGAGGAGGCCCTAAAGGAGCAAGAGGAGGGAGCCGGCTCCTCATCTGAGAGCTCCATGTCAGACTTCTCGGAGGATGAGGCTCAGGATATGGAGTTGTAGGGAAGAGGCGCTGACCTCTACCACACAGACTATAATTTCCTAAAAAAACAGAAACTTGCTATTATATTCATATTTAAACGAGACTATTTTTTACGACTAAAACGATTTTTATCGCTATATGTGAAGCTGCAGGATTATATTGCAGTATGTCACTCTCCTCTAGGAACTCATTGCTATCCGTTATCTCCCCCTTCGGCTCTCAACCCCCGAGACCCTACCCACAGCAGAAAGGAGGAGCATTATTCATTATTTCATGATCCATTGTGTCCCTGCCAAGTCTTTGCTGTTTGACCTTTGCTCCCCAGCCAGTCCAAACAAGACAGGGGCTGGACGCCTCCCTGGGAGAACAAGGCTGGGAAGATGAGATGAGATAGATTGCTATTACCACAACAAAATGGAGGCAGACTGTTTACACTCAATATCCCAGCTATGTCCCACAGCCACACCTCACCAGTCACCATCTTTTATTGCGAAGAGTATTTGTTTTATTCTATATTTTATTGGTTCATCAGACATGCTTGTTTCTCCCTTTGCCATCAGATTACTGCAGGATGACAATCCAACTTTTCTGGCCAGTCACACAAGAGTATGCATTACAATTTCTGACCCTCCACTTTCAGTTGAATGAATACCATTGCCTTTACCTTGTGAATCCTTGGGAAGTTGCCATTACAACAATCACTTCCGAGGTTGCAGATCGCAAGGCCGTAAACTATACCGGACTAGTACGGCTGCATGTGACCTGTCTAACTACCCTCTGTGAGGCCCAAGGGCCAGTATGCAAATCTCCTGACCCACCGTAGTTGTCACCCCATGGAGATTCACCAGCACATCAACCCTGAGAAATCACACTATGTAATGCCACAATGTATCTTTTTTTTTCTTTTCTTTTCTTTCTTTTTTTGCACGTGTGTGTACTTGGGTGGATGAGTGCATGGGAGTGTGAGTGAGTGTGTTTTAACTAAGTAATAGACAGATCTGTGGCTTAGCTATACCCATTGCGCATTGACCACTAATGCCCAACAGTTGTCAGAAGAGGAGGCTCCCGATACTTCCTCCAGCGCCTCCTCTCCGTTCTAGGAAAGTATTTGTCATTCTCCAAGTATCTTTTTGTATATTGTGTGGCATGACACCGAAGTAAATTTGTCTAGGGCTTTGTGGAGCTACAGTATATGCTGTTAGAAACGGGAAGGACACCTATGTAGCCTAGGCGCCCTGTGAGTTCAGGCGGTGTTGTGTGGGGCTGGGCTTGGTGTTTGTGCTGCGGGGAATAATGCCTGATTTATACTTTGTTGTACGACAGGGTCGTGCGGAAAATTGCAGATCTACAAGCTCGTGCCTTGTGAGCTTGTAGAGTGGCTGTTTTCTCCCTGTGACTCAATCGTCCGAAGAATAAATGGCGTTTAAGTGGGTGGGGGTGGGGGATTATCCAGGTCCTTGTTGAATCGTTACATTTCTTAACTTTGCCTATTGCTTGTGTTAAACTATACTAGGTGTTTGACTTGCGTAGGGATAGTTAGTTTTTGCCGGTGGTAAATATTATCATAATGTATGGTTTTAATACTTCTATAACACGCTAGTTTGGAATCTAATTGTCCTGTAAAGATAAGGAGAATTATACATCTTTATTTCGCTTTTGGACGATTTGCTGCTTTTTGTTCAGATTCTCCACTCCAAAGAGATGTTACACCCTAGTCTTTCTTATGCAAATGTGTCCACCTTTTATTGTCAAGCCTGAGGTATACTTGGTTGCGTGTGGGTGTCACATACCGAAATCTAACCACATCTACCCAATCTAACCACATCTACCCAATCTACAAGCTTGTATTTTGTCTATTTACCGAGTGCAACACCACGTGTAATAAGGTATAAATCAGGAATTATTGTCGGTGTGCAGGTGATCTCTTCTCATTGGAAGTGCTTTCCTGTCCCTGCTTTTGACCTATACTGTACCTACTTGTATTGTCATACAGAAGTGCTCTTGATTTTTGCCATTCAACATTATAGAATGATACCTTCTGTTTTTTCAATGAGTGGCACCGTTAATGTTTTAACAAGATAACCTAAATGGTGGGACCAAATTCTGACAGATCTGCATCCCATACCTAAAAATAGAATGAATCTCATACATATTTGATTTAGAGTTAGTTAACGAGATGATTTGAGGCTTGATGGTGTATAAGGGAGACTCACGCTGGGCACGACATAGCTGTAGAGTGTATCATTTTTGGGGGGCGGAAGTTGTGGGATTTTGGCGGAAGTACCGCTCAAGGAAACTATGTGTGATTGTTAAGTGTTGTGATTGGCCGAAACAATATGGTATCCGGGGGAAATGCATCTGACGGATGTTCCGGCCTGACACTTCCGCCGATACACTCTGCCGTAGGTTGTGACCAGGCTTTTCTCTTCTCAGATGAGTAAGGCTGGGGCCGAGGCTAAGGGCTAAGACTAAGACTCATGCACCTCCAAGAAGCCCTCCCTCAGATTACTTTAAATGAAGATCATTTGTATAATGGTGTTCTCAATGCAGGTGATCACTCTTTATAATCTTGTCCAGTAGGCAGCAGGCTATGTGCCTGTTAACATGAGGTTTCACCACAAGGTTGAAAATGAGGGCAAGAGGACATATTACCATAGCAGTGATGATTTACTATTATAACAAATGTCGTCGTAATGGCATAAAGCTTATTACATGTTTGTAGCGTGTACTCATCACAAAATAGCTGAGTTTCTATGATTGCTTATTTCTTTAAGAAAGAAATTTGTTCCCTAACCATTAAATTTGTGTATTCTCACCTTGAGAACATGTAAATCAATCCAAAATGAATTAATACCTTGATTAGTTGCTGACGGACTGAGACCCAAAGAGATGTTTAGCTCATGAAAACTATAAAATTGTCACCTCAGTCAGTGGTGCAAGGATTATCCACTTGCATTTAATTTACCACCTGCATTTGAAATTTTAAATTGGCATGCGGTTGTCAAAAGATGCAAATGTATTGTCATTGACAATGCATGCATTAGTTTCTAGTTTATAAAATAATTCTTGCTGTAGTTCTGAATACTACATGTCCCTAGGAATAACCTTGTTTTGAGATATATCCATATAATGAGAACATGAGACAATAACCAAGGTGCAGTGTGATGCCATTTGGATACCTATCTTTATTTTAATGAGAGATATATTTGAATTATAATTAGTTTTTGTTTTTTGTTTAACCCTTATGTCAAGGATATAAGTCAACATCTCAAATTTTAAAGGCAAAAAATAAATGTGCTTCCCTTGTACCTTGAATAAAGAAATAAAAATATGAACTATATCTGCATAACTCTGCATACTAACTTATTGCTAAAAGAACATTTGTTTGTGAGTCATTTTCATACTTTTAGTGCCTGTGATGTAACAATTGTAGATGCAGTATCCAATCAATCTAAAATAGTTCTTGCCAACTGAACAGAATGGCCTGGCGGTGGCTCAGGGGTAGAGTGCCTGGATGGTAACCGTAAGGTTGCCAGTTCGAACCCGGGCTCCCCCAGAGTTACTGTCGAAGTGTCCTTGAGCAAGACACTGACTGAACCCCTAATTGCTCCTGATGTGCTAGTTGGTGCCTTGCATGGTTTCCGCTGCCATCGGTGTATGAATGTGTGTGTGAATGGGTGAATGTAATGCACAATCTCTGTAAAGCGCCTTGGATAAAGGCGCTATATAAATGCACCATTTACCATTTGCCTGTGTTGAGGCTATCCTTGTTTTCTATCCTTTCCACCAGATGGCAGTCATACGTTGCAGTGCAACTACTTGGTGCTACCAACAATTTCTTCAGCAAATGTAAAATAGGACTGTAGAGGAGCTGTCTGTCCAAATCCAATTAAGCAAATGATATTAAGACTGTCACTGGACAGTGCATACTGTAGCTAGAGAACAACTGTCCACCAGGCCAGGAGAGAAAATGAGAGAATAGCACCCTATGCCACCAAGCTGCACAAACTAATCCAATGTAGCAACCTGCTTTTCTGCATTATATCCTCTGTCCACATCGTCTTCTCAGACATTTCAGGTTTACTTTTCCAGACAGAGAAAAGGCAAATTTTCCTGGTCCAGATGTGGAAAACCTAGTCGATACAGAGGGCCCATCACTTCCATATGGGCCCAGTGACTCACACACCCCTCTAGGCCGCAAACAGAAGCCTGTGTGCGGCCTAATTGGCCAATCAGACACTATGTCCTTTTTTGGGAAACACTGTCAAACACAACAACATAGAAATAGACAACCTAAGACAAGAAAATATATAAGAAAATATATAAATTAAGAGTGAAGAGAGCCTACTATCAGCTGTCCAGCAGTCCAAATATTATTATAATATAATTATAATATAATTATAATTATTATCAAGTGGGGAGGGGGCAGACTAGCCGACCTGGACTTTGCGGACGACTTGGCTCTGTTAAGTCATACCCAGCCTCCACTCCAAGAGTTGACCAACAGTCTCCATGAGCACGGAGATAAGGTTGGTTTACGGATAAACCAAGAAAAGACTAAGGCCATGACCATCGGACAATACCAACACCTTCCACCACTCACTCTAGGCCAACATGACATAGAATACGTTGACAACTTCACGTATCTTGGAAGTAACATCTCAAGCACAGGAGACGTGGAGAAAGACGTCAATAACAGAAGGAGTGTTCTAACGGCTCCGCAACATTTGGTCGGCTAAAACCATCACTACGGCCACCAAGCTACGCCTCTATATGTCAGTGGTCATCCCAACAGCGACCTACGCCTGTGATATAGGCCTAGATAAGGAGGTTAAATGGGAGGCTATTGTGCAGTCAAAGTTACCAATACAAGCTAGTTAATTCAGCATTCTTTAATTGACCGGTCAGGCCGGTATGGTAGGCCTCAGGCATACTTGCATATTTCCTTTGGGAAACCCAGCCATTAGCCATTTAGTGTGTCAAGAGAGCTGGAAGTGGAGGAGCAGCATGCATGCTCAGTTTGCTCACCCATGAGTCATGACAGCAGCCATGCAGACAGGATATTGTCACACTAGCCCAGGCAGCTGTTCAGAGTGGAATGATGGTCAACTGGGGGTGTGAATAGGTTCCACAGATGATCAGTCAGCCACCAGCTCCAATACCACCATTGCAAGGCCCCTCAGGGGATGGGGCAGCTCAAGAGCAACAAGGGCCTCTTGCCCACACTTAACCCAATCCAAGCCAGGAAACGTCAGGTTACGTTTTAAGCACTATAACCCCCTGTGCCAAAACGTAATTTTACGGGGGTTTTTTAACTTTTTTTTTTTTTTTTTTTACAATAGAAACGCTGGTACCTGGTCTGTGTTTCTATTGTAATGTATGGCATGGATTGAGTTTTTAATCTCCGGCATCGTTGGTTTTATTGCAGCGGAAATGTGCACATATACACTCCCTGGATGCCACAGATGAACCTCTGATTCAAAACATTGGTGGCGCTATAACAGGTTCATTTGTGTTTTTACCTATAACTCTGCCGATCTGTGTAAAACTTTGTATAGGGGCAGCAGTGGCCGAACGGTTTGCGGAGCGGTCTTGTTATCGGATGGTCGCCAGTTCGAATCCCCGGACCGGCACGTTAAAATTACCACCGCTGAAGTGCCCTTGAGCAAGGCATTGAACCCCTACCATGAAATGTTCTATGAGCAGGGTCTGGTAAACAAGCATCTCAAGCTTAGTCCATTCACCCTGGGTAAACAAAGAACTTTGCTTTGCTTATAGAGGCCAGGAAAAACATTTACCCTGCATTTTTCACATCTGCCCTTTATATTGCCACCTGGAGGCAGACTTATGTAAAGCACATTTGTTTATATTACTCCTTCCGATTTGATCAAAATGTCACGCAAATCTGTACACATGATCTCTATAGTCATGTGATCAAGACAAATCTGTTTGATTTTTCATATTCCATCCTCAAAAAAGATTTAAAGTTTGCAGGAGTGGTCCGTTTTTAACAAAATGCTACAAATCATGAACGCATCATCTGATTACAGTGAAACTGTGCACGCACATTCGCACTAGCTGGACATTCGTGGCTGTGGCTCAGGAGGTAGAGCAGGTCGTCCAATGATCCCTGGGTCGGCGGTTTGAATCCCGGCTCCTCCTGTCCACATGTCGAAGTGTCCTTGGGCAAGACACTGAACCCTACATTGCCTCCAATGAGTTGGTCGGTGTGAGCTTGCCACCATTGGTGTGTGAATGTGGGAAGTGAGGACGCTGGCGTCGACTGTTCGCCGCTTCACCTCCCAATGTATGAATGAATGAACCATTGTAAAGCGCTTTGAGCACTTGGAAAAGTGCTATAAAAATGCAATTCATGCCACTTGACATTTTTCAAATCAGTGGTGACAGGCCAAGTCTCGTTTCCAGCTATAACTGCACTGATCTGCGTCAAACTTTGTATCAACACTTATAGATGCCTGGAAAAAACATCTGGCTGCATTTGTCAAATCTGCTTTTTATAGGGCCACCAGGAGGCCAACTTATGTGAAAAGTTGTTTTTTTAAATGTTATAGTCCTTCAGAATGTATTCAAATATCACACAAATCAGTACACATGAACGTTATAGTCGTGACCAAGATGGATCTCGTCTGAAGTTTTATATTCTATGCTATACTGTAAGTCATTGGTTAAACTCATTCAATGCCACAGGACGCCTTTTGACGCCTTTCCCATATGGCCCTCGTTGCCAAGGACTTAATTGCTCTATTCCGGTGTGCACGTGACGACATGCACATGGCGTGCACAATGGATTTTAATTTCTTTATATTTTTTATAATGGGCTTTTTTGGCACATAATCAACACCTAGTGTAAACCCGGTGGCACTGCTTAGCTCTGGTCCATAACTCTAATGCTGTTGCATCTAAATGCAACGGCTCAATATCAAACACTGCACGCCCACAACAAACGTTCCGTGGAGACCTGTGCTCCGAGAGACCGCATGTAATTCCGACGGAGCATTAGTCGGACTAGCGTCTGCTCCCGTGCTTGTGGTTATGGTTAGGTTAGGGCAGAGTAATGTAGTAAGAGAGTGGTGACACGC
Source organism: Electrona antarctica (assembly GCF_951216825.1). Classification (NCBI taxonomy): domain Eukaryota; kingdom Metazoa; phylum Chordata; class Actinopteri; order Myctophiformes; family Myctophidae; genus Electrona; species Electrona antarctica. The sequence continues at coordinate 32,584,837 of NC_136810.1, forward strand.
TTTGATCTCGCCGCAAAGCGGGTGCCTATGGGCGATAGTTCCAAACATTGCTCCTATGGCTGGAACTATTCCATTGAGATAGAATGAGCACTTCCGCATTCCATTGTTACAATGAGAGTCAACGGAGTGTCATGAGTGTCATTACTCTCTTTTATACTACTCTGGGTTAGGGTATGAGGTGGGTTGTCGTTTGTCGGACCAATGACAGAAATGTCCGTCCCTACGTACGTATGTATGTATGTATGTATGTGTGTGTGTGTGTGTGTGTGTGTGTGTGTGTGTGTGTGTGTGTGTGTGTGTGTGTGTGTGTGTGTGTGTGTGTGTGTGTGTCTTACGTCATTTTGTAACTCATTACGTCATATAAATGGCATTTAATGTTTGTGTTGGCACCGTTTGTTTTATATCACCATTACATCACCTTATTCAACATGAGTTAGACTTTAATATAGCGCCCCTCACTTCACACAGGTGTGATTTTTCTAGTTTTAAGTAATTTCCATTCATGAAAAAAGAAACTGATATTGTTGTTTATATAAGGACTAGTATTTAAATATATGAAGTTGTCCCTTATCCGTTGCCCTACGAAAAGGATGTGGTAGGCCTATACTCACTCCTCCACTCTAAACCACTTGGGACTAATACAATTAGCAGTGAGAACTGAGAAGATGAGTTCTGCATGGTTGGAGTAGGATCAACCTAACTTAACATATTTTTATTTTAGCTTCCAAATTATAATCTGTGCTCTAAGAGTACATATACTGTGTGTGTAGACATAATAATTAAATACAGTGTTCAATATTGTCCAAATTGATCTGCACCACGTCTCTGTACGTACGTGTGTATATGTCTGTAATGCACGTAACTCGAGTCGAGAACCATTCGTCCCACCGACTTCAAATTCTCCCCCACAGGGAGTGCAGTGCCCGGTGTCGAGTCGGTCGGACCCTGCACGGTTGTCCAGAACCGCCACAAAAGGCCTCTGCCCGGGCTCTGGACATGGGCCCCTGCCCAGGCTCCATATGGAGCTGGCCTGTTCTGACATCACAACACTCCATATTTGGGCATGCCTGACATATAGAACTCCATATGAATAAAGGGACACAGAGAGACAGATACAGAAATACATATATGGGAATAAAGGGGACACAGACAGATGGGTGGAACAGGTACTCTGGCACGGGTACAACGGGTATAGGCTATTGCAGCCGGGTGCGGCATGGATCTCCAACTTCCATCGTTACAGACTCGGTGCTCTACAGCTGGGCGCCGGCCTATAGTAGTAAGAAGGTATTTATAGTAATAAGGCCTTAAAATAACAAAAAATATGGCAATATGTATACATTCCGGGCAGGAGTTATTGTTTGATTTTAATCATCATTAAACAAGCATTGCATGATGATATTGATAATGTATCATTGTAAAAGTTACGCACCTTATTTATGCTATAAGATGTTTTCTTGATAAAACGTAGGTGTTTTTTCAATGTAGCCTACAATGTACATTATTTAAATAAATTAGAAACGTTTTGAGTAATATTACATTGGTTGGTGGCTTTGCTTTGGCACTCAAGGACATTTAAGTTGTGTGACTATAGCCTATACATCATTGGCTACCTATAGTGTAATAAAAGTTGACAATGAAAGTTGTCATTTAGAAATATAATACATCTCAGCAAGATGCCTCTGATTGATTGATTGATTGATTGATTGATTGATTGATTGATTGATTGATTACTTAAACATTTTGCAGGAAAAAAGCACATGCAGGAAAGTATAGTTCAATACAAGGTCTGAGGATTTAAGAAAGCAGTATGGCTTGTTTCCAATTTCCATTAGGGTCCTTCATATTCAATTAATTTAAACATTTAATGACCCGTATACAAATATACAGTACTGCGCAATTACTCTGAGTAAAGTTATTGATAATAGTGTTCCTCAAAACAGACACCATGCACCATGCAGTCATTACAGTAATTGATCCTGAAATAAATAAATAAATATATATTAGTGATAACTATCTATTTAGCGCCTGCTAATTAGTGTTATATCACTCTTCTTTTGTATTTATTTTAAATTGCAACATTTTAACATTCCTCTTTAACATTGCAGTGCGCATTTAAATGTAATTGCAACAATTGGCTGCCTATATGCCCTATAGCCCATATAGCCTACTACAACTACATTGTTCCTCATCGTCCCATGGCAGCTTCACCCTTTCTCTCTGCAAAGGATAACGTATACTGTCTGCAGACATGACAGGGGTCTGCTAAAATACGCATGCTGCACGCAGCACCATCATTAGGTCGTCCTCATAGGCGCACTTCTAATAGGCGCACTTCTAATTATCTTGTGAAATATTTATAAACATCCCTTTCTTTTGTTGCCTGCGTGTCTTTCGCAGAATATTCGGGGTTGAGTTTCAAGTTGTGTCTAATTTGGTTGACCTGCGCTGTGAGTGTGAGCGTCCGGGCGTTCAGCCTGTCTGAGGAGGGTGGCAACGTCGAGCTCGCCGGCTGCGACTCGTTCATAATGTATGGAAAGGACAATGGGCGCATGGATGGATTTCAGTGCAACTTTACCAGTTTGAAAGAGACGTAATCTAAACCTATCCCCTCTGACGAATTCAAATCAACTGAAAGGATGATGCTACTTTTTCCACCGAGGCCTGGGCATCTGTCTAATCACCGACAGCAGGTAAATGAGCCCCGGAGTAGAAGAGGGGTGTGTGGGTACCTGTATATAATGAGGAGTAGAGGCCTCAAAGAAACTTATTCACAGACCTGAAGGACAGCCTGGACCGCCTGGTTGTTGAAAAGAGTTGCAGAGGACATGATGCCACGATGACACCAGCACACCCATCTAGGTAGGGTAGGCAAACTACTTTTGGTATATGCAAAATGTTGTGAATTGAGGACCGATATCAACTCATGGTAGCCTATAATGTAATCGAAAAATATGTGGGGTAATACATGTAGAAATGAACCAAATAGGCCTATTATTGCCTATTGGCATAATAACATTTGCAGCAGCTCAGTGCTGTAGGCCTACTCACTGCAGGCTATGTTAGTCAGACCAAAACATACATTTTATGACTCTTTAAAGTACAAAGTAGCTAATATGAGATGCGTCTCTATAGTGTCGAACATCATTTGATGGGGCTTTTGTGTTGCAGGTCACTAAATATGGGCACAATAAGTAGGCCATATAAGGTGCATCACCGTGCATGCTAATAATGTATTTTACTCCATCAGCCCTTTAGCCTTTTAGTCTCTCCGCTGCGCGCGCGCCCCGTGCGTAAAAAGAGGTGAATTGCTCGAGGCCTCTGAGCACGCGGCGGCAGACGGGAAGGGACAAGGGAGGAGGGCCGCATGGATTACTAGAGCCCACTGCCACTGGGTTAAGATGCTTAGTTGCTTACCAACTAATTACCTCTCCACAGGAAAATCCAAACAGATGGAGATATGCGAGGTAAACGGACAGTGTGGACAGGCCAGCTATAGCCTTCTCTCTTCTGAAATACGATATATAGAAAAAGATATAACGAGCAAACCTCTTGGATCATCAAGGCAAATATAGACTACATTCTTCGTTTCCTTATAGGCTATATTATAATATAGATAACAGCCTATACAATTAAAACATTTAGATTTTTGTGATCGCGTGAAGTTATGACGAGCCAGGGAAGAGAACATTAATCGAAGGTAAGATTGTGACTTTCTAAGAAAAAACAAAAGATATTGGTAGGTAGTCTTCGAAGTCGAAGCTATTTCATATAGGCTAATTCAAAGTAATTATAATGACGTGATATATCGTGTCCGACCATGTTTAATATTTTTGTTCTAATTGTGGACATCATTTCTAAAATGAAGAGGAAGAGTATGCATGCCTGCATGGTTTTATACTAAAACTGATAAATAAGACCGTAATAAAGGTCATTTGTTATGGAGTGTTTTTGACCTGTCTTCTTGCAGGTTATCTTAGCGGGTGGCAGACCTGCTACTACTAAATCGGTCCAAAAATAACTTGCGTTCTAATCATCATCACAGACGAGATTAACACTAGGCTACAAGGACTCACAATGGATTGGACAACTGCAAAGATGTCAGTAATTAGTCAATTAATTAGTAATTCGTCGCAATTAGTCAAATTCAGATTTAGATTAATTTAGAAAAATTAGGTCTACTGTTTGTTTTAGACCAGAGATACATTGTGTAATATATGGCTTCTAGACACCCCACCCTCCTCTCTCTCTCTGAAGCTTTTTACGCTATTGATCTCTCCCGGAAATGGGAAGATGAGCCCTGCTTTGGGACCCATTTGGAGCGTCTCAAAAATCACTTAGCCATCATTCCCTATAGCCAGAATCAATCCACACTCTGCGATGCTGTGCGCAATAAGCCTACTATACCGCTCTCATCAGTGATGTCTTGTGCATGGAGCCCAAACACCCTGGTCCTTGAGTAGCCTATACCCATCTTACCAGGTAGTTGACTTCATTCACCTGGTGTCTCAGTCAGATCTAATACTAAAACTAAAACAGCTAGGATAACCACAAATGCAATCTACCTACAGTGGATGGCAGTGTGAATATCACATAGGACTTGCTTACGCAAATAATCTGAAGGATTGTGGAAAGGCATCCATTGAGCAGATGGCATGGCTGGATTAATCTATCTAGGCTACAATAAACAGATCGGACAATCCATGTTTTTTACTTGGGTCCTGTTTGGTTACCTCCGACCCTGACACTAATAAGAAAGGCCACTAAAAACTCAAAGTTTATTCAATGGTTTTACGAGTCAGATGAAATAAAATCGCTGAGGTCGGCAGATGAAGCTCATTGGATGCATCATTTTAGGGAAGCAACCTCCCGAACTAAAACAGACCTATACGCTTATCATGCTTGTTCTTTCAGCCAACGTGGGCCAAAGCAGTGCATTGTGACTGTGCCGTATCTCCTCCTGTTCTGTGTATGGCACTGGTAGAATTCACTGTGACAGCACACGATCAGTGAATTACCATAGGGCCATAAACAGAGTAGAGAAAGAACCACACACCCCACAACTTTTGTCCTTAATATGCACCTGTACAGTAACTTACAGTTTCCTTTGACCACCAACACTCGGTCAGGTTGCCACATCTTCAGCTGGTCTGGCCCGATCCACTTTGCCCATTTTGGCACTAGCACATTTTTGCTTTGTTCATGTCTGTTTGAGCAATCATGTGTAGTGCCAATATGGGACAAGGTAGGCACTCTGCTGTGGCACTCCACAATATCCAATGACTGTATAGCTATTTCTATAGTTTGCTGAATAATAATAATTGTATCTCTCTGCTATTCTCTTCTATATGGTCTGTCCGTGTGTGTGTGTGTGTGTGTGTGTGTGTGCGTGCGTGCGTGCGTGCGTGCGTGCGTGCGTGCGTGCGTGCGTGCGTGCGTGTGGTAGGAATCTATGGAAGATTAACTATGTCACTGCAACATCGTCAGTGTTCATTTAACTATAAGGGCTCTATATTTTCGTCCATGCTAAACCCCTTACCCCTAAACTACTTTGCCTTTTTTTACTATTTTGAAAAACATTTTTGAATAGTTAAAATAGCCAATCTACAAGCTCACAACGTGTCGATGTAGATTGTCTATTTTAACTATTAAAAAAAAGGCAAAGTAGTTTAGGGATAAGGGGTTTAGCATGGACAAAACTGAGCCCTATATAGGAGTGTATAAATGGACCCGTCCATTTGGGTACATTATTACACTCTCAGAGTTAAATGTACACTAAGGGTTTTACCACAGTGATCTGATCGATTGCGTGAGCCCACTCACATATCCCTGGTTGCCATGGAAGCCCACATTCTATCTGTGAGACGCTGCCTCATGTAACCTGACTCTCGGTCCCGGACTCGAACACTGTAACTGACAGCTCTACTGTATCCGCTATCGGCTTCTCATCCACTTGGTTACTCTTCTCGGCTACTCTCCCACAGTGTTTGGCAATGGTAGAACTCACACTGGTGAGATAGATAGATCCCGTGGTTCTAGACTTGCCAACAACTGACTGAGAGCTTTGACTCAGAGACTCATCGCAAGAACCTTTGGTGACTCACCCGTTCAGCGGTATAGTGCAGGCTAAAGTGTTCTCTGGAAGCCCAGGTCTCCTGTGCAGGCCTGTTTGAATCCCACCCCCACACATGCAGCGCTCATACACCGTCTCAGTAAAGAGTAAAGGCAAAGGGAGTGGACAGCCAATTCTCCTTTCAGAGAAAACAATTAAACGTTATATCCTTTAATTGCCAGCAACCCACGATGCTGTTGATGTTTAGAAATACACAATGAAAATGTCAACAATATGACAGCTGCAGGATCAAAGTTTGATATTGTCAGTCAGCTCTGAGTGCTAAGAAAGCTTGCAGGTGGTAGGCCTGTATATCCTGTGCATGCAGCAAGGTGTGGAGTGTGGAGTGTGGATGTATGAGTGACTGCAGGTGGAGCAGAGAGGGGTTTTAACTCACTATCCCCCCATGCACGCCTGCAGTCTCAGAACACCATGCACTCCACAAGGGGCACTATTTCTGAGTTGGAAAACCGATGAATTTTAAGACTTTCACGTGCCCCGAAATCCAATAATAGACACACCTCAGTCTGTACTCTGTATAGAGATATATTACTGCCAGTCTGTGCTTTGGCAGACATGTGACATGTGAATTGGAACCCATCTCTCTAGATTCTGCATGTATAACTCATGTGATTCCCTTCTTTCTCTACTCCTTACACCCCTCCTCATCTGTCTGTCTGTCTGTCTGTCTGTCTGTCTGTCTGTCTGCCTGCCTGCCTGCCTGCCTGCCTGCCTGCCTGTCTGCCTGCCTGCCTGCCTGCCTGCCTGCCTGCCTGCCTGCCTGCCTGTCTGTCTGCCTGCCTGCCTGCCTGCCTGCCTGCCTGCCTGTCTGTCTGTCTGTCTGTCTGTCTGTCTGCCTGCCTGTCTGTCTGCCTGCCTGCCTGCCTGCCTGCCTGCCTGTCTGTCTGCCTGCCTGCCTGCCTGCCTGCCTGCCTGTCTGTCTGCCTGCCTGCCTGCCTGCCTGCCTGCCTGTCTGTCTGTCTGTCTGTCTGTCTGCCTGTCTGCCTGCCTGCCTGTCTGTCTGTCTCTCTCTCTCGCAGGGACCCCTAGACAAGGCTCTCAGCAGCAGTATGGATGCTATCCCTCTGGGCAATCTTGGACGCAATTAGCTGATGATGACATCAAACACCCGAGTGTAATGTTACACTTCAAAGCCAGAAGGTATAGGCAAAAGCAGACAGGCGACTATTGGGGGATAACACATAAATCCATATGCAGGCCATTAAGCATTGACTTCACTATCAGCGTGACCAATCTGCCCCAATCAATTAATCAATTGTATTCATGAGGTGGGGGGGGGGGGGCATGCTCCAGGCAGGGATGAGATGACTTCAGCGAAAGGGGTGTTTATAGAAGCTGCAGGTTAGATTATGACACAAGTCTGGTGTGGGGCACTGGGTGGGTCAGGTTGGGATGAGATGAGTGAGATATCGTTGCTATCGGGCAAGGCGGACAGAAACCATGTATCTATATTTTATCTATTTGTGTTTTTTTCATAAATTTATGCCCAATTTTATACTTTGTAATACTACGAACTAATAGCCGATCGAGTCTCGACAAGCTCACATCCTTTTAGCCTTAATGTACTGTACCACATGCTGTTTACATTTCTGGCTAATAAAGTATTCAACAAAAACAAAACATTGGAACACAAGGTCTTTTTTCCATTTCATGAAAAGTAAGGGTTTTGGACATTCAAGGTTTACAAGAAGACACCTGCTGTAAATCCTTGGGTCAAATGTTAGTGTAGTCTATGTTGAAATTGACATGTGCTGCCACTACTGTATATGAGCATGATATGATGCTGAAATATACAGAGGAATGATGACTGTAAAGGAATAATTAAGAAGCAGAGGAGAGGGAGAAGGAGAGAGGAGGTAAGGATATTATAGAGACAGACTACTGGAGAGGAAGAAGAAGAAGAAGATTTGTGTTTCTCATACGTAAAGGCCTATATTCATACTCCAGTTATAGTTATAGGTGATAGGGTGACCACCGAAAACTACATCATGATGTCACGCCGCGGTGGTATAAGAGTATGAATAGGCCTATCAATTTGCACCCAGTGTGGTATTAATTCATGCCGGAGCTCAGCTTCGGAATCTGCCGCTTGCGCTCCGGTACCTGTAGAGGGCACTCCGCTACCCCAAATCATATATTTCACATATTTCCCCTCCTCTCCACAATATACTCACTGGTGCTGAAAATAGCACATCTATAAGTTCACTCAGTATGCATTGCATCCATCAGTGTTGTTAGCTTTCAAACATCTGTTTTGCGTGTGCATACATTTAAAATGAGGAGGTTGATAGGTCAAAAACAGGGTGGGTGGTGTTTTCTGAAGGTGAATAAATTATAATTGGGAGCTATCAATCATCAACAGGTTGACGTAATTACGTCAAGCCGGCAGTCGGAAGGTGAGCTTCAAACAAACTTGATGTTGTGTTTAACTGGAGTCGAAAGCTGTTTTGCTGTTTTGAGAAACGACTAAACAAATTGCACAAGCCACAAACCAAAACGTATCATTTCCACAAAGAAGATCACTTTTTTGTTTATAATAAGGCATGTGAATTACAAACGGACAAGAGTCCAGAAGTTGTCCAGAAGTTGTAGGATAAATTAACGGAGCAACAGGCGACTTTTTCAGGACCAACACTAGCCCCTTTCAGGACACACAGAATACCTTTTCTGTATTTGACGGCAGGCACACACACACACACACACACACAGCACACACACACACACACACACACACACACACACACACACGCACACACACACACACACTCCTGGATTACAGTAATCCAGGAAAGGAGATTATTTCTAGGTTTTCGTGTCCAGACACACGAGACATGACACAACAGTTGAGAAAAACAAATGATGAGTAAGTAGGCCTACATCTTTTTAGCACCAGTTATTTTAATGGTTGAAACTCAACACTAAAACATTTAAACATTTTGTAGGCTACCTGGAGGTGCAAACCCTGCTGACGGCAGTATCTGTTCTACCCCTCTCTATTTCTAAGATTACCTTGACCTTCATTGTGACCTTGGCTTTTGACCCAGACCCTAATCATCTCTCTTGATCATTCCCACAAAGTTTAACCACTTAAACCCTATACGTTGTACGACATATAGCAAAAATAGCCAACGTATGGCTCAAAGCTAGCTCAAAGCATCACGATGCGTTGAGGGTTCTTTTCTTGGAGTTTTTCTTTGCCCGATTAAGCTTTTAAGCAAGGCCAAAGGTTGTTATCTTGTTCATCTTTCTTAATACTTTTGTCAAAATAATGACTTAATTAAATGTTTGTTTTGACTGTTTTGACTTTTATTTAATCTTGGGCGCCCAATGATTCAGTTTTATACATGCATTTGTAGACTAACTTTGTTTTGATTAGTGTGCAATGAATAAAGTTCATTATTATTTATTTTATTGATGAGGCAGGGACACTAAACCATTGGAAGGGGAGAGAACAGGGTGCATATGTTATGTAGGTCTAATGGAACTCTGAAAGAACAGGATGCTAGGTCTGATTCAAATTATTTTATATGCATGAATATACAACACGTAGCAAAGCACCAATATAACAATATAATAAAGTTGTTTTTATTTTGTTGTTACCTCTGTAAAGCCCCCCCATGTAAAGCGTCTTTGGGTACTCAGAAAAGCGCTATATAATTTTGAGATATTATTATTATTATTATTATGATGCACAATATCCCCCTAATAATCCTATCGTAATTCTACAGTATGTGTGTAAGCTGTGTTGTCACCTCTCCCACCCCAGAGCAAAGTTAAGTAATGACTGTGGTTGAGTTAACCCCCTCACCCTGCAGATTAGCTACAGGGCAAATCACACATCCACAGATCCATCTGTCACTGCAGTCTGGATTGATCATTTTAGCACTCAGCATGATAGTAGGAGGATAAAGGATTCTTTCTTTCTTTCTTTCTTTCTTTCTTTCTTTTTTTCTTTTTTTCAAGAGACCCTTAAGAATAAGAACTGATACAATTTGCCTATAAATTGCCAATAAATATCCCATAATCACGGGGTCTTTATGACCCCTAGTGGGTGAAATGTGAAATAGCTATTGGATTATTTACAGGCCCATGAGCTGACTGGACAGTTTGGACACACACCATTGAACATTGACATAATTGCTCACAAAGAGAAGAAACTTTTATTTCAAAAGTTACAAATTATAATTTGGGAATATTTAGGATTTGTAAATTCGGAAGTAAGTTCTATGGTCAGATTGGTCACACAATTACAATTACAGTGCTCTACTACTATTATACAATTGTAACAAGCAAGTTAAAAAGTAAATTCATTGGATTAAATTAATTTGAAATTGTTGCCAGAGAAACAACAGAAAACATTAGTAAAATATTGATGAGGAATGATTTGACACTCATTCTACACATTGTATCAATAAGCATGAGACTCTAGAGGGCATCAGTGCGCTATGTCAAGGCCTTAGAGGTTGTGAAGCGGCATCAATTTTTTTCCAGGCAGCTGTCTTGAAACCTTATGCCTGTGGCTTAGTACCTGTTTGAACATACATATTTGTGGTTAGATACAGAAGGGGAAGTGCAATGCATGTGCTTAGATACAGAAGGGGAACATGCAGGGACGGCTCCAGGGGGTGCAAGGGCCCCCTCTGGTGGAGGCTTAGCCCCCCTAAGCCCCCCCTCCAAACAAGCCAAATTGACTGACTTCTATGTAAACCAAGATTCATTAGCCCCCCCTCTAAATAGCCAGCCCCTCCATAGCACCCCCAGTCACAATTTTCTGGAGCCGTCGCTGGGAACATGCAATACATGCGTTTGTATAAATACTGTGTCAAAGGGTGCTTGTCTTCACCTATAGTAGTTGGGTTTGAAGGGCCCATACTTCTGGAGGCCCAGGTACTTGGCCTGTTCGTCAGTCAACTCTGTGAGGTGTGCGTCAAATGTAGGTAGATGGAGTCCCGCCACATATTCATCTGAAATGCATTTACCCTCAATAAACTGCCCATCCACTATATGTGTTTTCATATATGGTAATTTATTCACTAGAATATGGTCATTTATTCACTAACAGTATTCCAAAATGTCAGATAACTGTTACGGTGTCATGTTGGCTCGACTTAGTTCAGGATCACACAGCCATATCCTTCCAGGCAGCTCCTCTCATGTTTTCTAATTCCTCTGTCCTTACCTATACCTTTCTCTCTTCAGTCTTCTGTTCCAGTAAAGAAAGAATGCCAAAACATAATCCCCAAAAAGTGAAAAACACATTGCTTCCTTACCCATCTTCTTGGGCAACAGGTAGACATCCTGTTTGTAGCGGCCCTCAGGTGCGTTGTACAGCTCTATCAAAGCCAGAGCCTGATGGGACCAGAGAGGAAACCACAGGTCACCACATTAAAGCCTGATTTAGGCACACCCAAGCCTACACAAACACACACATTGTCTACAGGCATAACATGAAATTATGACCTCAGGGTCATAACAATGCTTCACTAACAAACAAAACAAAGTGATAAATAGTAATACGTCATTTGTATGTTATACAACAGTTTGTTGTCAAAGTATAAATCAGGCAGAGAAACTAATAGCAGCCATGTGGTCTTACTTACATCTACTTTCAGGGCAGGAATTTCAGGGAAGCCACAAAGGCCATGGCCGTCATTGCCCCTCAGTTTGGCCTTGTGCCCCTCCAAAAAATGTCATGCCCTGAGGCCACAGTGGCCTTATGACCCAGCTGACTGTACCACTTTCTCTTCTGAATCTTTCTTGTCAGTATGTAGACACCAGTGTCTCTTTCATGTCATGTAGACACCAATACAATGTCTTTTGTTGGGATTCTGAATTCTTAACTCCCCTGAGTTCCATCTTTAGACTTTGATTGAAAAATGATTGGTGCAGGGCTGAGCATGGATCAGATTGTAAATACCTTAACACTTAAATTCAATTCATTCTTTCAATGGACTAAAATATTGTTTCATTTGATAACCTCCCTGCCCTGGCATTCGGCTGTTGTGCCCTAAAAAAACATCAAAGGCCAAGTGGCCTTGCCCCTAAAATGACGAAAATTCCAGGCCTCTTTCATAACTCCATAACCTCTATATAGAATATAGACTCTCAATGTTACACAAGGCTCATACAGTATAAAAATAGATGCTTTCAGTAATGCTGCAGAGTTTGACCTGCTGATACCTGTGTGGTAGCGGTGATAGAGAGCACAAATGTGGGCACCGTGGAGCAGCTTAGATTCAGCAGACGACCCTGTCAGACAAATCAATTGGCAATTCAGTTAACATTTATTTAAAGCACTTATCAAGTCACACCTGCACACCAAACCTTTTGGAAAATGTTAATTCTTACATCATTTACAGTATATTATTTCTATACTAAAAAAATGGGGAAGACATGCTAGCCTGGCTAATAAGCCAGACTAATATCACACAACACTGTCGCGGTATATTAGTCTGGGCTGGCTCCACTTGGATTTAATTTCCCGGGGGGCGGGTTCAAAAATTTTCTCTTTGACGCAATTGGTCAGAGATACTGTCAGTCAAAGGTCTCAAGCATTGAACGTCACTGTACCAAAGCCCGCCCATATTGCATACCGTGTCCCGATTGGTCCGACCTGTTCTCGGTTGTAGGAAAGAGGCGTGCTACTGAGCCTCGCCAGACCGTAATCCGCTGGTAGGCAATTTCTTTTGCCAACGGCTGATTCGGTCTGGTTTATTAACCAGGCTAAAGACATGCAGCTAAGGTCGTCGGGATCGGGACTCAAACCCGCGACACGCCATCAGGCTGGATTACCAGCCTAGGTGCCTGGACCGCTCGACCGCTGCCCAGGCCAACACTGTTTCGACAATGTCAGACACTGTATGTATAATTATATAAATAAGAAATAGGGATGTCCGATTGACTCCAATATTGACTTTTTTGCCAATATCCGATATCCCGATATTGTCCAATTTCCGATACCGATATCAACCGATACCAATACCTGTATATGCGGTCGTGGAATTAACACATTATGCCTAAATGTTATTGTGATGCTCTGCTGGATGCATTCATAAAGGTAAGATCTTCCAAATGAAAATAAACATTATCATAAATTCAGGAGAAATTTAAATGAATTATAATCGATAAATAAAAACTGATATTTTCCGCTATTCCATTTGTATGAAAATATCAGGCGATATTAAAAAACGAATGAACCCTATTGGAAGATTGCCTGTGAGTCTCAGTACTTCACAAAGACATGTGTTATTATGCTGTATTTATGGTTTATCACCTCTGCCAAGAGGATTATTCTCTTGCCATCAGGCCAGATAACGTGGTCCACCTGAGACCTCACACGCTCCCATGTCAACTCTGGGGTCCGTAGGCTTGCCTGAGGGAAAGGAATATTCAGTTAATATACTTGAACACACGCGTGCACGCACACGCACGTGTGCATGCACGCACACGCACACGCACGCACGCGTGCAGCAAACGCACACACACGCATGCACGCACGCACGCACACACACACACGCATGCACGCACACACACGCATGCACGCACACGCGTGCACGCACGCACACACACACACACGTGCACGCACACACACACACACGCGTGCACGCACACACACGCGTGCACGCACACACACACACGCGTGCACGCACACACACACGCGTGCACGCACACACACGCACGCACGCACACGCACACACACACACACTTGCACACACGCACGCACACGCGTGCACGCACGCACACACACGCGTGCACGCACACACACACGCGTGCACGTGCACGCACACACACGCGTGCACGCACGCACACGCACGCACGCACGCACACACGCACACACACACACACACACACACACGTTCATCATACCACATCAATCTCAGTGTTGGAGTGTCCCATGTTGCAGACGATGCAGCCATTCTTCATTCTGTCCAGGTACTCTCGACTCACCACGTTTTTATTCCCTGAAGAGAAACAGATCTCGGTCTGAGACCAGGCACAATCACACACACGCGTGCGTGCACACACACAGACACACAGTCACACACACACACACACACACACACACACACACACACTGATCTCTGTGTAACAGTGTGCGTGTGTGTGGTTGTTCAGCTATAGTCCTCTGGGAAAATGGGATACACCTGTTCACTGTTATCTGTTCTAATTAGTTATGTCTTATATTTTGCTGGTGTAAGACAGGAGCCCATGAAGATAGCCTGCCAGGACACCACACACCAAGCCTGGTTTCAGGACTGTAAGGGACCGCAAGGGAAATCAGGAACTCTGTATGTTGTGGACCAGCAAAGGGAGGGACCCAATTCTGTCACGCTTGTATTTTCATTTTAAACCACCTTCATCCTGATGTATTTTGAGCATTTTGGCTTATTATAGAGACGAATAATTTCAAAAGATCAAAAAGTAACAAAATGAAAATAGCAGAAATAGCCCATCTACAAGCTCACAAACCTGCCACATCACAATGTATTATTGCTAGCTTATTAGATCGGCTGTTTTTGCTATTTTTAAAAAATTGAATTGAAAGGTCAATCTGGCCCACCTATCGTTTATCTTCTTTCTCTTCTGCACTGTAATTGTGTCTGTTATTTTTACTTATTTTGTTTTATGCATGCTAATGTCATTGCATAATTGTGTTTCCTTTGCTTGATGTTCTGTGTAAAGCACATTCAATTTAACCTGACTCCGCCAGATGGTGGCAGTAGTGAGTTCCTCCTCCTGCTTCCATCTGGTCTCTCTGGGCATGTGCCACAGTGCACATGTAAACACAACCTAAGACTATAGCTCAACATTATTATGGAGATATCACATTTTTGTCCCGCTGCTTCGGGTTCATCGTTTCTGCTTGAGAGAGACCAGATGCAGGTAGGAGGAGGGATTTTTTAGACAATTAGTATGAACACACACGTGCACACCTTCACACTCACACGCTTGATGTTCCTGCAATATTTCAGACTTCTAGGACAAAAACACATAGGGTGGATTATAGATCTGACCAACTGCTGGTGGCCATTATGAAAATTTTGAAATTTGCGATTGCCCAATATCCAGTTTTGTTCCCAATATATCTATCAGTAAGACGCCCTGAGAGCTCCAATTCTAGCTTTCTTTCTAGTCCTATTTTCTAATAGATTGGAATCTGCAATGTAAGTTTTGTTGGTGAGCGAGTGTCTTTTGGACACAATATTCAATACATGCTAATAGTGCAATAGTGCAATCTCACCTGTACAGGTAATGACCACATCCGCCTGTCTGATAACTTCACTCAGCTTGACTAGTCTGAGGCCGTCCATGCTGGGTTGGGGGTGGAGTGGAGTGTGGGGGGTGGTGGGGGGGTGGGGGGATTTGCAGAAATATTTTAAGTATGTTGACACTTGACAGTATCATGATACTTTGTTATAAAGGAAGCAATTTTGAGCCTGTAATAGCGGGCCTGAAGCCATATGTCATACCAGGCCTGAAGGGCACAGATGGGATCCACTTCTGTGATGTATACAATTGCCCCCAGTGCCCTTAGGGCAACACAACAGCCCTTGCCAACCTACAGACAGGGGGGGGGGGGGGGGGGGGGGTGGTGAGCTGTATTCGATCCATGCACAATAACATACCGAAAACACCTCAAAGGTAAATATGACTTAACATGCGAGGATGATTCACTTGCCGGATATAACTTTGGTTGCGAATCAAATGTATTTTTTACCAAGCAATATAGTGTCATTTCGTTTTATTTTACTAACCTCACCGTAACCACACACCACCACATGCTTTCCGCCTAGCATAACACCGGTAGTTCGCTTTAATCTGTAAGAAATGGTGAAGAACAGTTAAAGCGATGTTCTGGCTTGTGCTGCACCACGTTCTCTCACAAAATGATTCATACCCATCCAGTATAGACTCTCTGCAGCAGTACAGGTTGTCAAACTTCTGTTTGGTTACTGAGTCGTTGACATTCATGGCTGGAACAGTTAATTTCCCTGCCTTTGACAGTTGATACAGCCTGAGAATTCAAAGAGACATACTTTTAGAAGAGACAATTATATGAAATCAGGATATAAAATATTTAAACATACTGTAGCGGGAAAGCGGGAGACATTGAAAGTGGATGGCAAAATAAATAAATAATAATAATCTCCCTAAAGGACCATTCTTATAGTTTTGCATGTTTTAGCACACAGTACAATGTACTATACATTACTAGTGCCCACCATTGTCCAAAGCATTCCATAGTTATTTTTAGATTTTCAAATGTTTTTCCTACCTTCCAGGCAGGCTTTAGTTAAGTGTTTTCAGTATGATATGATTTTGGTATGACTTTCTTGAGACCCAACTTTCTTGGGATAAGTAATCCTAGCCTGGCTAATAAGCCAGACTAATATCACACAACACTGTCGCGGTATATTAGTCTGTGCTGGCTCCACTTGGATTTCATTTCCCGGGGGGCGGGTTCAAACATTTTCTCTTTGACGCAATTGGTCAGAGCTACTGTCAGTCAAAAGTCTCAAGCATTGAACGTCACTGTACCAAAGCCCGCCCATATTGCATACCGTGTCCCGATTGGTCCGACCTGTTCTCGGTTGTAGGAAAGAGGCGTGCTACTGAGCCTCGCCAGACCGTAATCCGCTGGTAGGCAATTTTTTTTTGCCAACGGCTGATTCGGTCTGGTTTATTAACCAGGCTAAAGTAATCCATCCAATGCCAATGTTTCCATCTAGACCACCGGATAATCAGCAAAGACCTCCGAACATCGCGCGTTTTATCCAAACCACGGAGAGCTCCGTAGATTTCGAGTTATTCAGCTTTTTAGTCAGCCTGTATAATGGGAGGTGGACGGCAGCGCGGTTGCGCAACCTGGTCTAGGATCGCTAAAGAAGGCAAAGCCAAAAAAAAAATTAAAAAAAAAAAATCAGCGATCCGGTTTGATATCAATAATAAAGCTTATCAGACGGAACATTACGCCAGAAGCAGTTGCTGGTTGGATTCCTTCTGGCGGAACGTTCCGCCACGAGCAGCTAATTGGTTAAGTGGGGGATGTCGGTCGGGCAACTGGCAACCCACACATGAACCTGCAGTGAACCGGAAGGAAAATAAATAAATCAACAGGAAAAACAATTGATTGCCTCCCATTCTTTTGACTTTTTCCGTCAAAAACTCAAAACAAGCTTTTTTCAACAGACCACAAGTTAGAACTAACTAAACAACTGATGATCATGATCACGTTTACAAAAAGTATTTTCAGGGTGGAATTAAATTAATTAACTTAAAGATCCCAGCTCCTGCAAGCGCATCACTCATGCG